>NC_056729.1:1234648810-1234997560 GCF_019279795.1 Protopterus annectens
ATAAAAATTCCTTCAACACTCCTTCATACACAGTTTAAATCAATTTAAATACTGTATTTTTTTAAAAAAAAGTGCAGAAAAAGGTACTTAAATTCTCTTATACGTCCAGTTGAATATAACCAAGTTTTTAGCTGGCCAAGCTGAAGTTTTTTGTTTCATTTATTACTTAATATTTCTCTGGGAATATTTATTTGTTTTTCTTTGCTGACTAGAAAATTTCGACTGGGTAAAGTTCATTTTAAGTGGAGACCCAGGGAAAAAAGCTCTAGCAGGCAAATTTAAGATACTAATGCCAAACATTTTTTATAAAGACACATTACATAGGTTGTTCTTAAGACATATGAATACAAACAGGTAATTGTTCCATAGTAATACTATACAAATATAACATAAATGTTTCTTCTGTGGTGACAATATACACAATGTTAAATTTCAGGTATAAAAATTTTACTTTACACGCAGCTCATGTACAATATATGTGACAAACAGACATTAGATATGACTTATAAAACAAGGGTGAGGAAGGTTACAGATCTTCCTGAAGGTGACGTATGCTTGTGTCCATGTTTTGGCAGGATCTGCATATACTGTGTAAATGTATCATTTCAATGGCACTAAATCAGTTACTCCCAATGCCTATATGTATGTTCTTCTTAGGGAATGTAAAGAGAATTTCTCATTAGTCATTGATCTTTCTGCAGTATGGCTTGCATTTGATGGGGTATGTCAATAATAATTAAAAACTGTTTGGAGGTCAGCACATTAAATCTATTGTTTCTTTTGATTTATTTATTTTTTAAGCTAGTCCAAAGGACGGTCCACCTGCAGCCATTTAGCTCATATGTTTTTCCCAGGGGTAAGAATCAGGTTCACTGGACAAAGTGAGAGGTCTGTGGCCCACTTTTCCCCTGACCAGTGAATGTAATCAGCCTATGCATTTCTCTGGAAGATGAGAAACGGGTATTAGGAAGTGGGCCTGTGGACTTTAACCTGACCCACTTCCTGGTGGTGATTTCACACATTCTCTTGTGCCCTGCAACTAGATGGCACATGCAAGCCTTGCATACATATCCCAATCCTCTCAATGAATGATTCATCATTAGTGTAGTGGGAGCTTAATAGAATCACTGTTGTGAGCAGCACACCTGCCACTCAGTAGGTGTCACTAATGCAGTGAGCCAGGTCAAACCCCCCTCCCCATTTGGATAAGTGAGCCTTCAGCATCTACTCACTCTCATCCTCCATTGTTCCGTCCCTTCAGTGTCTGTGCTGCTAAGTCAAACATAGGTAATTTCTGTCATAATCAGGTCTTTATCCATCTGTGCCACAGAACAGGGTCTTTTGATTCAATTTTTTGTGATTTGCTTAAAAATGCAATATTTGTGCCATGCGAACTAACTTTTTTTTTCATATTTAGAGTGAAAAGTGATGGGACTTCCACATTCCTCTCATGTAACTGATGAAGAGTTATACAGTATATATCATTGCTGTTTTAGAAACCTTTTTGTTTTATTTATTTATTTTTCTTTTGTTCTCATTGTAACTGTCTAATATCAGCCATATGCTAGAGTCCCCTCCTCAATTCCGTGTAAAGCTCTCAAACTCTTACAGCAAGAAATCCGGACAAAGCCATAAATAATCGGGGGACAAAGGCCCAAAAATAGGGACAATTTTTAAATACTGCCCTGACAAACTTAGAAAGTTGATAGAATAACAGGTTTTGCATTTGTATAAATTTTCTGAAGGTTATAAAGTCTGAAACTCAAATGTTTGTCATTATATTCTGGCTTCAGTCCTCAATGATTTGCCAATAATTTGCCAGAAAACCAAAATTTTATGAGGAACAAACGAAAATATAAGGCAAAAATCTGGACAGTTGAGAGGTAAATTTCTGTGACACCTGTCTTTCTTAGCAATGTAGACCAGGGGCCTTATAGCAGGGAAGCCTTAGTGTAAGCTAAGTGAAATATACAAAGAAGAAAACAGATATTCCAGTATCATACCACCCTGACAGTTGTGGAGGTCTTTTTTGCATACTTTACCAACAGTCCTACCTAATTCACAATGTACACTGCATATGCACTTACCTCTGGGGTAGCATCCTTTTTCTCCACCAATTATTGTTAGGACCTTGGCTGCAAATGCCACACCTTACCCTGTGATAGGTGAGCTAGCAAAAATGGTGCTCCTCCCTAAAACCTGAAACATTTTGACATTTTGGTAATTAAATTTTCATGAGGCTTTATTAACTGTTTATATATTGGATCTTCTTTCTCAGCTCATTATGTAACTAAATCTGATGTATCTCTCTCTCTCACATATTGTGTTTGTATGTGTGTGTGTGTGTGTGTGTGTGTGTGTGTGTATATATATATATATATATATATATATATGTGTGTGTGTGTGTGTGTGTGTGTGTATATATATATATATATATATATATATATATATATATATATGTGTGTGTGTGTGCATATATATATATATATATATATATATATATATATATATACATATATATATATACACACACACACACACAATGTTAATTTGGTTGAATGCTTGAATAATTGACCATAAGACACAGGTGCATTTATGGTTAAATATTTGAATGATCAACTTTTGTATGTGAATGTGTTGAACTTTCTAGGACTGACCGCCCTTTCATGGAAATTGTACAGTCATGGAGCTGGTACATCTAAATAAATGAGTTTGGTGGTGAAGATCCCCATGTAAAAGCATTTTTTTTGTTTCTGTTTGTGATGGTGCAAGTAGAAATATGATATAAACATATTCTGCGTCTGTTCTGTATACATGTTTTTATGTTGAGGTAGCTGTTGCTCCATTTTTCAAGATTTCAGGAGCAGTAGCAGTATTCAGAACAAACTGGATAAAATAAACCACAAAACAGAATACGATGTAAACTTGAAAGTAAAAAAACACCACATCAAAAGTCCCAGCCAAATGTTTATTCACCACAGTTTTAGCGCTTTCGTTCCAAAACACAGGAACTTCATCAGAAACTGTACCAGACAGAATAACCTCCTTCCTTTTAATGACTCAGAAAGAGGCTCCTGCCTGGACCAGCAATATTTAAAGAAACACACACTCTTAAATACATACTTAAAACTAGCTCTAGAAGTACACACTTAAAAATACTTACATAAAATATACTTACATAAAATGTGTTGCATAAAATAAATATATGTCAATAAATGTTTCTTCAAATAATTAACTATAAAAATATATATAAATATTTAAAAGCTTTCATAAGAATAAAATAAAAAAGGTTGGTGAATATACATATAAAAGTATTGAAAATTACAAATATCCTTGACCTTGTCATATTAAGACAGGCAATTAGATTTGATTTTCAAACTAGGCTTAATAGATATTAAACCGTTAATGCCGGGGGGGGCTTCAGTACATTTTGCCAGTAGAGATCTCTCTTTTAAACAAATGTTTCCCAGTCACTACCTCTTTCAAAGTGTTTTATTTTCTCCAAAATAATGAAAGAAAACTTTTTAACGTCATCACATTGCAACAAATGTTTATAAATGGCATTGAACTGACATGCCTTACTGATTGCATATACATGCTGGTAAATTCTTGTCTTTAAAGGTCCAGCAGTTTTCCCAACATAAAATGCCGGGCAAGATGAACAGATGGCAATATACACTACCCCTTTTATGTTACAACCAAATCTGCCTTTGACAGTAATCAGTCTTGGAAAACCATGTACTGGGAAACTACTACCTTCTAGAATGAATCTACACTGCTTGCATATTCCACATCATTTCATTACCCAGTTTTTAGTAAATTTACCTTTGCAGCTTCCACTAAATTCAAATAATGTTTTGAAGTTTTTTGTTATTCTTAAAAACAAATCTGGGCTGCTCCTCCAGCCTGTTGGTTAACCCAAGACTTCCAAAGACAGTACACCAATGACCACTAATAGCATTCTTTAAAGAGTAAATGCCTCTATTGTGTGGTAAAAACAGTGCCTGTGAGTGGTTACCAGACTCAAACTGACATTTAGCTCTGAGGTATTCTTTGTGCCCATTATATGTTTAGACTGGCTAATAATGGGACCATAGTAGGAATTCAGATGTTCCATAACAAACTGACTAATGTCATCTAGCATATTCTGGGGGTAACCCCTGTTTCTGAACAAATCACACAATATGTTGACCTCTGTTTGTAATTATGTGTCATCAGAAACCTGTCTGCTGAGTCTAATTAATTGTCCCCTCACTAAGTTCTTTTTTGCTAGATGGGGTGTTGACTGTCAAAATGCAAATTTGCATTTGAAAAGGTGTTCTTTTTAAATATGTTAGATTCATACCTGTGGTCCTCAGAGTTTGTACATAATGTGATGTCAAGAAAGTCTATGGTCTGTTTATCATACTGATGGGTGAATTATAAGAAGTAGAGTGATTTAAGCAAACCATGAATGAGTTTAACTCTTCCAAATCACCCTTCCACAAAATAAAAAAATGTCATCCAGGTACCTTAAAGGGTGAATTCAAAACCATGGAGGTTTCCCAAAACCATAGGACCATGGGGTCTATATTAAATCATCGAACGCTTAGAAAAGTGAACAATGATTTATTGACCCCATGTAAGTGAAAGCTTACAAACTCGAATGCTTAGAACAGCGATTTTTTCCAAGGGAAAAAAATCTCTGTTCTAAAAAAAAAAACACCTAAAACATAACATAAAGTGGGGGGCTTCGCCCCCACCCCCGACATGGGGGGCTGTGCCCTCCAAACCCCCCTACTTAAATATACCAACTACAAGATCGCACTATAGTGATGAAAACAGCAAAGTAATGAACGCGGCCAAGTGATTTCTTTCCCAGGGAATGCATTCGCTTATATGCCGTTTCATCGTTTTGCCTTTTCATCTTTTCAAGTTCGACCAAGACGCATTTGAAAGAATATGTCTTCGGTCATCTAATAGGAACCCAGACCATGTTAGCAAAAACAGGGGGCTGAAGTTGCCCCATAGCCAAACCTCTATGTTGTTTACAATATTCACTCTCAAAGTAAACGTAATTATTTCTCAGCACTAACTCCATCAATTGTAGTAGCAGTCTAGTTTCTGTCATACTAAGGCTGGTACCTCAAACCATTGCTTGATGGAATGAATCCAACCCTTCCTCATGAGGGATTACAGAAAATAAATCTTTAATGTCAATAGTGAAAAATAAAACCGCTTTCAAAAATGTAATTCCAGAAATGATCTTCAGAAAATCCCAGGAGTCTTTAAGTAAGCATTGTTTGTCTTCAGGAAATGATTTGAGTTTGTATTCAACAAATATGGCCAAAGGTTCTGTTTTGGACCCTGTGGGTACCACAGTAGGTCTTGGGGAGGATCAGTGACAAATTTATGGATCTTTTGGGATACCAAAGATCCCTGGGATTCTTGGTTTGTTAACCACTAGGAACTCCCTCAGAGTCAAAGGCAGGTCATAAGTCACAAAGGGCATTGTATGCAATGTTGATTTCATTGTGAGACACTTCAATAAAAAAATTTTCACTGTGCATATAGTCTGACATTTTGGAGGAATAAAGATGTTTGTCCATTATGACTACTCCCCCACCCTTATCTGGCTTCATAATGCATAGAGTCTTGTCAATGGCCAATACCTGCAACAACTCTCTTTCCTCATTAGTGAGATTGCAATACTTAAGTTTTCTGTTCTTATTGCACCATTCCCTCACACTTCCTTCATGCATTTGCTCAAATAAGTGTATATTGGGTAAGAAAAGAGGACTGAATGTGCTAGTTCTCCTTAGACAAAGATTAAGTGTACTGTCATCCCTGGCTGTCAAAATACAATTTAATTCAGCTTTCTAGTAAGCAATTTAAGTTCATTAATGAGGTCTACAATACCAGGCTGCCTAGGAGGCACCTATTTAAATCCTTTTTGAAGTAGTGTACCAAAGGTATTAGTAACAGTGAGGGTAGAAAAGTTGTATATCCTACGACCCCCAAAACTAAAAATAAAATTGGTACCTTCTTATCCATCAGTTGAAGGGTCCAAAGAAATTACTTCTGATATCATCTGTTTCAATAATTGGTTCTCTGAAAATCCTGATTGTAGTGACTTCTACTAGAACTGGAGACATTATTAGCTTGTCTTTCCCTTCTTTCCTGCAGTCTCTTTGATCTTTGGGGACCATTAACATTCTCCACATGTATTCAGAACATTCAGATGTAGAAAGTGTTTGATCACTAAATAGTCAATATTTTAGGCTCAGATATTTGGTGAGGGACACACATATATATATATATGTATATGTATATATATATATATATATATATATATATATATATATATATATATTTGTGTGTGTGTGTGCATGGCCATGTATGTCTAACCCACAGATTTTTTGTACTGAAATGATTATAAAATGTAGTAAAAATGACACCTGAATGGCTTTAAACAATAAAATATTGATTAGGTTTCATGCTGCTTTATCTCTTGCATTGTAAAGTGCTCTGATGTTGTCATATACCTGTTCTCACTTTCATGGCATGTTATTTGGAGTGTGTGATTTGTGCTGTCCTGGAAGCTGTGTTGCCTAAAAGCAGCCCTGGCTGGGTACCATGTGCATCCTTGGGCTAATACATCTTCATCAGGTTTTGCCTGGTGAGTGGTCTCGTCATGTGTGATGCTGTTTGATACAGTTTATGACATGACCAGGCAGGTGCTGGGGAGTCTCTGTGTTTTTTAGTGTTGTACCTGGAGCTGGGGGGGGGACAAGGTGTTGTCCCTCCTGGAGACAGATTCCACAATGTAGTCAATTATAAAATCAATATTTTCAGATTTTACTTGAGTGATGCACTTCTGCAGGTTGTGAGAACAGGGTACCGCTGTCAAGGGATGACCAAACGCTGTTCAGCTGAAGTGTTGACGTGTACTTCATATAATCTATATTGTAGGGTAATGGCATGCTGTCTGGTGGTAATACATTGAATATGGGCATCAATAAGATGCATACCTTTGGCTTGTATAGCCTACTGGGGTGCTTGTTTTCCTGGTTGCATAAGACAGCTAAATGCTGCCACGACCAGTCTCATTTTCTGTACCTTGTGAGAAGTGTTGTGCATGTTTTTCTTGGTACATTCTCCTTACTTTGCTCGATTCTGAACTGCTAATTCATAAACAGAGGAATGGGGAGCAATCAACAGATGATAAATCATTTTGACAAGAGCTGGAACAGCACACAGATGCACACACAGCAGCATTTTCATCTTGTTGCTGCTCTCTTAAGTTTTCTATGCACTACATTTAAACTGGCCTTAGTTCACTGTTGTTATGTATGGCTGTATCTTTAATGTTAATGAGTTATCTACAGTGGTTAGCTTATCTTGACAACTGCCAGTTCTAAAGTATAATGTCAAATACTCATACCGCACCACCTCTAAGTGCAAAAAAGTCTGGACAAAGCCAAAAAATAATGGGAGACAAAGGGCTAAAATCAGGGACAAATTTTAAATATTGATATTATAATAAACTTATAAACTTAGTTATTGGCCATGGTGGTGCAGCAGTTAGCATTGTCACCTCACAGCAAGAGGTTCTCTGGTTCGATTCTCAGCTGGTGATCTTTCTGTGTAGAGTCTGCATGTTCTCCCTGCGGTTGAGTGAGTTTTAAAAAAAGACACGCAATTAGGTGCGTGTATGGGTGTGCCTTCTTTGATGGTTGGGTGCCAGGCTGGCAACTCGACACCATAAAAAACAACTGCCATTCAATCTGCGGACCAGTGATCCACTGTGGTGACCTAACCGGGATAAGCCGAAAGTCAGAGAGTGATTATAATAAACTTAGTTGTTAGAATAACATGTTTTGCATTAGCATGCAAATTACATTTTTATTTATTATTTATTTTATTTTACATTTGTTGACCGGGATTGTCCAACAGAGCTGAAGAGCCCTTTTTCAGCAGAGGCCAGGGGAGAAAAGCTCCATCATATTATACAATTTTCATTATAAATTAGCATTAAACAGCAATGTTACAGGATTATTACAAGGCATTAAGTAGCACTACAATCGTATACTGTGTCAGTAATCAGGAGTATAAGATAACTATTTCAATATGTATAAAAAGAAATATGTCATTAAGATGAGTATAGTTTTTGGGGTAAGTGATTAAAAAAACCCAGTTTTATCATGATGTAGTTGCACGCAGGCAAGACAATTACAATAGAATGTTTCTCTGAGTCAATTTGCTTAATAGATTTTAGAAGACAGTAGAAAGAGTAGTCAAGGAAGATTATAGAGAGCTAGTGAGAAGAGTGAGTTAAGGGCAGAAAGTAGATTAAGGTATGAGAAGCAGGGGATGTTAAGGAGGGAGAGTGCAGTGATGTCTGACACTCAAATGTTTGCCTTTATTTAGTGACTAAATCTTTAATGATTTGCCAGAAAAAACACAATTTATTTCAGGAACAGACCAAAATTCTCTGGTAAAAATCTGACAGTGTGTACTCATAGAAATTTGCTGCATCATCAGTGTAGCAGGCTGATTCTTACGCACACCAATATGCACACATAAAATGTGCAAATGCAATATTCAAGCACTTTACAGTTTTACCTAAGTAAAAATTCCTAGAGGTGAGAGCAGATGCTATGTTTAGGAATCTAGAGCACAGCTGTGAAAATCCTAGCTACACTCTTGTCGAATCTTGACAGTGCAGTCAGGGTAGTATATCAAAAAGAATGCCTACATAAGTTGCTTAGTGTTTAAAAGTTCAGATTTTTTTTCACAGGATTTCTAGAAGACCAGTACTTTGCAATAAGGAGTTTAACTCATTAACTCATAACTGGACACATGAAGGCAGTACCTGGATGATTGTTGCCTCATTTGCAGGGACGTACAGCACTGTTAGCTGTTATTTTATAGCATTTCTATTCTAACCAATATGGAATACATTTAATTTGTAAACATAATCTTTTTGCTGCTGAGTTTGGCTGCCCCCTAATACTAACTTTTTAAATGGGATTAGTAGGTCTTCTTTGTTTAGAAAACTGCACTCAAAAGGTCCCTGGTAAAAGCATCTAGTTGTCTTCCCAGTTATATCATAAAATTATTTATAAATCACAGTTTAAAGTGTTATGTGAATTTTCTTTGGGTACTGACTTAGAAAGGGAATTTGTTGCTTTACAGGTACCATTTCTGAATTGTGGTTTTGATAGTGATACACTAGAGTTTGATATCCTAAAGAAGTGAAACTTATATGACAATGATTATAAATGTTACGGCCACTGAAACAAATCCCTGAATGTTGGGTATGTTTACAATTATTGGAACTTATCATTAGGATGACATAAAATATAATAGTTTAATTTCAAAAATGTCAGCCAGTACTCCAAAAACATAAACAATTTATGCAGCTGTTAGGATGTCAGGAACAGCATGGGAATATCCATAAAATGATTATGAATTCAATAAAACAAACTTATTGCTTTATTGCATGATTCTTTACTGCCACCTAGTGAATGTCTTCCTTTTGGATTCCATTAAATAATTCTGTGCAAATTACAAGAGAAACTTTTTTTTTCCTGAACTGTACTTATGTTTGAAAAGGCAAAAACAAAATAGCAGAACGCACAGTTTTCCTCCAGTTTTTCAGAATCACTTGCTCAGCAGGGAGGATTGTTTATGTCGGGGTGTGCCACTACAAAGCTTTCTATTTAGATAAAGCTTTCAAAACTATTAACGTATTTACTATTTCATTTGTCAGCCACCAAAGAGCACTAATCTATACAGACTTCTTCAGACTCAGCCCAGGACCACTGTCTGGTTAAGTAACATGAGTCACTCAGTAGGCAAATGTAGACTAAGAGAATCAAACCCCCGGCTATGAGGAACAACTTTTTAATAGTACATAGGCTTAATCATCTGAACTGCCAGAGAACAGCAGAAATTTAACATTAAAATATCAGCATGAAAAGTATGCAGTGTATCCAAGCCAGTGTCATTTATTTCCTACACTCTGTCCTTTTTTAGGTTGATGGTATTGTTACACGACATGTATCTTTGATTTTTATGACACGTGTGACAGATGCTATTTATCTTTCATGCTTAAATGAGTGTATCATCTAATATTAAATCTTTGCCCTTTTTTGACTATGACTCAGTTCCAAGCAATGTGAATAAAATCTCACTATCTACATCATCTGTTTCTTAATGTTCTTTTTTAATTTTAATTATTTCACTATAAACTCCTTTCAAATTGTATATATTTGATTTGTGTATGACTATAAAATTTTCCTTATATTTGTGTTCTGTTAACACTGAAGAACTATTTTTTGAGGAAACTATCTTGAACCAGATGTCTCATACTGCCTATGTAAAGGTTTATTTGCTTGTTGTGTATTCTCTATGTACATCATTAAATCATTTATCTTGAATAAGTGAATAACTGCTAGGGTTGTGCTTATTATCCTGCTTAAGGCTACAGAAAGGCAGTTAACTCTATACTATACAAAAAGACAAATGGTGAATGAATAAATTAGATTTGGAGCAGATCTTAGAGTAGTAACAGTAAAATATTAGATCAGCAATAGGAAGTAAGGAATAATAACAATCATTCATGTGAAATTATAGTTAGCAGTGTGGGGGGTATCATGCATCCACACACACATATATATATATATATATATATATATATATATATATACATATATATATATATATATATATATATATATATATATATATGCGTGTATATATATATATATATATATATATATATATATATATATATATATAGAAGCACTTTACATAATCGAATTACTGAAATCTCGAATGTCATATGGTCGAGACCATATAATCGACATTTCAGTAAATCGAATATGTAAAGTTTTAAAAAATAACATTTTACTTACCTTAAAATGTTACGTGCACACAGAGGCAAGGCTTCTTGTACTCTCTGTGTGTATGTAATGTTTTTATCTTTTTTGTGGTGTTGACAGGAAGTGGGAAATCTCCCGTTTTGCGCTTCTGCATACAGCGCAATATGGGATATTTCCCTTTTCCCCACTGTAGCGCGATCTTGGAGTTGCTATATTTAAGTAGGGGGTGTGGGGGGGCACAGCCCCCCCACATGGGGGGGTTGCAGGGGGGCGAAGCCCCCCTCCAAAAGCGATGTTTGACTTTTTTTTGGGGGGGGTTTCCTTTTAGAAGTTTGAGTTTCCAAAACTCGATCTTTGGTCTCGACCATATGAGGTTTGAGATTTTGGGAATTTGATCTTCTAAAGTGAATCCATATATAGATATAGATATATATATATATATATATATATATATATATATATATATAGATAGATATATAGACACACACACACACACACACACACACACACACACACACACACACACACCAATACCTTTACTTACTTTAGTTGACTATATTAGTCCCACTAGCCAGAGCCCATTTCAGAAATAATTTAAATAGGGAAAATTTGGCAAGGACACTGACAAACGTCTACTATTTGCATGGGAGTGTGTAAAAACTCTTAAGTATGTAAGCATATAAATGAATAAAGAGACCCTACTTTTTGCAAGGAGCATAGAGATGGCTGGGGGAATTAGTGAAGCAACAAAAAAGATAAATAAATTGTAGTTAGTGCATGGGGAAGTCAGATTAAATAGAATGCACCAGTATGAGAAAAATATTTAATCTTAATTATTTTTACATTAACCTAGCACAATATGGCCCAAATCCCTCCCACACATATACCTACAGATACAAGAGTATACAATGCTTTCCACTGAGGGTATGCACATTCACACGCATGCCATATAAAAGCTGTCACATATGTGGCATAACAGGGACCAAGAATGGGTCACCACTATTACTGCCTGCAAGATGACTTTATTCTCTAACAGGTGTCCATAGTGCATGGATTCAGAATGCTCCCTCCCTCACTCCCTACAGTTGGGCAAGCTGGCATCAGCCACTCACTTCAATCTTCCCTTGCCAGGTTCTCTAATCACTTAAACCATTAATCACACTTATGTCATTGGGGTCATAGTCAGGGCTTTATTCCTCTATGACACAGGTCCAGGCACATTGAGACAATTTTTGTCTACAAAAGGATGGAATAGGTTGGAAAAAATATGGTGGAAATGCAATTTATAGGAATCTGTGAAGAATAAGTAAGAATGTTTTCTATGATTTTTTTTTACAGTTGACATAAAGAAATATTGTAAGGGGAAATAATACAAAGACCCCACCAAGAGGACACATGATTTTAAAGACTGTGAATGAAAAAGAAACAGTTTGCTTGACATTTTTCTATATTGCAAATAAACAAATACATTTTGGAATTTTTTTGTAAATTGTGTTAATTTTATGTAGATTTGATAAATAAAAACATTTTATGCTATGGATATTATGAGGCAGGACAAGGCTTCCATAAAATGGTTATGAAATGATTACACTTATAGTATGGGAGTTGTGAATAAAGAGATGTGGTTTACTATTACATAATAAAACCTGAGACAATAGAAGGATGTTAAGGCAACTGAATACAAAGAATGTTAAAGGGAGATGGTGGAGAAACATAAAACATACAACTATTGTAGAATTGTGTCATTATGTGCTTTTATGTATATGATTGTTTGACATGTATTATATGTAAATACTACAATAAAAAAAATATTTGTGAAGACTGCGATGGGAGGAATCCTTTGCATCACGCAAGCTATCATCAACTCAGAAAGCTGGAACTTCAGTTTAACATCTCATCAGAAGGATGGCACATCTGAAGTGCACCCTCCACTTATTCTGCACTATGGTGTCAGTATTGCTGTGAAAATTGTAATTGTCATGGGAATCTTTTCATCCAGCTGAGGCTACCACTAAGTCAGGCAGAGGAGACATTTGTTAAATATCTCATCCAAAGGCCAGTGTGCAGCACCAACCTTATGTTGCACTACAGTGTCAGTACTGTAAAATAAATCCAAGCACCTGGAGTGAGAATAGAGCCTACAACTTCCTGATCTTCCTGAAATCAACAGGCTGTGACAACTATTGAGATTCAGGTTGGGAATGGTCATTTTTAATGTCTTTTTAAATGGCATTGAAGAAAGTTGCCTTTTTGATGTTGATAAAATTGTATAACAGGGCCAATATACCCAAATGTTTAGTAAGGATAAACAGAGATGTAGCAAGACTTGTTGAGTGTTATAAACATGGCAGATTAAACTTGAGTGGAAAAAGTTCCAAAATGATATTATCTAGAAAGCTAAATCTTAGGAGAAGAACACACAGTTGTAAGAGAAGCTATAGTAACGGCAAAGGAAATAGAGTTGGTAATTAACATATTAGGTAGCCTGAAAAGCATCAAAAAGGCTACTGGAATACTTCAGTCATAACAAAGGCTACTGGATTATAGTGGTATAAAGGTTACTGGAATGCTTTCATGGCATAAAGGCTAGTAAAGAGCCATAGGAGTAAGGCTGTCATCACCAACAGTCCCTTGAGTCAGGGATCTCACCAATAGCTCTTAAAGTGACTCAATAATCTAGTCCTGGACTGAAGGATCCAGACACATAAACTGCCTTCATTTACATGTAAGAAAGCTGCTCATTTGTTTCCTTTTCCTGATAACACCAGTTCCTTTCAGTTTGAAACAAAGGTGTTTTTGTTTAAAGCTGGCCACCACTTCATGGAGGTTGTGTTACAAATGAGACTGAATGATGGCGAATGTGTCTAGCTTGTGAGATAACGTATTTATTTTCCTGCGACTTGCTTTCATTGGGTTTGCATGTTCCTTCCCTAACTCTCAACCCTGACCTTCTACTGCTATTATGACTGCATGCCTTAACAAGATGTTTACCTGCTGCTCCAGCTTTTGCAAAATGCCATGTTGTGGACCATGGCATGCATAACAAAGATCTTACTGCCAATATCTGGAATGTATTCTAGTGTCCCCCCGAACTGACTAGATAATGGAAGTGTCCCTTAAGTAGTCCTCAATACAAGTTTCACATCATTTCAGGTCTCCACATAGGCTGTTTTATATGCCTTTTCCTGCATGGTCTGAGGGTTGGGCAGTAGGGTCATCAACCAGTGTTTTAGAACATATCTGGCATTGCCCACAACACACGATATATTATATGTGGCTTTCTCCCTACATGCATTGCACCTGTGTGTATACAGTTGTTTCATATTTTCTTTTTTATTACTATATATGTTTTTTTTTATATTTTTGATGTAAAATGTTTTTTCCACTGTATGTTTCAAAGTTGCTGTAGCATATGTAATTATATTTGGATGAAGTATTTTACATCCAAATTATATGTTACAAAACTGTTTAATGTCAATAAATACACATATCCACACACAGATACTCATGCAAAGGCAGAGATAGAATTACACACACAGTCATACAGAGGTAGATACAGACAGATGGAATCACACACATATACTCAGAAACATGCAAACACACATAGACATATACAATGAAACACACGCGCGTGCACACACACACACACACATACATAGAATCTCTTTCTCGATTACATATTTTACTTTATACTCCACCTCACTAAAAGTGACTTTTTTAAACCAGACGTGATTTTAAAGACTTAGTGCTACTGCAGTTACTTTTGCTAGTCATTTTTTTTTTACTTTTTGATTTTATTATTATTATTATTGTTGACTTATGGTTGCTAAACAACAAAGCTACATTCAGAAAGCATTAAACAAAGGCTAACTTTTTTAATGTCTAAGCTTCATTGTAGCTTAATATGCTGTCATTAAGCAACTGACTTATTTTTTTTAACCAGCTTTATCTACACATTAACACCCTGTTGGAGAACATTCATTCTCCAGTAGAGTGCATACCTCTCAAATGTACCTCATTACCAGGAACATTCCTCATTTTGGGTCTTAAAAAGTCCATGTTCCTCGAAGGTCCACAGTGAAAGCGTTTATCACATATTCATTGTTAGGAATTTTTTTTTTTAATTGATATCAATGGTAGATAGTACTGAATCATATTAACTTTTCAAAAGAACTTTTTATAAGTATAAAATAGCAAATTTTAACCATCGTGTGGCCTTCCTAGTTGAAGTTGCTAATAAGCTGCTAGTAGATGTTTCACATTTTGTCCATTTGTTCCACAATATAAGAGGCAGTGTTCCTCAGTTTGGAGATGGAAGATTGAGAGCTATGGTAGAGTGGACAATGCATATTTAGCTTATTGTCTATGCCCTAATAGTAAGCATATCTTTCAACCTCTTAACTTAAGAAATCTGGACAAATACAAACATAATGGGGGGACAAAAGCCAACATCCTGGCAGATAGGTTCAGTGCTAACTTTACTCCTCTCTCTCCCCTAAAGGGCCCATTTCTATACCAGAAGAATGCAAAGTACCTGTAATCATGGCTGCACAGGTAAAAAACACACCCTCCAAAGCCAAGAACACAGCATCCATGGGACCTGACAACATCCCAGGTTGCATTCTACATGAACTACAGAACGAACTGGCACCCCACCTAAGTACCATGCTCAATCATAGCCTCACCTCAGACTTTGTGCCCACTGAATGGTGCACAGCAACAGTTATCCCACTCCACAAAGGGGGAGCCACCACGGACCCCGGGAACTACCGCCCATTAGCCTGACGAGCCTGGTCTGCAAGGCTATGGAGTGTATCATCATGGAACTTATAAACAATGACACTGGTAATCTCCAGACTCTGGACCCTACCCAGTCCGGGTATGTAAAAGGCAGATCATGTCTCCTAAGCCTGATAGACTTCTTTGAAGCAATCACCAAAACTGTAGATGAGGGTAAGGTGGTACACACAGCCTATCTAAATCTCGCCAAGGCTTTCAACACCATCTCTCACTCTGGAATTATAGACAAACTCACTAAACTAGATATAAATCCCTATGTCACAAGATGGGTTGCCAACTGGCTCACTGACTGAACACACACTGGGAAAGTAGCAGACTCTAAATTCAACTTCAGACCAGTGACAAGTGGAGTACCACAGGGTTCAGTCCTAGGTCCTCTCCTGTTTGGTATCTACTTCTCTGAAGTACAGGCTAACAAAGAAGGTCTTTGGCTAACAAAGTTCACAGATGACTGCAAACTAGGAGCCATAATCAAATCTCCTAACGATGTGGACATCCTACAAAAGGGCCTCACTGAGATAGATGCCTGGTGTCAAAGCCATGGCCTCAAGCTCAATGCCAAAAAGTGCATTGTCATCCCTTTTGGTAAAAACTCTACCCATGAACTATCACATAGACGGTAGTCTACTTAACACCGAAAGTGTGATAAGAGACCTTGGGACACAGGTGGACAGTAGTCTCTCCTTTGATAATCACATCGCCACAGTAGTCAGGAAATCCTTCTACGTGGTACACCTCATCACAAAAGGTTTCTCATCCAGGGAAAAAGAGGTCATTGTTCCCCTCTAATCATCACTCATTAGACCCATTATAGAGAACAACGCCCCTTTTGGTATGTACCTCACAAGACATCTACAACAACTGGAAAGGCCTCAGAAATACCTCACAAAGAGGATTACCAGCCTCAAACAGATGCCCTACGCAGACCATCTCAAAAAACTCCAGCTTTACTCTATCGCATATCGCCTACTCAGAGGCGATCTCTGCTTAACATACAAAGCTATGTCAAACCCAGAGCTGTTGGACATGCTCCACGTAAAGAAATCCCAATCCCTCCGAGATACACGGTCTAGGGACCTAAACCTTGTCACCACAATAAACAGAACATGCTGGAGGGATAGATTCCTGTCTCAGACACTTCCCATATTCTGGAACAAACTACCTATCTATATCAAACAAAGCTCCTCATTAGCTTCAAGAAAAATCTTGATGATTGGATGGGAGATAGGAAATTCACCCCGGGGATCACTTCTGTGGCTCTGTTTGACAGGGGCACAGGAAAGTAATTTTCTTGGGTGGCAAAAGCCAGGATACTGTTTGGCTAGGCTTATATAGGCCCTAGGGCCAATAGCCTAGTACCTACCTATGAACCTATAAAATAGGGACAGACTTTAAATGTTGCTCTTACCAAGTTAGGAAGTTGCTAGAATAACAGGTTTTGTATTAGCATACATTTC
Organism: Protopterus annectens; assembly: GCF_019279795.1. Classification (NCBI taxonomy): domain Eukaryota; kingdom Metazoa; phylum Chordata; order Ceratodontiformes; family Protopteridae; genus Protopterus; species Protopterus annectens. The sequence goes on from NC_056729.1 coordinate 1,234,665,936, forward strand.
CTGAAGGACTGAAACTCAAATGCCTGTCATTATTTAGTGACTTCAGTCTTTAATAATTTGCCAATGATTTGCCAGAAAACCACAATTTTATGAAAAACAGACCAAAAATATGAGGCAAAAATCTGGGCATTCTGCAAAAATCTGTACAGTTGAGAGGTATTATAGACAGATATATTATAAATAATACCCTTGCCATTACAAAGTACCCTGCCAGTTCAGGGAGTGGAAGCCTTCCCTGTTAATGCACCACAGACTCTCTGGAGTAGGGTGAAAATGGAGAACACTGGACTGAAATAGAGCCCTTGTGTGACTTTTGAAGTGTTGCTACAGTCATAACACTTTAAATCATGATCACTGATGAAAGCATACTTATAGTAGTTACAGTGAAAGGCCAGGAATTTGTTACTTGGGTCCCTCAATAAGAACAGATGCTAATTTCCCCCTTTTGCTTAATAGTTTGTGTTAAATGGTTGTGTAATGCTATAAAGATTGTTGTAGGTCATTTAAAGCAATATGTTGATTTATCAGAGTGCTTTTCTCAGTTTTCAGTGGGTATATATTATAGTACTGGTGTTTGATATTCTACCTGTGAACTTTTATACCTGATTTAATGTGAAGTATTAACCAGTTGTTTTATGTTTTGTCACAGTCAGGGAATCCATGATTGTAAGTATTTTGAAAAATTACAATGTCTATATTAAAAAAAAGTTATTTTTCCAAGTTCAATAGATGGTCTTTCAGAAGCATGAGAAGCAACTGTACTGAGGTATTTCACCACAGTCCTGCTTTTCCTTTGGTTACCAGTTTCCATTCATGATTTGCCTTTAAGTGTTCATCTTGTGTGGCTGGTGCTGTGAACTCTGCCATTTTTTTTCATTAAAATACTTTTCTGTACTATAGGGAGTTCTATTTTATTTTAGATATTCATTCAGCTGTTTTTTTCCTCTTGCTGTTTCAACCCTCTGCTAGCTATTCCCTTTCTACTGTGGCAGTCTTTTGTTCATCCGCAGTCCACTGCCTATCAGGACATCTGTTTGTCTAATTATAACAGTCATTTTTATATGTAAGAAATCTGTCAGAATAGGTTGGCATATAAACATTTAATAAAATAGTAATTTCTCTTTAACTAGCAACAATTTAATGCTGTAATTTTAGTGCGGTCAGTATTACTAGTGGTTCTATTCATAACACGACTTACACTCAGCCCAGTGTTGTCTATTATTGACTGGAGTAGTCGGGACCTTGATAGCAACTTGTGAGCAAGCTATGGCTCCAAGGGAATGGGCTATGTCATAAAAGGTCTACATAGTGATAGTTCTTTCCTCTGCTGTGTGGGAGAACCAGATATGCGCCTCCATGTCTTTATGTATTTATTTATCCTTTTGTTGACCAGGATAGTTCCACTAGGTTACTAGCCACTTTTCAGGGGAGACCTGAAGTGGTATATATACTACTAGGGGAAATTTAGCCAGGGCATCAGGGAACTTCCCCTACTCATCATTGTTGTAAGTGGGACCCATTTTACATAAGCACTTCTTGTTTCCATTCCAGGCACAATGGTGGTCTGGTTAAACAAGGGGTAGATGGAGAGAGAAGGAGTTAATGGAATGGTGAGAGAAATGGAGGAAAAAGCCAATATTGAGACTGGAGAATGCAAGCAGGATTCTGAGGAAATGTTTGAAAGAAATCTGTTTGATATAGATAAGACATCAAATGATGGATGTATAATTACAAACATCCAGTCAGGAGGGTTATGGAATGGTTCACTTAAAGAAATGATGCAGAATGAGCTATAAAATTAAGGAGATGTTTCCTGGGGGGACAGTATGGAGAAAATACAAAAGGAGGATGCAGACACAGTCCTGAAGAATAATGGTGAGCTGGGAAAAAACATGTACAGAGAAAGTAAAAGAAGTCAAAAGGGGGGTAGCAGAAAAGAAAAAGGCAGAATAAAATAAAAAACGGAAGTATGTGGTAAAGATTCAAAGTAAAAAAAGACAAAGAAATGGACAGATATGAAGTGCGGGATAATTTAATAGCTATTTTGGGTGTTAAACCATATGCGGTTAAGAGCATTTATTCTTAATAACAAACAGGAGATTTGTCACATTATAATTGAGAATGTTTTTTCAATGAAAAATTTTATTAGAGAATATGAAAAAAAAGGCTGTAACCCATGGAACTGTTATGCGATAAAAGCATTTAACAAGGAAACAAAAAAGAAAATTCATGTACAATTTCAAACAGAAGTAGAAAGAGAGACTTTGAAAGGACACATGAAAACGTTATGTAAAGAAGTACTGGACACTGCAAAAGTTTATGATAAAAGGGGTTTATGGACTGGTGGATGGGGTTGTAATATTATGTTAAAAATTGGACATTTATAGATGGATTGTAAAAATGAAAATAAGAGTAAAGAAAAAGAAAGAGAAAAAAGTAAGCAAATAGAAGAGATTTTAGAAGTAGTATAAACTGAAGAAAAAAATAGATAAAAAATAATAAAGAGGACATAGACAAAGGCTCTGAAATAAGTGATAAAATATATAAACTGCAAGATAGAACAAAAAAGAATTGTATTGGTAAAAATGGTAAAAGAAAATTTAAAGAGACATATACAAAAGAAAAAGGGAAATTGAGGAAAAAGAATATATACAGCTATTAGTTGGGGTTGGTATAATGGTTAAGGTGTTTGATTCACAGACAAAAGGAAAAGTGTTTGATTCTCACCTGTGGGTGGAAAATTGGCTAGACTTAGAATGGCCCATTAAGGCAACTTGCCTAGTAATTAGCTAGGAATACATTGAAACCATAAGTCTAAGGGAAAATCAAAACTGTAATGTGATTTCCATAAATGTTAACAGTATTAAGAATACAGTAACAAGAATAGGGATTTTGAAATAGTGTAATACATATGATTTAGATGTAATTATATTAGAAAACATACCATGTTTAACAAATGAAGAAAGATTACAAACAGAGAAACTATGAGGAGGAAAGATAATCTGGAATTTGGGAAATGAGAGATGATCTGGAATAGCCATATTCTGCAGAAATACAGTAAAGATTACATGCAACTTTAACCAAAATGGGAAGATTAACTATTAAAGAGTTAATATGGAAATAAATAAGTACAACAAATTATAATATTATATAGGTATACTAATTGTAAAGAAAGGGAAAACTTATTTTATCAGATTTTAGACTATGTAGTGACAAACATGAATATTACAATAACAGGAGAAAAACTGTGATTTAAGAGGGAAACTTAAAAAGAAAGGAAATAATATAAGAAAAATGTTAGAAGTTATAGGATGTGGTAAGTTAAAACTCTCGGATAAAAATTCATTGATTTACAAAAGGGATATGTATAGAACTGAAACAGATTATTTTATAGTATGTGAATGTTTAGTAATAGGAAAAGGGTAGGTAGTTGAAACAGGACTTCCTGATCATTTTGCACTATAGCTAAAGATATAGGAAAACAAGGAATATATAAAATAGGGAAATGAATAAAAGGATAAATGAAAAAGCATGGAATGAAGAAGGCAAGTGATTAGTAATACAGCTATGGAAAGATCATATTACTGTGAGAAAAATTTATAAAAATTAGTCTAAACAATGAATGATATTTAAGGAAAAATGTTAAAAAATGTTTTATAGTGCAATATGATCTGAGAAAAGTAGAGAAAGAAAAATATAAAAGAACATATAATGATGCAATGGGAGATTTAGAACATAATGATAAAAAATACTTTGACAAAGAAAAAGAATTATATTAAAGAAATCAAGAAAAAACAAGAATTGTTATTTAACAAATATATTTTTACAAGGAAAAAGAGAAGAAGCATCGAGTTACTTAAGCAGGTCAGTAAAAGAAGATGGTAATGTAATTATAGAAATAAAGATATAAAAGGAGAAATAGAAATATCTCAGGAAAATATTATGAATAGTGTAGTGCAATGTGTATAAGAAATGTTTAAGAAATAAAAAGAAGGTAGTGAAAAAAACATGAAAAGTAAAAATTTTAGAAAAAGATAATAAAGAGTTGGAAAAGGAGATTTCTTTATATGGGATAGATAAAGTATTAGCACAGGTAAATATAGACTCAGCTGCAGAACCAGATGAAATAAGGTATGAAATGCATAAAAATTTAAGGGACTGGAAAAAATAATATTTTTGAAGATTTTGAATGAATGGTTAAATGTTTTTATGTAGAAAGAATTATGTAGTTGAATACTTAAATTCATTTGGAAGAAGAAGAAAGCAAAATAACTAGAAACCAATAGTATTGAATAATAACGATTAAAATATCTTTATGAAAATAATACAAAAGAGATTTAAAACTAAAATGGAAAATATTATGGAAAATAGAATATATAGTACAAAGCTGAAGGTTGTCAAGAATTATTAATGATAGAGGAATTGCGGATGACATTATGACTAGAAAAAATGAAGCAGAAGTTATGGTAGGAGACCTTAATAAGGCATATGATAGAATCAGACATGAAATCTTATGGATAATAGTGAAAGAATATAATACAGGTAAGAAAGTTATGAAATTATGTATGTCAGCATACAGTAATAATAAAGAAAAACTGCAATAGATGGTTAAGAGTAAAGCTGCATATGAAGAGTGGTGCAATACAGGGATGTCCAATGAGTTGTGCACTCTTTGCATTAGTTATGAATGTGATAGTAGGTGAAATAAATTATAAAATGAAGGAGGCTGTATAACACCCAAGGGATTAAGAATTCCAGGCCTCTTAACATATGCAGATGCCATTATAAAAATTGCAAAAAAAAATTGTATAAAAAAGTAATAATTTGCACAAATGAGTGTCTAGAGGTGATAGGAATGGCTTTAAATAAAAGGAAAAGTAAAGATGTAGGTGACGTAGTAAAGACAGTGGGTATATATTTTACAATGAATGAAATTTCTGTGTTAGATATAAAATTTGGGAATAAAGATGTCAGTGGAATTCAATGCAAAAAAATAACAGAATAAATAAAACAAATCTGTCTTTTCTGGAGACCATATAAATTATCATTCAGAAAAAAGGCTTATTTGATAAATCCAGTACTAATGGGAAAATAGCATAATTAGCAAATGTATTTATGTTGCCAACAGTATTTGAAAAAATACTACAGATGATTGCTGCATTTATATGGGGTTCTAGATAAACCCAGTACAAAGAGGGGTTTTACATGTAAATAAAGAGGAAGGAGGTTTAGGATTAATTAACCCAGTGGTGCATGTTGTTTCATTACATTTAAACAAAGTGTTAAAGTATATAAATGAAAAAAGATGAGAGATTAGTAGTAAAGCTGTATAAATAAAATTAGAATACATTTTGGAGTATGGTGTAACAGACAAAAAGAGTGTAGAAATGAAAAAATAAAATGTTACCAAGAAAAAATATTTTTGTTGAAAATAAAAATTGATAATACAGAAAAAGAAAGGAAAGTATGGTATAAGAATGTAATGACAAAACATTATTATGTAAAACCATGGGAATTTCTAAAAGCTGGAAATATTAAAGCTATAAAAATAAGAAGCAAATGATGTAATAACAATTATTTTTGTGGAGACTTGTAATAGATTAATTACCAGTAAAAGGAAATATGCCATATAGAAAGAAAAGAGACAGAAGTGCCTGGGGATTCAATGAACTCTGTGTAGGCTTAGCAGAAAGCCTACACTGAATTTACATGTTTGCTCAGTGAGCAGCAATGCTAATTGTATGTGCATGCCGCACAATATGTTTAAACATAAACAAATGCAGTTTTGTGGCTAGCAACAATGTTGCCAGCCAGGAAACTGTGTAAAGCAAGAAGGACAGCAGCAGATATGTAAAGCTGTTTAACTATGGGCAAACTAGGTCTGCATTTTTAGGCAAAATGACACAATGATTACCAGAACTATTAAGACAGCAATGTATAGGGATGTAGCTAGCATGGGCACTGTGTAACAGCAGAATTCACCAGCCCCACTGAAGATAATTTTCTTACACTGGAATTTTGTCCTTTTAACAAGAAAGCTTGGATTTATTTATACAGTATGTTAGAGCTCAACTTCTTTTACAAGAAAACTTAATAAAAAAAAAAACAAAAGTGGACATATTTTCCAGTCAAAAATCTACTTGGAAAAATCACAATTCATCTGAAGAGAATTCCATCATGAATCACACTAAGATAGGCAGTCAGGATTCCAGTATGAAAAGAGACTTACAAACTCTAATATCCAACATTCAGGACTTAAGTACAAAAATTGACAAAATTGACTCAAAAATAGACAGCTTTAAAGAAAAAGCCACTAAACAAATGGAACTACTACATGATGATTTGAAGCTACAGAAAATCAAAATATCTACTATAGAGGAATCCTTAAATGACATGGATGGCAGAATTCTGGAGAATGAAAACAATACTGAATTTCTACTTAAACAAAATACTATGTTACAAAGCAAGTTGGATGATCTTGAAAATAGATCCCATCAAAACAATCTAAGGATTTTTGGACTTCCTGAAAATATTGAGGGCAATAAAATGGCAAGTTTCCTTAACACCTGGATACCTAAAATACTTGACTTACCAGAAGCTTTGTCTTTTGGAATAGAAAAAGCACACTGAGCACTAACTGCAGTAAACAGCACTAACAGAAAGCAACCCATATCAGTTATTATAAAATTCCTGTCTTCATCAGATAAAGAGCTAGTATTAAAGACTGCTTGGTCTAAGTCTCCTCTAAAATACAGTGACTCAATAATTCATTTTGACAATGACTACTCTACACAGGTTATTACCAAGAGGAAAGTATTTTTACCATTGATTAAAGAACTGAAGAAAATACAAATAAAGACTCACCTTTTGTTTCCTGTGAAGTTGAAGATCTTCCTTCCAGAGGGTCCCTAGATGTTTGATGATCTGGATTCTGCACTGACCTTTGTTAAAAATCATAAAATATTGGAAAAATTAGAAGGAATGGAATGGGCTAATTCATCTCTTAAAAGATTGGCATCTAATTGCACATGGAAAACTAATGAAAAACAAAAGAGACTGAAAAGTAAATGAAGATAAAATATTCTTTTCTAATACAATGTCTTGTTGTTTTGGACTTTAAACTGTTAGCAGATCTATACAGTTATGATCTATTAACAAGGTAAGCTCATCTTTCCATTTGTTATGTTAAGCATACATAAGGTTTACACCTATATCAAAATGTTAATCTCAATCATATTACTGCATATAACTTCTCTTTCTCAAAGATAAACATTATTACTCATCTGCTATTAGCAGACAATATTACCCCTATGGAATAAATTATAATAGTATGGCACTTTTCCAAACTATATAATAATTTAATTAGGTCTTTAATATATGATTTTAACTTGATATAGCCAGAATACAGTAAACTATTTATATAACAGCTTTTATAAGACATATCTAATATATTAATAACATCAAGGCAAAACCTGTTATAGCTAATTAAGTAATCCCCTATGTATAGTGTCTTTTACAGATATAAATCTAAGATAGAACATATGTTATGGCTTTTAATGGACAAACGCTTATTTGGGAAGTGCTATCTGTATGTGTGTTTTTTTATTTTTTTTTTTTTTTTGGTCTATGGATTTAAAAAGAAATGTAATAACAATGGTTCTGATGTGTGTAGATAATCTTTAACATTATTTCAAATGCTTTGGTTATGTTGTTTTCTGAAAAGGTCATACATGCTTTTTACACTGTGAATTTGCTTGGTTGGGGCCCACGAGGCTCATAACTATTATTTTTCCAGTAAAGAGAAGAGGAAAGAAAGAAAAAAAGGCTTGTTAACATATTATAACTGATTTTCCCATGGATTACATCTAAGAGACTATTTCACTCCATAATTACCTCATGATGATCATCCGCGAGCTTCAGCCATTCCCAGACCCTGTAGCCAGCTAAGAAATCTTCTCCATATCATTTTTCACATTTTCGGATATGCGAAGCACCCAGATAATGTCAGCGCTAATGGACAAGCGCATATAGGAAGTGGAAAGCTCGGCGGAGGCTGAGAAGTGACTGTAATCATTTAGTTTACATAATATCAAGCACAACAATTCAAACTTTTGCATTAAAGGTCGCTTATAATTTAAAAATAAATGTTAACAAAGGAGCAGCTATTCTTGATTCCCTGGACCTATAATCTGCACAATTAACAGGAAAGGAAGACTAAAAGTGAGTAATTGTAAATGTAATGTCAACTAACAGAATAGTGTTATCTGCAACACTCACCTATAATGTCACTTTTGGTGCCAGATGTTTACACACTTAGTTAATATAGTTTTAATAATAATTCAATAAGATATTTAGTTGAAGCTAACTCAGGTATAATGATTTATGCTGACAGCTTTGAGCATTGAATGGATTTCTAGTTAGCTCCTTTCTATCTAACTGAAGTGTGTGTTTATCTCTTTGAATAACATGTAATGATGTTTTGAAGCATTGAAAATTCCTATTGACTGTGGCAGATTTAATTATAACTGTGATATAAAGGTCTTATAAAATAATACCTCACACAGAAGCAAGAATTATTTCATTTATCTGTAGTATTTCTGTATCTCTAACACCTATCAGGTTACACCTGCTAGAAAACATATTGTATTAGATCAATTGACAATGCTTCTATCCATTACAATATATTTACTGTTTGTTTAAAGCCTCCCCCTTTTTCCCATCTCCTATATCTCTCACATACATATATTTGTGAGAAAGGAGACACAACGTGATTAATGAATGTATATTTGATAACTTACAATACTTATGTTAACATAATAGATCTAAGAAATTTGTTTCTGACTGTATAAAACCTTGTTTGAAGAAAATTATTAATACGAAATAGTTTAATAACTGTTGATAGATATTATTATCTTACTATACTATGTTAAGTGTGGTTAAATAGTAATTAGTCAACATAGACAGTCTTATACTATCCTTATGATATTATATATTGGAGACTAGCTAATACTTTTTTCTATGTTTTATACATACACAAAAATGTACACTGTATTTCATTTTCGTGATTAACATATATATCAGATGAAATATATCTAGTTACATTTTAATAGGTTTGAGTTAAAATAATCTCTAGTTTTATATCTAATCACTATTACTTAATACATATTACTGGTGGTAGCTGTGTTCTGTTGCTACTGTTTAAGGGGTCGATCTCAGTGGCAAATGTCATTGAGACAGGGAGTTTATAACTCCAGGCGGGGAGCTATATTGTGTTTTTATACTCTGACACATATGTTCATTGTTAAAAAGCTGTTTCTTTTGACATCCATTTTAATCTATCCAAATAGAATTATAAGTTACAATGCTTATGATATATGTGTTTCCCACAATGTATTAATGTATAATACTTGCAGAATGAACAAGTTTTTGGTTGAAAAGATATTCTCAAATTACACATATTGTATCGACATGTTATTAATTAATCACATACTCATACCTACATAACATGACTATATTAAATGCATATTGACTAATATAAATGGTCTAAATAACCGCATTAAAAGATGTAGTTTGTTTAAATATCTAGCCCTACATAAACCAAACATAATTTTTACAGAAAACTCATTTAATATGAGATAATATTAAGTTCTTGAACACAAATAAATATACAATCATCGCAAGCTCAGTATATACAAAAAAGAAAAGGGGGATTGCAATTTTATGAGACAAATCGCTTCCTTCACCAAGAATAATTAAAACATATCAAGATAACAAAGGATTGCTATGTTTAGCCATAATTGAAATAAACAAAAAACTATATACATTAATAAATAATTATTGGTTACCGAGAATAGGTACTAATACTATCAAACAACTTTTATCCCAAATAATATCTCAGTCTGAGGGAAACATTATCATGGCAGGGGACTTTAATTGTATTTTAGATTTAAAAGACACAACCACTTTAGCAAATAGAAAAGTTACCCCTCAAGCAAAACAATTAATAAAATTTATAGACTCCTACTTGCTCAAAGATATATTTGACTTCACAGATCATAGCTCTCTACAATCCACATTTTATTCCAATAGACACAGATCATATTACAGAATTGATAGAATACTATTCTCCACACAAATTATAAATGATTTAAATAACAGCAAAATCATTTCTTGTCCAGTCTCTGATCATAATTCAATTATATTTGCATTAAATATTAACAACAGTCCTAATACACAAATATAAAGAATACCTACATATCTTACCCAATTTAAAGATTTTCAGTCATTTTAAAAGAAGAAATACAAAATGTTATAGATATAAACTCAGCATCTAATACTCATGACATATATGTTTGGGATGCACTAAAAGCTTACCTATATGGACAAATTAACAAATGGTATTACAATAAAAGGAAAACATGGGATACAGATATGGAAACATTACAGAACAAACTTGATATATTGCATCTCAAAAATAGAGACAATCTCACTTCTAAAAACATTAGGGAGGAAATAAGCAAATTAAATGAAGAATATAGAAACATACTACATCATAAGACAATGGTTACATTAGAAAAATATAAATTTCTTGCTTATTCATTAAATCCTAAGCATTTAACTAATCTCAAAAATAAAACTAAAAGAATGAACAAGCATAATTATATCAAAGAAATATACTCCCTGAGGAAAAAGAAATAAGTATATAGTATACAAGATATAATAGAAGAATTTAGAAGTCACTTTCATACAATTAATCAAGCTACACATAATACAGAAAGTAAAGACAATATTAAGCATGTTATTAATAAAAATCTTCACAATAAACTTAATAAACAACAAATAGAACTTATTGATAAACAAATCACCCTAGTTGACATACAAACGTAAATTAATAAGCTTAAACAAAATAAGGCACATGGAAATGAAGGTATCATACCAGAAATACACAAAGCTATTCCCAAATCAGCTATTTCATTACTTCATAAAGTATATAGCACAGCTAAAAACAACTTCATAATACCCCCCTCATGGAAATATACATTCATATCACCCATCTTAAAACATAACAAAGACCCTAAATATTGTTCCTCTTACAGACCTATTTCTTTATTAAATACTGACTATAAGATGTTTATGAAAATATTCACTGAAAGACTAAAAATGTTTTTACCCCAATTAATAGATAAGGATCAGACAGGTTTTGTAGTCAATAGAAACACTTCTGACAATATAAAATGAACATTAGCTTTTGATTCAATTAATTGGAATTACTTGTTCACATTAGATTGTTTCAGTTTTTCATATAATTTTATTAATCTACTAAAACACTTATATGACGGTACTTTTGCATATATCAAATTAGGTTCATATACTACAAATAAAATTCCTATCATAAAAGGTGCCAAGCAAGGTTGCCCACCATCTCCATTGTTGTTTACAATGATAATGGAACCATGGGCTAATGATATTAGGAACAATAAGAAAATAGAGGGTTTAGAGCTTGAAAAAGATATAACAGCTAAAATTCAATTATTTACAGATGATGTTCTCATCTCTACAAAAGGAAATGATTCTTCAATATCAGCTCTATTTGATTCAATTAAAACTTTCCAAAAGATGTCTGGGCTGTCTTTTAATGACAACAAAACTAAAATACTACTCAAATACAAATGACAAATCTAACTATAACTCTCAGCAGTTAAATAGTACAAATCAAATTACTTATTTAGGAATAATTCTAGCTAAAAACATTAAAACAATAATACAATTAAACTATAATAAGTGTTTTGAAAATATTCAAAATCTATTTTTAAAATGGAATACAATAACTTTCACTACAGAAGAAAGATTAATTATTATTAAAATTATTATTCTACCCAAAACATTATATATTATACAATCTATTCAAATACTCCCTTCAAAAAAATGCATTAATAAGTTAAATACTTTAATATTAAAATTATTTTGGTCTGGGAAAAAAACAAGAATATCAATTAATCAACATCAAAACAGTTGGAACAAAATGGTGGGAGAGCATTCCCAGATCTAAATCTTTACTCTGTTTCCTCAATAATCAAAACAATTACACAACTTTTAGATGCTAAATACTCAGCTAAGTGGAAACTGCTATGTGTTTCATCAGCTATGCAGCTAATATCCAGACCATCTACACACAAATTAGAAATAATAAGTAACCCTTTTTTATGGATCCTAAAAGATTATTTTACTATACACATAACTCTCAATCATACTACTAGCTACATTCATAATATTATAACAAATTTTAAAAATGTTATGTATAAACATCCCAGATACAAAGAATGCTTCTTTTTATTATTCCCCATAGCTTTAACACAAGAATCTATTATAACTTCAGACATAAATAAAATTACCATATTTAAACATAAGGATCTTAAGTTTTGGTTCCAACTAACGTCTGGATATAAAACCAAATCAGTTGAATACATAATACAGGAATATCAAATAGACAACACAATGTGGCTGGATATGCAAACACTTTTACTAACTCTAGCTAATAAATTAGAATTGATCTCATCAATTACTAAACACAAATCTAGTACCTTACTATACCATTTTCAATCAATCTTACTTCATAAACATGCATATTCTGGCAAACTTTATTTTATTTATAGAACTATAAGAGAAGAAACTTTCAGTTGTCCACAGAACTTCTGAAACTATTTTTACTCTATCAATAATAATCTCCTAACCAATCTAGATAAAGCAAACATCTTACAATCAGCAGGGAAAACTACTTTATCTTTGAATTGGAAATTATATACGTGGAGATATATAAACAGATCTTTCTATACTCCTCAATTAATGGATAAAATAAACAAAAAAAATATTTGTAATAAATGTAAATCAGATATAGACATAAACTGGGCACATATTTTTTATGAATTCCATACCTTAAATACTTTCTGGGGAAAAATAAATAACTTACTATAAGCACTTTATTCAGACAATTTCACATTAAATAAATCTCTGGTGATATTTAATACTCCTGTTCCACAATGTGTCATAAAAATAAAGTATCCACTATTATGGGCAATACTGGCAGTAGTCAGAAAGGCCATAACAAAAAAATTGGATTTCAGAATCTTCTCCTTCTTTTTCTGAGTTCATGAATTTGTTAAATGTAGTATGCCAATTGCAATTAAAAACTATAAACTCAAGGATAACTAAAAAGAAACATACAATCATCAATTGTGGGTTAATTTGCAAAATTTGTTGAAGAAGAACGAATCTCTATAACAAATTACATCAGTTTGTTTCTTTCATAATGACAATATACATTATAATCAGAGATCAATAACACATTGTAAATATATTAATGGATGTCTATGTAAATACTTTAGTTGGTTCATTTATGTTAGTTTGGTATATATCAAATATGTAATTTATATAATGTAATTTATATATGTTAAAGTTTTCAGGTTACAGTTTTTACTATGATTTTATGTGATTGTTTATAATTTTGAAATTATTAAAATCAATAAAATTGTTTTGAAAAAAAAAGAAAGCAATGTATATAGTTCCAACAAATTACATAACAGTATATACAGTGCAGAGTATTATGGAAACCTGTTTCAGGCTTACTGAACAAAAGTTGTGTAAATGATCAGTAAGGGTACATAGACTGCATTATAAATAAATAGTAAGGGGAAGTGTGTGTACTGAATAAGGACACACAGGTGAATTGTAAGAATGAACACGGGGGAAAAAAGGACAAGTGAAACATGGTAATGTACAGCAGATGAGGGCATGTCAATGAAGACAGTTGTAGCATTAACACTAATCACATATCAATATGATACAGTATGGATTGAACAGTGAATGTGTATGTAGAATGTACCATCAACTAGGATGATGCCACAAAATAAACAAGAAATGATCATCAACTATTGGCTTAGCTTCTAGTGTCAATCCATGGGGATCCAGTATCTCTCAGCCTGGAATGTGATGGTTGATAGGCCATGCTGCTTTGCCAGAGATGGTCTTCACCTGTGCATTCTTGGCTACCGGGTACTAGCAAAGACTCTTGGCTCCCCCATAGTGTCTTTTTCAGGCAATGTCAAAGCAACAAAGGTTCAGCTGTAAAAACCTCCACTACAGGCAAACTCAAGGTTCTGCTGCTTAATGCTAGGAGTCTAAACATGAAATTGCCAACCTCCTAGCTGACAGATTTGATGCAAACTTCACTCCCATGGACCAACAAGCCATACCCCAAAGCATACTGGAGAGCGGTCACCTGCCATGTATCTCTAGAGATCAGGTCACATCTGTATTCTCCAAAGCTAAAAACATGGCCTCAGTGGTACCAGACAACATCCCAGTTTGCTTACTAAGCAATCTAAACCAGGCCCTAGCAGACCCACTTAGCATCGTCTTTAACTATAGCCTGAGAACTGCCTTTGTTCCAGCAAGGTGGAAAACAACAACAGTAATCGCCTTGCATAAGGGGGGGCAGTAACCAACCCTGGGAACTATAGACACATAAGTCTAATCAGTCTCATTCGCAAGGCCATGAAAAGAATCATCATGGACATTATCAACAAGGACATAGGTGACCTTAAGACTATAGACCCAAACCAATTTGGCTTTGATAAGGGATAGATCATGCTTATGAAACCTAGTAAATGTCTTTGAGAAAGTCACCAAAGACCTGAATAAAGATAAGACACCTATATTGACCTGGCCAAAGCTTTTGACATAATCTCCCACTCAGGTATCATTGAGAAACTTTCCCAGCTGAGGATTAACCCTTACATCACTAGATGGATAGTCACTTGGCTCACTTGACAGAACACAACTCTCAAATGATCCATTACTTTAGCCTTTGGAAAAAGTAGAATTATCTGCTAATTACAGTATTGACAACACCTCCTGAGTTCCAATCCAATGGTGCAAGACCTGGGAACACGGGCAGATAGCAATTGAACTTCCACCACCGAGTTTCCACAGTGGTAAGGAAAGTCTTCTGCTTCATGCACCTCATAAGTAATGGCATCGCATCCATGTCGGAGGATGTTATATAACTCCACTGTACTCGACCCTCAGCAGAACATTAATAGAGTACAATGCTCCCTCTTGCACGTATCTCACCAGACACCTGCAGCAGATGGACAGACCACAAGGGTTTCTAAACAAGAAAATCCATGCCATGACATACATGGATAGACAGGAAGCCCTATCACTGTACTCTGTATCATATTGGCCTCTGAGAGGTGACTGGTGCATGGCCCTGGGCAGTCTCTTACCTGCCCTAATTTAAACACTGCATATCCACAAATCTAATGGCACATGAGCCAGTCACTCTAGGGATCTTAACCTAGCCTGTGACATTAACAGAACATGGTGGAAAGACAGATATATCTCCCAGAGACTGCCACTCCTCTGTAATAAACTTCTGAATATGTGAAGCAGAGCTTCTCACTGACCCTAATGAAGTGTAGCCTAGACAAATGGATGGGAGACTGCAAATCTACCCCTGGGGTGGCACCCATGTCCCTTCTGGACAGAAGTAGTCAGTGGTATCCATGGACTGTGAATTATGTCCACCTAATAAGGACAATTGTGGCTACTTGGGAGGAACATGACTAGGTTTAAAAGGGCTCTAGGACCAGTAGTCTAGTAACCTCTTATGAACCTATGAACCTATGTCAATAGTTTTTCAGGGGGTGTATTACTACAGCTGCTACAGAAGGAGCATGTAATGGCAGCAATAGCCAACAATATATTGGCTCACATCGCAGATTGTAATACCCTCTTGTAACAATACTATACATCCACACCTCAATACAGCATATGTCAGTGACAGCAATACTGACATGTCAGGTGATCACAGGGTCATAGGACACTATTAGGCTGATGGTTAATATCACAGGAAATCCTAGCCATTATTATAAAATGAAAGTAAAAATTCCTATGTTTATATTATGGAAGATAGTAAGACTACTGTGTCTATGTGTATATTTGCTGGATTACATTACATTCTGCCACTGTCCATATGGGACTTGTGCACCACACCATGACTGAATTAGCAATCACATATGCAGTGGTCTGGGGATAGCTTCATAGGCTCATGGAAGGACTTTGCTTCATGATGTGTGCATGCATATTTGACATGAGAATGTCCTGCAGTCCTCTTCAGAAAACATGTCATGTGAATAGAGGACAAAGGAGGATGTGTGAGGCTATGTGAATGGTATCCCAAGTGGTAGTCAAATGAAGAGCTATTCCAAACATCACATAATGACCATAATGTACTAGCAACCAAGCACACAGCAGTACACTGTGCCTGATATGAACATTACACCTGTGTAGGCATATAATATGAATGCCATGCAATGTCACTGTAGCAAAACCACATATGCCTGATTGTAACACTGTCATATTGCAGTTTATGGAGTATGATAGCATATTGTATACTGAGGAGAATGTGAGCACTGCAGGGCATGGAAGTGGAGACACATCTCTGTGTAAAACTGACTCATAACTGATAGTTGCATGTATAGACACGCAAGTAGCTTGCTGTCAGATTAGAACAGCTATAAGTGTAGTTAAAGTAAACTGTAAACACAGTAGTTAATGTTACTGCTACAGCACAGGTTTGTCTTGAATGCTGTCAGAAGACAAGTTGCACAGGATGATATAATCATTGTATGCTACAACAAGATGTGGAAGAGTCTTGGGGATAGTTGTGGATTCACATATCATTGTAAAACAAACTATTTACACAGTAGAGAAATTAACACAAGCACCAGTGCACAATTCTAGCTTTTATAGTATCAGAGAATACTTTATACCTGATCACACATACACACATACATACATACACACACACACACACACATACACACACACACCTTTTGACTGCAGTGAAAACAGAACCCCTACCTAAGTACACTGACTAGAGACCTCTATATTGAACACAAGCACCACAGAATAAGTCTGACTTGGACAGTGTTAGACACTTTATAAATGAAGACATCAGCAGTGTCTGGTGAGAGGAAGATGGTGATAGCAATATCCCACATGCTGGTGTAAAATGCTCTCTCTAATGTCAAGCAAGTGCACAAACACACATGCACATGCGCATGCACACACCAGTTGACTGCAGTGAGAACAGAAGTACACTGACTAGAGACCTCCATATTTAATGCAAACACCAGAGCACGTCTGACTTTTACAAGGCTGAAGGACAATTTATAGTGGATGACATCATCAATGGCTGTTTGAGAGAAGATTTTGGGAAGACTGAATGAAATGGATGTGGAGGCATGGCCAACTGTCAAAATATTGGTACTCCATGGGATTTTAGTGATGATTGCAGGATACTCAGTTATGTTCTGATGAAACAGACACACACACACACACACACAGACTAGTTGACTGCAGTGAGATTAGAACCCCTACCTAAGTATACAGACTAGAGAACTCAGTACAAAACACAAGTGCCACAGCACAAGTCTGAGTTTTACAGGGCTGCAGGACAGTTTATAGTGGATGACATTGATGTATGCTTGAGAGAAGATGTTGGGAGGCCTGAATGAAATGGATAGCTAGCCATGTGAAAATGTCAAGAAATTAAAGAACTGCAGGTTACCAGATTGATGTGTGTGCAAAGTGTTGCCTTTGCTTTTGTGTTTCCAATGTGCAGGTATATCTTAAACAGACAGCTTTGCAAACAGCTGTCCAAATTACTACAAGTATTGGAAAATCTGATGGTGTATTGCCAGTATAAAGATGGACATGGTATATAATAAAATATTTGTTTATTTATTTTGGTAGTGTAGTTGATATATTTGTGAATAAGTACTGAGAGACCAATTTTCAAGTGCATGGGTGCAGGTAACAGAAGGCTCCAATGTAAATATGTGTTCTTTCCTTAAAACGTGCCTTTCCTTTATTTGTGGTTTTACATGTACCTTCATGGGATGAAATGAATGGACAGTGAACATAAGTAATTAATGTTATTGTGCACTTTCCATAGTGCAATGCCAAGCAGCTAGTTTGTGTGATCAATGGCAAAGTGTTTGTTCATGCAAAATACACATTTCTACTGTATTCCCTGTTCGTACATAGTTAAACTGTGAGCAAACGCCAGCGTCAATGATAAAATTATGAGAGTTCTGAGTATTGAGTGTATGAAATACACCTGCTGCTTAACTGACCTTGTGGCAGCAGGTGTAAATGCATTGATACATTTGTTTTGTGGCCCAGATGATATAGGGCTCAAATCCAGGTGTATGTAATAGTTTTAATTAAGTATGTATAATGCAACAACTTAATTATTTATTCTACATTCACTGTGTGTTACCCTAGTGCAGCATATTTAAGCAGCATTGTGCAGAGGTAACTGCACCACTGAAGACCCATTCACTGTCACTCAGCATTGGTGCTTGATACCAAACTCCATGCGAACACAGAGGCCAAAAATGAAGGACTCCATTTTTTTTTACTTATGTGTGTTGTCTGTGATTCTATTTTGGACCATATTAAAAGTGTTAAAATATGATATATAGGAAAGTGGTGAAATGGGGAGCAAGCAATGGGGAAGGAAAAAGGGAAAGCAATACAGGAATTTGCAGGAGGGATGTAGGAAAGAACCATAGCTATCCACTTCTTCAACAGTGCAACATGAAAATGTGTACAGAATATTGGCTGAATTTGGACTGTCACCTCAACATATATAGGTGACAACAACACAATCATGTTGTAAAGCCAATTGGACCAAGCATGTCAAGAAGGCATGTATGCAAAGTGGAGAACTATGTATGGGACACATTTTTTGGTGGGACAGGTGCCCATTTTTTTTCTTTTAACTTCAGTAAGAGAGGAATGTTAGGTAAGGGAAATAGGTATTTCTGAGTCATGTAAGTAGGATAGGTGAGGAAACAGATGCAAAGAAACAGGACAAACAAGACACAGGGATGGTGAGGGACAAGACAGGTTGGTGGATACCATGATTGGGACTAAGGAGGGGACAAGAGATGCCCATGCTCATCAAACATGGGGGCAGTATGAATCTAGTCCTCAAATGTAGGACTGTCATCACCTTCCTCTTACTATGCTGGTTGTTAGAGTGCTTGACATCTTCTCCTATGAGCCATAAGGAAAGCAGCCTCTCCATCCATTGTAGGCATGCACCAACTGCACAATGCAAGACCCTATGCACTCACCCTGGTATATCTTGGTGGGTGATAAAATCCCCACCTCCACCAGTACTGCTGGGGGTGCCACAGCACCAGCTGCCAGGGTAATGCTACCTGAAGGCAGAGGTAGTGCAGGGGCAGCACAGGCAGTACTGCCAGGTTGGATCCCAGATGTGCTGGGCATTGGTGACAGAGACGGTGTAACAGGGGCAGAATGAGCCACTAGGGTTGGTCTTCCTTCCTGTGCTGTAAAGCATTTTGTGATTTGTCAGACATGGATGACATTGAGACATTTGATGGCACATAGAAAAAAAAAAAACAAGAAAGATAAGTGTTGGGATGAGAAAAAAAAGAAATATAATTAGTACCATCATATGTAACATAAAATGCATTATCACAATAATAAAGTATTTTATCTGAACTTTTACATTTAAGTATACTTCTTAACAACTATAAACTATAATTAAGATTTGTTTAAAGTAATCCTTGCAATGTGCATATATTTCACATATGCTTGATCAAATTATACAGACTGAGTTAGCAGCAGGGCATTTATCCCACTTGTGTAGAAAATAATTTATGTAACTATTTTTACAGGATTTTATTATTTTATATGTGTTACTTGTGGTATTTGAACCCACAATGTCTGACTACAGTCTTAGACTTGACTGCTACAGTTGGCTTGTGCTACAGACTTAAGCATGCATGCTTAATTTACAGTTAGAATATGCATGCTTACTTTGTTACAACTCTATAGAAAAGAAATACAACCACACATCCCCACTAGAACTCTTAGATCTAGCAGCCAAAACCTCACAAAAGTCATCAAGCACAGAAATGATGCTATCAAATCCCTTTTTGCCAGCACCATTGCCAAAAAATGGAGCACCCTACCAATCCATACAACCTCTACCACCTCCACTACTCAGTTTAAAAAACTCCTGAAAAAGCATTTCCAGAATAATTGGTTATGTTCATGCCACTCACCAGACTAACCCTTAACAAGGTAACTCTTCCATACTGCAATTACCCTTAGACAGTCTGTTTCATGAATACAAAATTCTGCCACTTTCAGGTCTTAGTTGTCTTTTGATACTCTATACCTAAATGTTTGACTTTTGTATGAACTGTCAGTTTAATGTATCCTATACTGTATGTATCATCTCCTCGGGTGTATGTAATGAAAGCTCTCATAAAATTAAATGAATGTTCCATGTAATTGCCTATTATTCTATGTATGTGTTGTTTTGGAGCTTATCTCCCCAGGCCTCCACTGAAAATGGACCTGTGTCCAGTCGGACTTTCCCGGTTAAGAAATGTAAAATAAAAATAAAATAAAAAATAAATTTAAAAGCTACAATAATACTTCTATTGTGCTGCTTACATATCCCTTGCTTCCTTGCATTTCTCTAGATGCTCAGCATGGGGCTCTCTATTCATCATAATCTCTGCATTACCTGTGGAATAAAGAGAAAAGAACATGAGAAGAACATTGTGTATACCAGTCTTGCGTATATGCAACTTTCTATGTACTATAAAGTCTCTTTATCAGTTTACTTATGCAACTGTAGGATGTTACCAGTCCTGAACTCGTCCAGCCACTGGTTGAGTGTATCTTTCTTGCATTGTTTCAGGTCATTAAAGTGATAACTATAGTATTCTCCAGGGTGTGTAACGCCAGTTGAACTAGAGACAGCCTTGGACAAACTATTCAAAGCCTCAGACTTGTACCCCCTGCAAAAGCCTTTGGCTGTGGCACTTTACAAGGAGTCCAATGAAGATTCTGGACTCCTCAACACCCCACCTATGCACCCTAAATTGGGCACCTTCCCTTCTACCACTGGACATGTCTAACCAGAGAGAACAGCAATAGCTAAGAATAATTTCCAACCAATGCATGTTATCACAATTACTGGTAGTGTACAAACCTGAACAATGAAGCCAACCACATTTGCATGACATCAAGTGCAGAGCAACAGTACCAAACTGAGAGGAAAGCAGTTTTGGAAATTGGAAGGTTAATTTGACAGTTGGCATTAGTTTGAGGGTTGTTTGTTGCTGTAACTGATAGATGATTTACTGCAGTGGGAAAATACATTTTATGACATGACACTTTTTTTGTGTGGCTTTACACACTGATAAAATTAATTTTTACAATGTGGGATTCAAACCTATGCATAAGGGAGAAAACATTTTCTCCCACAGCAGTGCAGTGATTTTTCATCCTTGCCAGAGAAGAAGTGTTTCTCAGACATACTCATTATTTACATACAAATACACATGACAGATTGAGGGGTTAACTAGTCATGTGTGTGACCTGATAAGGTCTGGTTTATACATCCCTGTGTGTATGACTGTTATTGAAGCCTGAAGACCATCCAATGCCAGGGTACACAATTATGATTAAAGAATCATATTAGTCAGTATGCCCTCACTCACACAAATTCATATGAGTTTATTAGAATTGAGTATATAACCCTTAATAAAATTGGGTATGTGTAATATTTTTTTCATGTAAATTTTAATATAATGCAAAATGAAACAACAGTAAAAATATTTGGAATTTGCTGTATTAGAACTCAGGACCATCTCCGTTGTAGATCCACACTTATACTTACTGCTACAGAAATAGTTAAATAAGAGTTGTATATTTTCCAAATCATTATTATCTACTGTCAGTTAATCACCACCAACTTCCGCTTACCGGGTTTGCTCAATGGAAAGCAAAAAGTGCAACATTGTATCCTTTTTGAATTTGAGAATGTCTGCTTCCTGTCTGCAGCTGTTCTGTCTGCTTCTTGTGTGGGTCTAATTAGTCCAAGTTTGCATGATAGTAAGCGTTGCACAAACGAGACAATCAAAGCTATATCTGTTTTAGCCTGGTGAGCATGTCTATTCAGCTTCATCCTTAAAAGACAAAGGTGGGACTTGATCCATTATCTACAGATAGTATATGCTGTGTGGCTCAACATGTTTAGCAGATGTGCTATACACAGAGGTGATTCACAGGTGTAGTTGATGTACTGGTCATGAAAGAAGTACATTACATGACATTTACTGTGTTTAGCTGTTTCCTGTGTTTGGGCTAAGCCACACAAGTACAAAATCATCCACAGTATTAACAAGACATATTGCACTTGTACACTTCTGAGTTGTTTGTACATGTATTAATTTCAGATGTAGTGCAAAGAGTTATCACGCAACCATTTATGACTACTGTTCGCAGCCATGCAGCTCTGTCTTATCATTGTACAATATTCATTCTTCTCTTATCACAGCAGTCATCTGAGGCATGCAGGCTGAAAATCATTCACCTTAAAATGTGTAAGAATGTTAAATGGCAATAATATACAGTTTTCAACAAATACAGGGGAGACTGTAATATACTGAACAGAAACTGTGAAATGTGTGCTGCTTACTTCCATTTCAAATCTTGATACAATTACTTCTACACTTTTTAAATCTAACCTGGCTGACACACCCACTGGAGGTAAGGGAGTCTGGATTGCTAATGTGTTTTCCTTCTTCCTACCAGTAATCATTCACAGTTGCAATCCATTAGCAACAAACACTGAGGGATTGTTTGCACTGTTTACATCTACAACATGGAGCCAAGATTTGGGGATTCAGCAATTCTAATGAGTTCACACCTCATTTGCATCTTCACCATGCTCACAGGCCTAAATTTACACTATAAAAAGGTAACCATGTAGCTAGGGAACCTGAAGGTGAGGAGACTTGTTTATGTGGATAACACCGAAGAATATTGCTATTACTTTGAATCTATCTGCACAGAAGACTACTGATCTTAATAAGGTATGACTGTATTTTTCATTTATATACATGATATGCTCACATGTCACTAGGGAAAATATTTATACGCTTCTTAGAAGTTTATCGATGGCATAAGAATTTTTGTCAGGGCATTTTATTTTCTGAGATGCACAGCCTTATTTAACTTTTATCAGAAGTGTTAATGTTACAACTGTTTCTCTTTGAACTCATCTATTGTTATTTCAGTGAAAAGTAAACATCCTATATTGTCAATGGCACAAGGGTATTATCCTTCACAGACACCTCTAGGGGAGTGCTGGACAAGTAGAGGTGACTGGCAATTGAATAAAAATTACTGTTCTGTGGTAAATGTGTACACATGTTTTTGGGACAGTTTGTTTGATAGTATTTATGACAAATCACTGATGTTTTATTCCTTTGTTTGGTATACAAATGTCATTTGCCTGTTGTTTTGGAGATGGGGAGCCAAATTCCATCTCTCTCTGCTGCCACAACCAAAATGTGTTGACAGAAGTTTGCTTTGCTATTGTTACTCCTTGTTTTTGATCAAATCTTTGTTTGTGTCTGACTGTGATATGTTACAACCACATAACCCTTTTTATATTTCAATAACTTAAATTTTTATTTGTTTCTCCAGTGGGTAATATTGAAAAACTAATAATACATGTTATATCTAAGCAGGGATTTTATTTATGTGATATTTATGTGTAGCATCCTTTTTTGTGTTGTATGCCATCTAGGACTATGACATCCAAGTGTCCCAATCTCTGCCCCCCCCTTCAGTGACCCCAAACTAACATCATTGTCAAAGCATTTCAGCAACATGGTGCCTTTCAGCTTGAGAGAGGATGTGGGGATATGTCTAGAAGAATGCAAATTTGGAACCAGACTCTGAACAATGTGAACACTGCTGGGGGACACAGTAGGACATATGTTTAGGTGCTTCACAGGGCCAATTACATGATTTTATCTGCCCTAAGGACAGCAGCGGCAGTGGCTGGTGGCTACTGGGGAGCCTGCTACAGACCACCACTGTCACTAAATGAAGAGTTCCTGTCCACTGTCAGGGATCCAGAGAGTTCAGGTGAAAGTTCACAACAGCATGTGGTTGATGTTGGTGCTGCTGTTAAAGACAAAACAAATAGGTCCCAGGAGGAGTTTCCAGGTAGGCTTACTTATGTAAGTTTTTAAATATTTCTTGTATAGTAAAATATTGAAAGCAATACTTAAGTATGTTTTAAGAATTTTTTTTTTGGGGGGTAGTTATAAGATTGATAGAGTTAACACATTCTGGTTAATTACACATGGGCTTGAGGTGGACATGTCATCCAAGTTTCTGTTAAATGTATTGTTAATGAACATATAAAGGCCAAGATTTTTTCCACTGTCTTATTGTGATGATGGTGTCCTTACATTTTGCTTAACTTCTTCCAGGACCATCCTCCCTACCATGTGTCGCATCATCTGTACATGGTAATGTTATTTCAGTAATGATGAGCATTTCACAGAAATATTCATTTATCCACATGTGTGAGGTATGTGTCAGGACTGTTGTGTGTACTGCTGTACAGTGTGATAGTGGCACCAGTGTTAGTCTGTTAGCATATATTGAACTGTAGTAGTGTAGCTATTCATTTCTTTCCTGTGTTTGTTGCTTATTATCACAGGTGATCATGACAGTGGAAGTATAGAACTCTTACCTCCTGATGTCAGAGTATGATCAGACTCTGA
The DNA here is from genome assembly GCF_019279795.1 of Protopterus annectens. Classification (NCBI taxonomy): domain Eukaryota; kingdom Metazoa; phylum Chordata; order Ceratodontiformes; family Protopteridae; genus Protopterus; species Protopterus annectens. The sequence continues at coordinate 1,234,690,643 of NC_056729.1, forward strand.
TGATGATGGTGGCCAAACACAGGTACAGTTGGGGGGTGCAGAGGTTGAATCTGACACTGAGGTTGACATTCAGCCATTCTCTGTAATTCCATCATACACAGCAAGTAGGCCTATGTGGAGGGTGAGACACTTGATCAAGGTAGTATGGTTACTACGGCTTCAGTGCCTGCTGTCTCTGACCATAGCCAAAGTGTGGGCAAGGTGAAATGCAGGAGGGTTATTAGGGTTGCTCAGAGGAGGCCTGCTGTCCATCCTCAACCTGATCCATGTGCGTCTTTCAGTGCCACTCGACATATGTTTAGGGCCATCATGGAGGTGCAGGCAAACTCCAATAGGGCCTCTAAGGAAATGTTTAGGGTTGTAGACGTGGCACAGGCTGACATGTGTGACTGTCTCCACTGTGTTGCAGATTCAATGGATCAGATGGATGGCATACTGGAATGGGCGGTGTCTGTGATGGAACATCTGCTGGGAGGGGGACGGCATCCACATGTGCAAAGGTCAGCCATTTCATCTAATGTTAGCCGACATGGCCATGCCCAATCATGGTCCCATAGTGGCACTCCTTCCACTACTCCATCAGTGGTTGAGGTTCCACGTCCAGACATGACAGGCCATAGGGGTCATTGTCCTGGGCATACTAATGAGGAGAGCTCGTCCAGCAGATATCAGTCATGTTCAGGTAGCAGCATTGCATCTGACCATGGGTGTGGACATGCCAGTACAACTCCTCACAGAGCCAGTTCTCGGGGTCAGGGACAATGATGATGAATTATCACCTCTACCATGCATGGCTCACACCTTCCAACATACCAGGATGTAGAGCTAGCGCAGTGTTTGGCTGTGTTCTTGCAGACCATCACACACCAATTTCACCTGGAGTGCTCATAGACACACACACACACACACACACACACACACACACACACACACACACACACACACACACAGTAGTTACATGGGTCAGTTGTTAGGCTTAAAGGTCCTTCAGTCTCAGTGGCCATTTGATACTTTGTCCAAATGTCTGCCTGTTTCTCTTATTTACTTACAAGCAGTCACTGCTTTTTGTGTCGTCCTAGGCTTCCTGCCCACTCCACACAACACCCTGTGCAAGTGATGATAAATGGCATCTATAACATAACACAGACAGCTTAGGTTGTTGAATGCTAAATCATCGACACCTAAGCGTCAAACGCTTAAAATAGCGAATGACCACATCATCAAATTCTTTCCTCGGGAAAGAATTCGGGTGGCCATCCGTAAACAAAATAATCAAACACACCCAAACATAGTGGGGAGCTTTGGCCCCCACACCCCCCTAACTAAATATACCAACTCTGAGATCGCTCTACATTCGGGAAAAAGCAAATCCCCGATAACGGCCATGCAAATTCTTTCCTGAGGAAAAAATCTGATGATGTGGCCATTCACTATTGTAAGTGTTTGACGCTTAGGTGTCAAAGATTAAGCATTTGATAACCTAAGCTGTCGACAATTCAATAGGAACCCAATAAATGTGCCATATCCCTGTTTGCTATATTTTGGATTCAGGGATACACAAGTCTTTTGTCTGATGCTCATGGTGCATAGCTGACTTAGTGCTTAGTATATCTGTTTTGTGAAGCTGTTTTGCAAATTGTACTGCTTTCTTACAGGTTTTTGTAATGTGTACATCCCTGACAAACTGTTAGACCAACAAAGCAGGAGCAAGCCATAAATAAAAGTGTGACAAAAGCCCAACAATGGGAAAAGTTTTTAAACATTGTGGTCTTACTAACTTAAACAGTTGATGGAATAACAGGTTTTGCATTACTGTTTCTATGTTTATTCTGAGGGATATGAAGTCTGAAACTGAAATGCTGTGTCATTATTTTCTAACCTCATGTAAGAGTGGTACAGGATATGTACGAGGGTAGTGTGACACCGGTGAGGTCTGCGATGGGAGTGACAGATGCGTTTAAGGTGGAGGTGGGGTCACATCAAGGATCAGCTTTGAGCCCTTTCTTATTTGCAGTGGTGATGGACAGGTTGACACACATTCTCTCTCAAGCTGAAAGGCAACATGTTGCTGAAATGCTTTGACAATGATGTTAGTTTGGGGTCACTGAAGATCAGACAGGAATCCCCATGGACTATGATGTTTGCAGATGACATTGTGATCTGTAGTGAGAGTAGGGAACCGGTGGAGGAGAACCTGGAGAGATGGAGATATGCTCTAGAGAGAAGAGGAATGAAGATCAGCAGGACTAAGAATATATGTGTGTGAATGAGAGGGAGGATAAAGGAATGGTGAGGATGCAAGGAGTAGAGGTGGTGAAGGTGGAATTGTTTAAATGCTTGGGATAAATAGTTCAGAGTAACGGTGAGTGTGGAAGATAGGTGAAGAAGAGAGTACAGGCAGGATGGAGTGGGTGGAGAAGAGTGTCAGGAGTGATTTGTGACAGACGAGTACCAGTAAGAGTGAAAGGAAAGGTCTACAAGAGGGTAGTGAGACCAGCTATGTTATATGGGTTGGAGACAGTGGCACTGACAAAAAGGCAGGAGTTTGAGCTGGATGTGGCAGAGTTAAAGATGTTAAGATTTGCACTGGGTGTGATGAGGGTGGACAGGATTAGGAATAAGTATATTAGAGGTTCAGCCCAGGTTGGAAGGTTTGGAGACAAAGCCAGAGAGGTAAGATTATGGTGGTTTGGACATGTGCTGAGGAGGGATGCTGAGTATATTGGGAAAAAATGCTAAGGATGAAGCTACCAGGTAACAGGAAAAGAGGAAGGCCTAAGATAAGGATGTGGTGAGAGAGGACATGCAGGTGGTTGGTGTGACAGAGCAAGATGCAGAAGACAGGAAGAAATGGAAACAGATGATCCGCTGTGGCTACCCCTAATGGGAACAGCTGAAAGAAGATGATGATGATGACTCTTTAATGATTTTACATTACAAACATATGAGGCCAAAATGCAGACATTCATTGAAAATCTGTACATTTTAGATATAAGGCCTATTACTTGATAGAAAACACATGTATTCACATAAGTCAGTGCTGTCACATCTTGATGTAATTGTTGTAAAAGTCACCCAGAACAACATGCAAGGATATGCCATTCATTTGTATTCTTAGACATTTATTTTTCTGTTCCAGATTTAACACTTACCTTGGAAAGCCAGCAGTTGAAAGAGTTTTATTTCAGGGCTGACTCTGTCTGATGCTAGCATAACACAGCCATCACATGGGTAAGGAAAGGTCATGAGTGTTGTTTGGCATCAATGTTACTGTATGTATGTGTATAGAACCACTTACTGAATACAAAACTGGGCTCTATCATATGCGCGTCACACCACAATGCACACACAGTTTTAGCGGCCCATGTAGAGTTTATTGAATCTGCCCCTAGGTTTATATTGCAAGAAGAAACTACAGAACATGTATTTCTGAAATGTAAAAGAGTAAAAAAGTTATGTCGAAAACTATATAAAGAGGATTGTTTCAAAGATATAAAAGAAGTAGATATAATAAACATGGATATGATTAAATAAGAATATTATAAGAATAGGAGTAAAGAATATGTTAAAATAATAGACAAAAAGTTATTTTATGTCATATGGGTTATACGGAATGAAAAATTAAATGAAATTATGTTTAATGGTAAATGGATTTTTAGCAACAATATTAAGTAAAATCAGATGGTTGTTGTTCTGTCTTTCGGCTTTTCCCGGTTAGGGGTCGCCACAGCAGAACTCCGGTCTGCTAACGATTAGCAGTTGATTTTTACATGCTGAGTTGCCGGCCCTAACGCACAACCTTCAACGAAGGTACGTCCATTCACGCATGTCTCCACAGAAGATGCTCTAGCTGAGAATCGAATGGGACAACGTCTTGCTGTGAGGCGACAACGCTACCGCAGCACCACCACCGCATGTCAGATGGTGATTATGGAAAAAGGAGTGGGGGGTCTAATAAGGATGAAATTTTAATATAATTGTAAGGAAATTATGAATATGTGTAAATATATTTATATCTTTGTAAATAAGAGTTCTTATAGGTTTACTATCAAAAACTAGACGTGCCTTCCATTGAGTGGTGACATCACTGAACAGGAATCCTGAAAATAAAAACGTCTTTTCGTGACAGTTCGACATTCGCTGTTATGAAAATGTGGTCATTGGATTAAATGTGCTGTTCAATTTTTGTTGATGTCGTTCACTTATTTTTCCATTCAATGAATATCCGTTTTGAAACTGTACTTTGATGATGCACCATTCAACAGAGTGCACTTCTGGATTATGATAGCAAACTATATATATATATATATATATATATATATATATATATATATATATATATATATATATATATATATATATATATATATATATATATATATATATATATATATATATATATATATATATATATATATATATATATATATATATATATATATATATATATATATATATATATATATATATATATATATATATACATAAATCCAAAAAGTTAAAAGGTCACACAGACAAACCAATTAGTAAAAAAATGCAAGAAAAATCTAGATAAGCTAGAGTTTTCACTGTGTGATGCCTTAAACCTCCTGTAATAGAGGCCTATGGGATATATGCAAATGACCCCTTAAGGGCATTAACTGCTTCTTAGTAAAAAATACAAGAAAAATCTAGACAAACTAGAGTTTTCACTGTGTGATGTCTTAAACCTCCTGTAATAGAGGCCTGTGGGATATATGCAAATGACCCTTTAAGGGTATTAACTGCTTCAGCTATTTGGCTTCTGAATATCCATGATGTTTTACTTTTTTTTCTTTTTAGGTCTTTGTGGATAAATTCAGAGCAATAAATCCAAACCCCACAAACTATGAGCATGCATGTTTCAGCCTTTACATAACCTCATCAGCACAGCATAAGCAGATTGTTTGGCTATACTTCAGAAATGCAGTGTCTTTATACCTTGCTGATGTCCATTACCATTAAGGTGTCTGCAAAATATCCCAACTAACATCCAAATCCAAAAAATAATAGTGACACAGACAAGCCAATTAGTAAAAACTACAAGAAAAATGTAGACAAGCTAGAGTTTTCACTGTATGATATCTTAAGCCTCCTGCAATAGAGGCCCATGGGATATATGCAAATGACCCTTAAGGACATCAAGTGTTTCAGCTAGTGGGGTTTGGATTTATTGGTCTGAATGTATACACAAATATGTAAAAAGAAAAAGGAAAGTGTCATGGATATTCAGAAGTCATACAGCTGAAACACTTGATGTACTTAAGGGGTCATTTGCATATATTCCATGGGCCTATATTACAGGAGGTTTAAGGTATCACATAGTGAAAACTCTAGCTTGTCTAGATTTTTTCTTGTAGTTTTTATTAATTGGTTTGCCTGTGTGACATTTATACTTTTTTTGGATTTGGATGTTAGTTGGGATATTTTGCAGACACCTTAATGGTAGTGCACATCAGCTGGGTGTAAACACCCTGTGTTTCTGATTTATAGCCAAAGAATCCACTTATGTTGTACTGATGAAGTCTTAGAAATACTGAAACATTCATGTCTACACCTGTTGGGGTTTGGCTTTATTGTCCTGAATGTATTTACAAAGGCTTAAAATGAAAAAGAAAAAAGTCATTGATATTCAGAAGCCATGTAGCTGAAAGACCTAATATCTTAAGGGATCATTTGCATATATCTCATGGGCCTCTATTACATGAAGTTTAAGGTATCACACAATGAAAACTCTAGCTTGTCTATATTTTTCTTGCAGTTTATATGTATGTATGTAAAGGGCCCTCATTCTTTTTGATAGATGCTGTGGGATCTTTTACATCCACCTGAACTACCAGCAACTCAAGCAGATGGGGCCTTGGTTTAATGTTTCATACAAAAGACAGCACACTTAAGAGTGTAGTACCCCCTTATGCAGCAGTGCAGTGTCAGAAATTGATCAACCTGGTATTGGAATACAACCCACAGCTTTTTGCACCAAAGGCAAGTGTGCTACCTGTTGTGCCACAGACACTGTATATAACATAATATCAAGGAACTGGTTTAGGATTCATAGGCTTGACACTTGAGATATCCTTAATGTTTCCCCAATAGCTCAACAGCAGCTCCCTGCAGCTAAGATGGTTAAGGCTACATGTATCTTTGTATCCACATAAACAGGCATACCATGCTTTCCCCTCAATTCCATTTCTGATGACACAGTTTGACTAGGTCCTTTACAGCATCCATGTCAACTCAAAAACAGTCTTCAGTCCCTTGTACTGTGAGTTGGTTGTATGCCTGGTTGCTGTCTGTACCTCTTCCAGTTGTGCAGAGGGCTGCAAAATGCAACACTGCTAGCACTGGCTCTGACAGTGGCTCCCAACACACACTGCTGTGCTGGTGCAGCAGCTGCTACAGCTATTCTCAGCATCACTTCCATTGTGTATCACACATCAAGGCATTCAAAATAGGTGAGGTATTCAGTACTATGTCTACAATATTTTCAGTATGTTGAGTGAATTTCAGTTATTAATCTAACAAAATCATTAACAGTTTTAGGTGTGAACTACTGGAACAGGTTGGCCAGATGGGCGTTTTATAATACCTTTTAGATTAGGGTTCAATCACTCAGTTGTGCCAAAACCATTAGTGTAGTCTAAGATGGGTTAATTGCTAGTCTATTTTTCTCTAGCTATTTCCATATCAGTCTAAAGCCATTTTGCAATAGTGTTTCATGTGTTTTGATAAATATATTTGAAAGCAGTAGTACAATATCACATGCATAACGCAGGGCAGTTTGGCATATCCTATAATAGGTTGTTTGTGAAAAAGAACATAGTAAAGGTCCAAATACTAATTTTTGAGGTACTCTGCAAGAATAAGGTGTCATTTTAGAAAGATTAGTAATCATTTTGATATGAAATTTCATGTGAATTAGGTAGTTAGAACCATTTTAAGACTGTATCTGAGAAACTAGTCAGACACTGTATTATGGATGAAGTGGTCAGCTGTCTCATGCACAGTTCAAGTCAATGATGATAACATTAGCTATTATACCATTTTTCATTTTCATAAGAATTAAATCAGTTGAACATTAGATAGGGGTATTAGTGCTGAAGTTTGCTCTGAAGCCATCTTGTGTATGAAAGAGATTGTCATACTTGATGGTATCATCTATGTTTTGATTGTAGATTATGAGCCGGATTTACGAAAGCTTGCACGGAGTGCTAGAAGAGTGTAGGAGCTCACGGAGGCAATATGTCTGCCGTGCGATCCAGATACAGCCAGCAGGGGCGTGCATGAGAGCTGATAAAGCTACTGTTGCACGGACAGCGTCATGGTATGCAAATTACATATTTGCTGCTGAAAGCTATGCAAATTAGGTATATTTGCAATCCAGGAAACACTAACCTGTCCAGGGAAGATTAGTGTTATCTGCAGAAATGTACTCCGTTGGTAACGGAGTACCGTTCTGCAAATAGCTAAACGGAGCTATGACAGCTCCAAATAAAGGATGCATACAGTTGAGGAAGCAGGCCAATGGCATTTATAAATGTTTAAAATTATTAAAATCTAACTTTTTTTCCCCCGATCTCCGATGTTTAAGCATAGCGCAGCACTGCGCAAATGTGTGGCACTTTAAAAAACAAGAAAATAATTTAAAAATAGCCAAAAATAGCCACTTTCACTAAAAAGCTTATCCTGCCATTCAGGTGAATGGTAGGCTGAAGACAACATGACTGAGTAGTGGTTACTAAGGGGGGGAAGCTCAGTGTGAGAGATGTAACCATGCATTACTAGGCAATCCTATGCAAATGGGGATAAGGATAGTGAATCCCAATTTTCCCCAAAATGTGAGCCATGTCCCAAGAGTGTAAGTGTAGGAGTAGGTGAGTAGTAGAGTAGAATATAGGTAACATCATGTGGGAGTGTGTCAAAAAGGCTGTAAGCTTATTGGAGCACAGTGTCTTGTGTTTGCCCTGAGTTGCTCAGGATTGCAAGAGGCGTGTCTACAGTTGTCCTTTTTGAAAACCAGAAACCAAAGGTGCACACCGTGAAAATATCTGAAATTTTTTGCAAACGTGCACACAGCGTGTGCGCGTGTGTGAACACATATGCGCTCATTTGTGCAGTGCTGCCCAGGGCGGAAACAGAAAGGGAAAAGAAGTAGCAGGAAGTTAACCAAGGAAAACTAGCAGAGCTGCCAAGTGAAATATATCAGAATCAGCCAATTACACAGGCAGCAGACTAGCCCAGCCCAGCACTTTAAACTCTGCAAACAGCATTCTTCCCTGTTTTTTCCCAAGAACTCTGCAACACTGCAGTATACAAAGAGGGAAAGCTTAAAAACTTTAAAGTCAGACAAAATGTTAGGGGCTACTCTTGCTATCATAAACCAACATGTGCAAGGTGCTGAGGGTGGTGATGTTGTGAATGCTGCTGAGCAACCCATAGTGAGGAGACGGAGAAGAGTGTACAGACCCAGGGTAACCTACCAGGGGCTACATGAGCTGGAGATAGTTGAGAGCTATAGGGTGGACAGAGACCTCCTGCAGCAAATTGTTCAGCTGTGCCGGCCATGCCTCACACACAGAACCAACAGAGGGGAACCCATCCCAGTGGATACCAAGGTATGTGTTGGCCTAAGAATACTAGCTACAAGTACCTTCCAGAGACTAACTGGTGATATGATGGGGATTTCACAGGCATCAGCATCCAGGGTACTGCACCAGTTCCTGGATGCCATGTCAGCACATGTCGGTGAGCACGTATATTTCCCCAATTCCCGTGAGGCATTTGGCCAGCAATATGCACCTTTTCCACCAAACAGCAGAATACCCTGAGGTAGTGGGTAAAATAGACTGCACGCACATACACATCAAGGCACCAGCCGGTGAGTGGGGTAGGGTCTACATCAACCACAAGGGCTTCCCCTCCATCAACTGCCAGGTCATGTGCGATGCGCAGGGCATAATAATGAATGTGTGTGCTGGCTGCCCTGGAAGCTATCATGATTCCCACATCTGGCATCTGATGCAGCTGTACCAGAGATTTGCCAATGGGGACATCCCTGACGGTCACCTAGTGGGGGATGCTGGATACGCACTGGAGCTGTGGCTGATGACACCCATCAGAAATGCAAACATACCCGAACAAGAACTCCAAAATGAGGCACACGCACAAACAAGAAACATAACTGAGCATGTGTTTGGGATGCTCAAGTCACTGTTCCGGTGCCTGGACACATATGGTGGAGCCTTGCAGTACTCATCAACTACATGTACCCAAATTGTCATGGTATGTGCCATGCTACACAATATGATCCTGTGGAAACAGCTGCAGCAGGAACAACATGGGGCAGGGCCAAACAGCCCCCCACCATTGCCAAGACCTGCACAGGGTGACTCGGAGGAGGAACAACCCGAGCCTGTCCCAGAAGGCAGAAGGAGGTGTGCTCAGTATGCCCTGGCCTTGGCAAAGAGGCAATGCATAGCACATACACTGACTCAGTAGGAACCCTGGAAATGACACCTCTCTCTGACTCGCACATACAGTAAAAGGGATGCCTAACTTGACGCTACCTGTTTTCAAACATGTATAGGGAGTGTAATATGTGCATTCGGCATACGCAGCCCTGCAGCACCACCTGAGGCATGAGTCCCTATTTTAAGCAATATAAAGCACTGCTAAGCAAATCTTACCAGTACTGAGCATATTTAAATACAATTGCGTGTAGCTGCACACCACGCTAACCAGCACAATGTCGGGCAACGTCGGGCAAAGTCGGGTAAACACGCTCACACCTGCTTTACTGTTCCTTATCCAGTCAGGTCTGCCCAGCAGGAAAATAAAAAGCAGTGACAGGGCTCGCACTCAGGATACTGTGCACTATAGTCACAGTACTGAACCACTAAGTCATGACAGAATTTCACTGGCACAGACAAAACTTAAGTCACTCACACATACCAGTTGGGGGGGGGTCACATACCTAACAGTCACAGCCAGCAGGACAATTGTAGACAAACACAAACACAAACAAATGCTGTATCATGCCCTCTGAAGAGGCATATGAGTAACCTCCCCCCAGGCCTATGCAGACAGATAACAGCAGGCCAGGCAGTGTGATGTGGGTTGGGTAGGCAATGAAGTCACAAACTAATATGCGTGTAATTGGAAGCTAAGGTCTGTAGTACAGTGGTATGCCTCAAGCCAGTACGATTGGCAACAGTACAGATTGAAATGAGTACCTGACATAGCAGTGCAGGCCTAGCAAATGTGTATAAGTGTCAGGTGTACCCCTCAACCTATGTACACCCAGAGTAACAATCAGGTGTGCCCCCCCCCGGGATAGAAATGTGCAAATATTAGCTGTCCCCCCTGTATGTAGAAATGTTGATAAGTCTATGCAAATTGACTCATGGAAGCCCTGCAGGCACAGCGTGCTTCCTGTCGATGTACAACACAAATGTGAGCCCTGAAGTAAAAATCAACTTTATTTTTCACACACATATAGTATTTATATGCCCATAGTGGGTATGCTCACACACTTAAACAAATTTAGACACTTTCAGTCAGCAACATACTGAAAGGTCATACTGGGCATGCTCACACACTTAAACAAATGAAGCAAATGTCAGTCAACAACATGCTGAAAGGTCATACTGGACATGCTTACACATTTAGGCCATGTCTGAGTACAGCAGTGGGCCACACATATCTGGCAGTTGCAGTCCTTACTCCAGACAGTTGCCACTATTCACCAATCCTGCCTTGTGCACACGGTGATATGAAAACAGACCCATATAATATATTGGACCCCTGTCATAATTAAACTATGTACTACAAGTACTTAAGTTGTTCAAAGAAAGTGAAAATACAAAGAAGATCAATAAACCTCCGATCAGTATCATCAAAAAACAATGAGCACTCCTAACATTATCCAAGCCATGTTCTGGCAAAAATATTGCCAAAGAGTCCATAGAGAACCATGAAGCTTTCTTTCGCTATGTCATAAATATCAATGTAAACTCATATATGTCCTGAGTCATTGCAAAGTGTAAATGAATACATGTACATGACTGACATTTCCAACATCTTGTCAGACAGGTTCATACATATTTACCCCCCTCTCACTGACAAAAGGGCCCATTACCATACCTGGAGATTGTGAAAACCCAGAAATCATATATGCAATGGTTAAACAGCTCTATCCAAACCTAAAAACATGGCGTCTATGGGATGACATGGTTTCCCTGGCTGTGTCATATGTGAACTCCAAAACAAACAGACCCTGCACCTGAACAGTCTGTTGAGACTCACCCTCTGTACAGGATATGAAACTGTTGAATGGGTTACAGCAATGTTTGGCACACTCCACAAGTGTTGGTGCACAACAGACCATGGGAACTATAGTCTTATAAGCCTAATAAGCCTGATCTGCAAGGCCATGGAGTCCATCATTATGGAACTCATAAACAGAGCTATTGGGAGCCTACAAACACACAACCCTACCCATTTTGGTTAGGTCAGAAGCAGATCATGGTTCCTAAATCTGGTAGACAGTTTTCAAGGCAGTCACCCAGGACATACATCAATGTAATGAGCTCCACACGGCCTACATAGACCTTGAAAATCCCTTTTCCAACATCCCACACGCATGTTGTATCCACAAAATCAACAACCTGTGCATAAACATGTATGTCATCTGATGGATTGCCAACTGGGGCACAGATACATCCCACAAGGTAAGAACTGTGGTCTCCTGTTCAAGTTGGTAACAACTGCTGTCCCCCACGGTTCAGTCCTGGGACCCCTCCTGTCTGGTGTATAGTTTTCTGAAATACAGTGAAACACACGAGGGCTATGTTTAGCAAAGTTTGTGGATGACTGCAAAAAGGTTGTCATAATTGATGTTTGGGACAACAGAGACATCCTTAAAAAGGGTCTCAGTCAGACAGATGTGGTGTCAAAATTATGGCCTCGAGCTACAGTCATACAAATACCACATAAGTGCCAACACCCTAAATATGGAGGTAATAATAAGGGATCTATGGACACATGTGGATAGTCATCTCTACTTCCAGAAACACATTCACAAAGTTTTTAGAAAATCATGCTGTGTGTTCCCACAAATTGTCAAGGTCTTTGCATGTAGGTCAAAGGAGGTTCCCTCTACTCATCAGTCATCAGACCCATCAGAGATTATCATGGCACACTTGCGATGAATCTGACTAGGCACCCTTAGCAGCTGGAAAGACCACTGAAGTACTTCAACAATAGGATTACTGGACTCAAACAGTTGCCCCATGCAACAAGACTGAATTTAACTCAATCTGTACTCTGCTGCATACTGTCTACTCAGGCGATTTCTGCCCAACAAACAGGTCCATGTCCAGTGCAGAACTGATGTACATGTGCTATCTGAAGTAAACCCAAGCTCACTGTGCCACATGCTCTAGGGATATCATCATCACAACAATAAATAGAACATGTTGGAGGGATACATTACTAACTCACAGACTTCCCTTGCTTTGGAACAGGCTCCCAACCTACATTAAGCTGAGGTAACTGACACTCTTCCAGAGGAGCCTTCATGAGTGTATGTGAAACTGAACTGTCACATCATGGATCACTTCATCAGCTCTACTACACAGAGGCCTAATAAACTAACACCATGTGTGGTGATAGCTGCACACTCTGGCCATACTAATATATGCCTTCAGGCAGATAGCCTATTACCTACCTATGTATCTCTCTCTCTCTCTCTCTCTAGATATATATATATATATATATATATATATATATATATATATATATATATATAGGGGGAACACAGTATAATAAGCCAAAGATGGATGGGCAGAGATGTGTGTAAGACGGTGACCATGATAGGAGCCATCCAGGACTGTCCCACCCAGCACACATCCCAATGGCACAAAAGACATGAGGTGCACATCTCACCCACTGTACATAACAGCCACCAGTATCTGTAAGCATTACAGTGTATGTGGTCCATGTGCCTGCTGTACAACATGACTGTACAATGAAATACACATCTACTATCTATAGGCATGTACCTGTCACATAAGCAAGTTGTGCAGCTTTCACCACCCCATTGGGTAGTCTCCCAAGCCCTAGTTCTAATAGTTAGTACCCTAAGCCCCTTTCTAGTGGGGCTGCTGATGTGATGCCTGGTGTGAATTGTCTGTTTCCCATCCACTCATCAAGGTTCCTATTGAAGAGTGTCAGCGAGAGGCTCTGTTTGATGTACATTGGGACTCTGTTCCACAGTAAGGCAAGTGTCTGGGATGGTACTCTATCCCACCAGCATGTTGTATTTATTGTTGTGATGAGGTTCATGTCCCTGGAGTGTGTAGTGTGACTAAATTTTGTTATCCGTAGATGGAGCATGTTCAACAGTTATGTGTTGGGCATGGCTCTGTATGTTAGGCAGAGTGTGCCTCTGAGTAGGTGGTATGCAACGGAGAACAGATTTAGTTTTACCAGTTGTGTTGCATAACACAACTGGTTGAGGCCAGTAATCCTCTTGGTGAGGTACCTCTGTGGACTCTACAGCTACTAGATATGCTTAGTTGAGTACATCCAAAATGGTGCATTGTACTCAATGATGGGTCTGATGAATTAAGAGTAGAGGGCCACCACTACCTCTTTTGATCCTGATGCAAACCCTTTGTTGATTAGGTGGGGCACATAGGATTTCCCAATCACTTTGGCAACATGGTTGTCAAAGGAAAGATGACTATCTACTTGTGTCCCCAGATCCCTTATTACCTTGTCAGTTTTAAGGGGTAACACCTATGTGGTAGTTTGTGGGTACTTTGATTTGGGTCTATATTATATCGAACACTTAAAAAAGTGAACACTGATTGATCGACCTAACTTAAGCGAAAGCTTACAATCTCGAACTGTCAGATCAGCGATTTTTTTTCCCTGGGAAAAGAATCGCTGATCCAAAACACATACACACAACACAAGCACACCAAACAAACAGAAATCCACACACATACACCTAAAATCTGATACCTAACCCTACACTAAACTATGCACACATCACTAACTACCCACTTACCTTAACCCAAACCCTAACCCTAAGGTCCGTCACTATCGCACACTCACCTCACCTGCTCCCTAACCCTAACTCACTTAAATCCACCCTAACCCTCATGTCCACTCAATTGCACACACACCTAACCCGAGTCCTAACCCTAACTCACCTAAATCACCCTAACACTCACATCCACACAATTGCACACCTACCTAAATCTGACCGGTAACTTTCCCCCATAACACTGAAAATACCGAAGCAACAGAAACGGACAACCGAATTCTTTCCCTAGGAAAAAATTTGAGTTTCTGCTGCTTCGATATTTTGCAGTTTCGCGAAAAAAAGTTCAATCAATCAGCGTTTGATTTTTTAAGCATTCGAGGATATAATATAGACCCTTTGATTTCACCAGTGGGGATTACTATGCATTCTTCCACATTGAGCCTGAGGTCATGATTCTGACATCACACATCTGTCTCATAGAGTCCCTTCTGGAGAATATTTGTGTCATCCGGGGAATCTATTATGGAAAACACTTTGCAGTTCCCAGCAAACTTAGTCAACCACAACCCTCCTGTGTTGGCATGTACATTTGAGAAGTCTATACCAAACAGGAGGAACCCCAGGACTGAACCCTGGGGGACACCAGTTGTTACCGGTGTAGAGTCTGACATGTAGCCAGCAACTCTTAATTTGTGGGATCTATCTGTGAGTCAGTTTGCAATCCATCTTGTGATGTATGGATTCATGCCCAGGTTGGTGCGTTCATCTATGATACCTGACTGGGGAATGGTGTCAAAGGCCTTAGCGAGGTATAGATAGGCTGTGTGGAGCTCATTTCAATCATCTGTAGCCTGGGTAACTGTCTCAAAGAAATCCACCCAGTTCAGGAGGCGTGATCTGCATTTGACAAAGCCAAACTGGGTGTGCTCAACTGTGTGAAGGTTCCCAATGTCTTTATTGTTGACTTCCATTATGATTGGCTCCATTGCCTTGCAGATCAGACTCATCAGGTTCATAGAGCGTGAATGCCAAGGGTCTTTTGTGGCCCCACCCCTGTGGAGTGGGAAGAACATTGCTGTGCAACATTCTATGGGTACATATCCTGTACAGAGCATGTAGAGAGAGGTGTAGGTATCCTTGATGAATATGGATACATCCTCACCCTATGTGCTATGATCCAGGTTCTGATGCTGGAAGGTATGGAATGAGTAGTATCCTGGTAGTGCTGGTGTGCTCTCTGGAGCCTTGAACTAGGTTTCTGTTACTGCACAGATATCAATATTCTCCATACTGAGAAGTGCCTTGAGTGTGTGCATCTGGAGGCTGAGACTTATGGCAATGAGTAGCATTTAGCTCACTTTGTGGTTATTTGTGTTGGTTACGGGGTTTGGTTTGTCCTGAGTGACCGGTGTTCCACACCTGAAGTCAATGCCTCATTGATCCGATCTGACCATAAGCTAATTACCCTATATATCCACATTCTGCCCGTACCCTGCATTAAGGAAACCATGTTAAAAAAATATCTCCAAAAACAACTTCATGATTCTTAAGACAGAAGTGGTGAAGGTCAGGACACCCATGCAGATGGACAATACAGTTACAACTACTGAATCCTACACAATTGCACTTTATAAGCACTTACATAAGTGCATGGATCATGCTATCCCAAACAGAACCAAGACACTATCCTCCAAGAAAAGGAAGCCAATCTGGTGGTCCCCTGCCATAAACAAACTGCACAACAGGAGGAAGAAACTGTTGCAAAAGAGGGTAAAACCCATGAGTGGAGGAGCTCCCTGGTCAGCCTCAGTAAGAAGCTGCGATCCCTGATAAAATCCTCCAAAGCTAGTTATGAAAACAAAATTGCCACTGAGTCTAAAGACAGCCACAAAGCATTCTATAGCTATGTCAAGAATCACAATGGCAACACTCAGATCTGCTCTGAGTTACAGCACAATGGCACTAAATATACAGACCCAACTGATATTGCCAACATCCTGGCAGATAGGATCAGTGCTAATTTTACCCCCCTCTCACCCATGAAAGAGCCCATCTCCATACCGGAAGAATGCAAAGTTGCTGTCATCACAGCTGCACAGGTAAAAACCACTCTCCAAAGCCAGGAACACAGCATCCATGGGACCAGATAACATCCCAGGCTGCATTCTACATGAACTACAGAACGAACTGGCACCATACCTAAGTACCATGTTCAATCATAGCCTCACCTCAGGCTTTGTGCCTGCTGAATGGCGCACAGTGACGGTTATCCCATTACACAAGGAGGGAGCCACCACGGACCCCGGGAACTAGTGCCCCATTAGCCTGATGAGCTTGGTCTGCAAGGCCATGGAACGTATCATCACAGAACTTATAAACAAAGACATTGATAATCTCCAAACTCTGGACCACAACCATTTTGGGTTTGTAAAAGGCAGATCATGCCTCCTAAACCAGATAGACTTCTTCGAAGCAGTCACCAAAGCCGTAGACAAAGGTAAGGTGGTTCATACAGCCTATCTAGATCTTGCCAAGGCTTTCAACACCATCCCCCAGTCTGGAATTATAGATAAACTCACTAAACTAGGTATAAATCCCTATGTCACAAGATGGGTTGCCAACTGGCTCACTGACAGAACCCACACTGTGAAAGTAGCAGACTCCAAGTCCGACTTCAAACCAGTGACAAGTGGAGTACCACAGGGTTCAGTCCTGTGTCCTGTCCTGTTTGGTATCTACTTCCCTGAAGTACAGGCTAACACAGAAGGTCTTTGGCTAATGAAGTTCCCAGATGACTGCAAACTAGGAGCCATAATCGAAAATACTAACGATGTGGACATCCTACAAAAGGGCCTCACTGAAACAGATGCCTGGTGTCAAAGCCATGGCCTCAAGCTCAATGCCAAAAAGTGCATTGTCATCCCCTTTGGTAAAAACTCTGTACCCATGAACTACAACATAGGCGGTAGTATACTGAAAGTGTGATAAGAGACCTTGGGACATGGGTCGGTAGACTCTGCTTTGATAATCACATCGCCACAGTAGTCAGGAAATCCTTCTACATGGCACATCTCATCACAAAAGGTTTCTCATGCAGAAAAAAAGAGGTCATTGTTCCCCTCTACTCATCACTCATTAGATCCATTATACAGTACAACACCCCTTTTGGTATGTACCTCACAAGACATCTACAACAACTGAAAAGCCCGCAGAAATACCTCACAAAGAGGATTAGCGGCCTCAAATACATTCCCTACACAGACCATCTCAAAACACTCCAGCTTTACTCTGTCGCATATCGCCTACTCAGAGGTGATCTCTGCCTAACATACAAAGCTATGTCAAACACAGAGCTGTTGGACATGCTCCACTTAAAGAAATCCCACTCTCTCTGAGCTTCGGCCCCAAAACCTGGAACAAAATACAAAAGGAGGGGGTGTATCCATTTTAATAAAGGATACCCACACCTCCAGGTTAGTGGCACAGCACAAGGCCTCGGAGACCATCCAAGTGCAACTAACAGTGGGCAAAGCTGCTTATCAGATCGTAGCCTGCTACAGATCACCTACCTTGTCTCAGGACCCTCACTCAGCATTCCTGAGAACACTGGAAAATATAAAGGTCCTACCAAACACCATGATATTAGGAGATTTCAACTACCCAAACATTGACCGGGAGAATTACTCAAGTACAAACTCCTTTGCCCAATGCTTCCTAGAGTTTATAAACTCAAACGCCTTGGAACAGTTAGTCACCATGCCCAACATACTGGACCTGATCATCACCAACATGGGGGATCAGTGTTCCACACCAGAGGTAAACCCCTCACTGGTAAGATCAGATCATAAAGTAATCACACTGGACATCCACATCCCGACCCCACCCCCAGTCAAGGAAACCACTGTGAAAAACTTTTCAAAGGCAAACTTCACACTTCTCAAGACCGAAGTGGAAAGTTTCAAAGCCCCCTTGCTACAGAATAATGCTATCCAATCCACAGAATCCTTTACAAGTGCATTATATGAGCATCTACAGGAATGCATGGATCGAGCCATCCCGAATAAAACCAAGACTCACTCCTCCAAAAAGAGGAAACTAGTCTGGTGGTCCTTGGCCATAAATAAGCTATACAACAGAAGGAGGAAACTACTACATGATAGAGCAAAATTCCAAAAAGGAAAGGCATCACTGATCATTATTAGCAAGAAAGTACGATCGCTCATAAAATCATCCAAGGCCAGTTTCTAAAGAAAAATTGCCAAGGAATCTAAAGTTAATCACAAAGCCTTCTTTAGCTATATCAAACATTTAGGTGGTAACTCTCAGATATGCTTTGAGCTACTGCAAAATGGCAAAAAATACACTGAACCAACTGACATTGCCAACATCCTAGTGGACAAGTTTAGTGCAAACTTCACCCCCCACCCCCAAAAGGGCCTGTGTCCATCCCAGAAGAATGCAGAGCCCCAAACATCACGGACATGCAGGTAAAAACAGCCCTCTCCAAAGCTAAGAACACAGCATCAATGGGACCGGATGGTGTCCCAGGCTGCATCTTACATGAGCTCCAAAAGGAACTAAACCCTCACCTAAATTCACTGTTCAGACTCAGTCTTACCACAGGCTATGTACCTAAGAATGGCGTACAGCAACTGTCGTCCCGCTCCACAAAGGTGGTGCCACAACAGAACCTGGGAACTATTGCCCTATAAGCCTGACCAGCCTGGTCTGCAAAGCTATGGAGCGAATTATCATGGAACTCATAAACAGAGACATTGGGAACCTCCAGACACTGGGCCCTACCCAATTCGGCTTTGTTAAAGGCAGATCCTGCCTCCTAAACCTAGTTGACTTCTTTGAAACAGTTACCAAGGCCATAGATGAAGGGAAGGTAGTCCACACAGCCTACCTGGACCTCACTAAGGCCTTCAACACCATTCCCCACTCTGGCATCATAGACAAGCTTAGCAGCTTGAACATTAACCCCTATGTCACGAGATGGGTGGCCAACTGACTCATGGATAAAACACACATGGTCAGAGTTGCGGGTGCCATGTCTGATTATAAACCAGTCACAAGTGGCATCCCACAGGTCTCAGTCCTGGGACCCCTCCTGTTCAGTATATACTTCTCTGAGGTACAGGCAAGCACAGGAGGACTATGGCTGACCAAGTTCACAGATGACTGCAAACTGGGGGCCATAATTGACTCTCCGGCTGACACAGACATCCTCCAGAAGGGTCTTACAGAGACAGATACCTGGTGTCAAAACCATGGCCTCAAGCTGAATGCCAAAAAATGCATAGTCATCCCCTTTGGAAAAAACAACGTGTCCATGAATTACCACATAGGTGGTAATCCTCTAGGTACGGAAAATGTAATTAGGGGCCTGGGGACCCAGGTAGATAGTAACCTCTCCTTTGATAATCACATTGAAAAAGTGGTTAGATATTCCTTCTATGTAGCCCACCTAATCACGAAAGGGTTCACCTCTAGATCAAGAGAGGTCATTGTGCCCCTCTACTCATCACTCATTAGGCCCATAATAGAGTACAATGCCCCATTTGGTATGTACCTTAATTGGCACATGCAACAGCTGGTAAGACCGGAGAAGTACCTCACCAAGAGGATCATGGGCCTCAAAGAGATGCCCTATGCAGCTCAACTAAAGAAACTCCACCCCTACTCGGTTGCTTACTGCCTGCTTAGAGGTGATCTATGCCTGACGTATAAGGCCATGTCCAACCCGGAATTAATGGACATGCTCCACCTCAAGAAAAACAAATCTCTTAGAGCCACATGCTCCAGTGAATTAAACCTCAGCAAAGCAATAAACATGATGCACTGGAGGGATAGATTCCTCTCCCAGAGACTTCCCTCGCTCTGGAATGGAATCCCAGTTGATGTTAGGGAGAGCCCCTCGCAGACTCTCTTCAAGAGGAATCTTGACGAGTGGATGGGAAATTGTAAATTTACCCCTGGGATTGCTTCAGTGGCCCTGCTAGACAGAGGCCGAGGAAACTAATTTAAAAGGAAGGTGAAAGCCAACACATTCTGGCTAAGCTTATAAATGCCCTTGGGCAGATAGCCTAGTACCTACCTATGAACCTACATGCTCTAGGGACCTAAACCTTGTCACCACAATAAACAGAACATGCCGGAGGGATAGATTCCTGTCCCAGAGACTTCACATACTCTGGAATAAACTACCTATCTATATCAAACAAAGCTCCTCATTAGTACTCTTCAAGAAAAATCCTTGATGGTTAGATGGGAAATAGGAAATTCACCCTGGGGATCACTTCTGTGTCTCTGCTCGACAGTGGCACAGGAAAATACATTTCTTGGGTGGCAAAAGCCAGGGTACCTTTTTGGCTGGGCTTGTATAAGCCCCAGGGCTAATAGCCTAGTACCTACCTATGAACTTTTGAGCCTTGCCTAAAAAAGATAATATGGGGACAGCAAGAGCCTTGGCCAGTATTCAGAAGTATAGGTTCATAGGTTCATAGATTAGTACTAGACTAACTGCCCTTGTGGGCCATTTTAAGCCTAGCCAATTACCCCCTGTGAGAATCAAACCCTGCACCTTGTGTCTGTAAGGTAAACGCCTTAACCATTATGCCAGCCTCCCACCTAGGGGCGACAGGTGCAAACCATCTGTAGTGAAGCAACAAGGCTTGTCTATCATGTCATCACAGGCAGACAGAGACTGGATCGCCTTTGAATGACACCAGAAGCTCAGCCAATTGTTGAAGTTTATCATTTTTCTGTTATACTTGTTGAAGTTTATCATTTTTCTGTTATACTGCAGTATCATGTAGGTGAAGGTAAAATGCTACTCAAGGTTTGACCCCATATGTGCCAGCATGTAGTGCATCAACCCATATATGATATGGTCATGGCCTCTGCATAAAATACACTCACAATACACCTAGTATGATAAGCCTGCTGAGGTTAGCAAATGTGAAAAAAAGCCTTTGTGCAAACTGTCAGCAAGTAATGTCTGTATTGCACCCTGTAACTCCATATTGCTTGCTAAAGTGTAAAGATGTACTTAGTTTGGATTAAGAACACCGCACTTGCCAACTGTGTGTGCATGTGCGTGTGCGTGTGTGTGTGTCTGTCTCTCCCTGGGGAGACAGCAACCTTTTTGGAGACTACTCACACCCTTTAAAAGTGGTATACTCATCTTTGTCGTCTCATGATGTCACCATCTTACAAATATACCTGTGGAAAGAAATAAATCCCAGTAATGTGTATAGTGTGTTGCATACATGCGTACTGCTGTAGTATCATAATGTAATTAGGTAGGGGTTTGAATCCTGCACTTGCCAACTGTGAATGTGTGTGTCTTCCTGGGGAGGAGCAACCTTTATGGAGACTACTCACACACCTTAAAAGTGGTATACTCATCTTTGTCAAGTCTGATGATGTCACCATCCTACAAATATACCTGTGGAAAGGTCAAATCCCAGTAATGTGTATACCGTGTCATGTAAATGCATACTGCTGTAGTATCATAATGTAGTTAGGTAGGGGTTTGAATCCTGCACTTGCCAACTGTGTGAGTGTGTACATCTCCCTGGGGAGAAGCAACCTATATGGAGACTACTCACACACCTTAAAAGTGGTATACTCATCTTTGTCAAGTCTGATGATGTCACCATCCTACAAATATAACTGTGGAAAGGTGAAATCCCAGTAACGTATACAGCACATAGTGTAAATGTGTACTGCTGTAGTATCATAATGTAGTTAAATAGGGGTTTGAATCCTCCACTTGCCAACTCTGTTTGTGTGTGTCTCCCTGGGAAGGAGCAACCTTTTTGGAGACTGCTCACACCCTTTAAAAGTGGTATACTCATCTTTGTCAAGTCTGATGATGTCACCATCCTACAAATATACCTGTGGAAAGGTGAAACCCCAATAATGTCTATAGCACATCGTGTAAATGCATACTGCAGTAGTATCATAATGTAGTTAGGTAGGGGTTTGAGTCCTGCACTTGCCAACTGTGTGTGTCTCCCTGGGAATGAGTAACCTTTTTGGAGACTACTCACACCCCTTAAAAGTGGTATACTCATCTTTGTCAAGTCTCATGATGTCACCATCCTACAAATATACCTGTGGAAAGATGAAACCCCAGTAATGTGTTTAGCTCATCGTGCAAATGCATACTGCTCTAGTATCATAATGTAGTTAGGTAGAGGTTTGAGTCCTGCACTTGCCAATTGTGTGTGTCTCCGTGGGAAGGAGCAACCTTTCTGGAGACTACTCACACGACTTAAAAGTGGTATACTCATCTTTGTCAAGTCTCATGATGTCACCATCCTACAAATATACCTGTGGAAAGGTGAAATCCCAGTAATGTGTATAGTGCGTCATGTAAATGCATACTGCTCTAGTATCATAATATAGTCAGATTGGGGTTTGAATCCTGCACTTGCCTACTGTGTGTGTATCTTCCTGGGAAAGAGCAACCGTTTTGGAGACTACTCACACCCCTTAAAAGTGGTATACTCATCTTTGTCAAGTCTGATGATGTCACCATCCTACAAATATACCTGCGGAAAGGTGAAATCCCAGTAATGTGTATTGCGCATCATGTAAATGCATACTAATGTAGTTAGGAAAGAGTTTGAATCTCGCACTTGCTGACTGTGTGCGTGTGTGTGTGTGTGTGTGTGTGTGTGTGTGAGACACCGTTGGCCAATGTGGATTGTGTTTTGATTTTTCTAGTGTATGACATATCACAATGACAATTGTATGTGCATTACACATGTAAGGTAGCTGTGGGGCAAATCCATATACATACATGTGACCTCAAGTATTTCATAGGTGGGTACACTGCTTTCTCCATGAATGCATCTGTTATCTTTGCCAGAGCATGCTGGTGCTTTCCAGACCTTAGGTCACTTCTATATGCTTGTGACAATCTTAGCCACTGCAGTGATCCCTGGGCTATGTCTTCCATTTCACATACACTCATCATGGTTTCTACTGAAGAGTGTGTGTGAGGGTTTATGCTTGAGGTATATTTGAAACCTGTTCCAAAGCAAGCAAAGATGACTAATCATTATAGGTGTGCAACAACCTCTGTGGATCTGCATGCAAACCCTTTATTGTTTATGTGCTCCACAGAGGGATTTCCAAAACCCTTTGGTAATATGATTATCAAAGGAGAGATGACTTAACACATGGCTCTATGTATACATTAGTACCTGTTCCACATTTTGGGGGCTACTACAGTACAGTTTTGTACCTACCATAAATGTAGATGTTCGAGTGTTCACCCTGCTGCAGTCATCACACTTGGGTTATCCTGTCGTCAGGCAGTCCCGCAGTCAGCCGGATTTCCAAAGTCTTGGTCCGACGTCAGTTGTTGTCACCTCATCCCTGACATCAGTGCACCAGGGGTACATATACTGCAGCCGATGCCATTTTCTTCAGTTTTTCTTGCCCCAGATGTCAGGTGCCCCCAACAAGGTGATCAAAATTAGTACCAAATGGTGTGAACACTGTACAAACACAAAATCCCTTCAGCTATAAGCAAATACATCAGTAAGGCATAGCAGAGATTTAGCCAAAAGATCAGAGGGGTTGGAGGGAGGGTAACATGGACTGCAGCAGGGTGAACACTCGAACATCTACATTTATGGTAGGTACAAAACTGTACTATGTTAATCGTGTTACCCTGCTGCAGTCATCACACTTGGGTTGAGTCCCAAAGCTAAGGCAAGGTGGAGGTATCATAGAGGGTTAGTGGAGGCAATGAGGCCCTGCAGAACTGCAGTGGCGAAGCCTGCCCTGGACTCAGAATAAAGAGGTAGGTGATGGTGTTTGGTGAAGGTGTGTACTGAACTCCAAGTTGTAGCTTCTAAAATTTCCTTGGTAGGGACCCCTCTGAGAAAGGCTGTAGAGGTAGCTGTTGCCCTGGTAGAGTGGGATCTAATGGTAGTAGGAACTGGTTTTCCATGATGGGTATAACAGAACCATATGCAATGGCCTATCCATTTAGAAATGGTTTGTTTGGATATAGCCCTCCCTTGAGAAGCTGTAGCATAGGATACAAAGAGCTGGTCAGTTTTTCTGAAAGCCTTAGTTTTGTCCAAGTAGTAACGAAGCTGCCTGTGAATGTCCAAGGAATGCAAGAGTCTCTCACCTTTGTTCTGTGGATTGGGAAAAAAAGTGGGTAGATGGATGGTTTGATTTAAAGCTACACTGGAACCACCTTAGGCATGAAGGAAGGATTACTTCGTAGAGAAACTCTGTCTTGATGAAAAATGAGGAAAGGTTCTACTGCCATTAGTGCCTGTAATTCTGAGACTCTCCTAGCAGAAGTTATTGCCAGGAGCAGGGCAGTCTTCCAAGATAGGAACTGAAGGTCTGCAGAGAAAGCTGGTTCAAAGGGAGGTAACGTTAGTTTTTCCAGAACAAAGTTGAGGTCCCATGTTGGTGTAGGAGCTCTTCTAGGTGGTCTAATGTTTTTTGCCCCTCTGAGGAACTGCTTTAGAAGAGGATATGAAAATAAAGGTGGATTTGTGTCGTAGTGAGCTGAAATAGCTGAAGCATGGATTTTAATTGAGGAGAAGGAAAGTACTTTGTGCAACATCTCTGCTAAATACTGCAGAATGTGAGGCATATGAGGCTGAGTTGTGTCTTGGCCTTTAGCTTGGTTCCAGGCAGAAAACCTTTTCCATTTGTCCGAGTAAGCCTTCCTGGTGCTTGGCCTCCTGGCTTCCAGAATAACATCCAGAACTGCTTGTGAAAGAGGGGCTGGTTGGTTGTTTAAAAGATTCGCCATGCAGCCAGGTTTAAGGTTTTTAGCTGGCTGTGTAGAATCTGTTTTGCTGCGTGAGCAAATGAGGTATTTGAGGCAATATCCATGGTGGGCTGTGAGCCATATTCTTCAAAAGCGGGTACCAGTGCTGGCGTGGCCAGTCTGGGGCTATGAGAATCAGTCGAGGTTTCTCCTTTTTGACCTTCAAAAGAACCTTTGTGAGAAGAGGTAATGGAGGAAAGGCATATGCTGTCAGGTTTTTCCAACTGAAGGAGAGAGCGTCCACTTTCCAAGCTTGATGGTGGAATGTCCTTGTACAAAATTTTGTCAGTTGGTAGTTTTGAGGACTGGCAAACAGGTCTATATTTGGTAGGCCCCATTTTTGAGTTATCATTGTAAATATTTGTGGGTCTAGCTTCCACTCGTGGGGATCTTTGATGTTTCTGCTTAGGTCGTCTGCCAATGTGTTTTTCTGTCCTGGCAGGAATTGAGCTTGTAACTGGACTTGGTAAGCCAGAGCTGTGCTCCATAAGATTATTGCTTGCCTGCAAAGAGGGTAGAAATGTGTGCCCCCTTGTTTGTTTATGTACCACATTACTGTGGTGTTGTCCGTCTTTATTGCAAGTTGCCCTGGATGTAGAAGATCCTTGAAGGCTGTCAGAGCTTTCTGTACAGCTAGCATCTCTTTTTGATTTATGTGCAGTTTTCTTTGTTCTGCAGTCCATAGGCCTTGAATGCATTGCCCTGCCATGTGTGCCCCCCAGGCATAGTCTGAAGCATCTGTTGTGATAGTTTGCCTGGTTGGGGGCAAGGTGAAAGGCTGACCCTTGTTGAGGTGACATGCCTGTGCCCACCATAGAAATTCCTGTTGAAGGCAGGGAATGAGAGATATCACTGTGTCCAAGCTGTGGCTGTGCTGAGACCATACACTTTTTAGGTACCACTGTAATTTCCTCATATGCAGTTTTGCAAATGGTATTATCAGAATGCAAGATGCCATGAAGCCCAAAGCCTGCAGAATTTTTCTTGCAGTTAATTGGGTCTTTGTTGCCATTGTCTTGAAATATTGAGTCAGTTGTAGTTGCTTGTCTGGTGTAAGATAAGCCTTCTGGGCCGTTGTGTCCAAGCTGGCACCCAGGAATGTCATTTTTTGTGAGGCTACTAGTTTTGACTTCTTTTCGTTTACTGTGTACCCCAGACAATTTAGTAGATGCTTCACAAAAGCCAGATGATGTAAGAGAATGTCTTTTCTTTCTGCTTGGATGAGGCAGTCGTCCAGGTATGGATATATTTGAATTCATCTTTGTCTGCAGTATGCAATTACTGGTGCCAGGCATTTTGTGAAAACTCTGGGCACAGTAGATAAGCCAAAGGGCAGTGCAGAGAATTGGTAATGGGTTAAACCTGCAATGAAATGGAGGTATCTTCTGCAACTTTGTCTGATAGGGACATGCAGGTATGCCTCCTTGAGGTCCAACCTTACCAGCCATGCTTCCTTGCCCAACATGGGAAGTAGCTGCTGTAGTGTTAGCATCTTGAATTTTGGGACTTGTAGGTAAGTGTTTAGAATTGAAAGATCTAGAATTGGTCTCCAAGCATTGTTCTTTCTGGGTTCTAGAAAGAGCCTTGTGTAAAATCCTTGGCCTTGCTCTTGAATCTGTACCCGTTGAATGGCTCTCATGGCCATGAGAGCTGTAATTTGTTTTTGAGCCTCTGCCCTTTGATTTAGTGGCAGGTTTGGCATTCCTCTTTTCATTGGCAAGATGTGAAAGTGGAATCTGTATCCTCGTAAAATAATGTCTAGGACCAATTTGTCCTTTGTGACCATGTGCCAGTTGTTAGCAAAAAGTGCTAGTTTTCCCCCCAAGGGGGCTAACAAAAGAGCTTTGTTTGGCCAGTCAAGGTGCAAGTCATTGAGTTTGCCTTCTGGTGGGTTGAGACCTGTCTTCTCCTTTCTGGGTTGGAGTACCCCATTGGCGAGGTTTATACTGGGCTTGTGGTTGTCCTCTGCCCCTTGGGCGCCTGTATTTACCCCTCTGAGGTATGTCAGTGGCTGGAAAGGACCAATTTTTTGTTGGCCAGTTTCTGCTGAAGCGAGGGGGTTGTACCTGTAGGAAATCTTTGACTGTCTGCATTGATTTCGCCTTATCTGCCATTTTCTTTAGCACTTCTTCTGCTTTAACTCCAAAAAGAACATCCTGCTGTAAGGGTGCATCCAGTAGTTTTGCTTTGACATGATCAGGTAGAATTTGTTCCTTTAACCAGGCATGCCTACGTATAACTGATCCAGTGACAGCTGCTCTGCAGGAGGCCTCCAAAGAATCAAACCCACATTGTAAGGTATGTTTGCCCACCTGCTCGGTGGCGTGCAACAAATCCTGTACTTCTTTCAATTCAGATTGTTGGGGAAGGGAGGTTATCTTTTGTTTTAACTGAGAGATTAGAAACTGCTGATACTTGAGCATATGAAATTGACAATTTAGTGCTCTCATAGCTAATGTGGCTCAGGTGTAAACCTTTTTCCCCCACCTGTCTAGTGCTCTTGAGTCCCTCTCAGAAGGTACTGGGTTTTAGCCATGGAAGCCTTAGCCCCCTTGGGACCCTGGGAGATAGTCTCTGGGTCAGCTACTGGGCTTTTGTAAAGAAATTTGTGGGAATCAGGTTCTCTGTAGTATCTGTCAGGCTTAGCCGGAGCAGGAGGTAGAGAGTCTGGGTTGAAACTGGATTCTAAATAGACATCATCCACAATGTCCAAAACAGGTGGGATGGCTAGAGGTCTGTGTTGGGGGAGTAAAAGAAACTCTCTGAGCCTTTTCTTGGAATCAGAGAAATCCTGACCTTCCCAGTGGAAATGTTCCCTCATAGTGTGTAAAGTTACCCCAAAAGAGTAGTCTTCAGGAGGGGAAGCTGAGGGAATAGAGTCCTCAGCATGAGAATCTTCATAAGGAGTGTAGGAATAGTCTTGGTCTTCAGAGGAATCCGAAGAAATAGACAGTTGCTCAGAAGAAGCAGAATCTTCCTCGTGTCTAGGCCTTTTGTCAGGAGGAGACTGTGAACCCCTGATAAGAGAAATTAGAATCTTCAGCCATTTTGAGCATCTGTTTCTTAGGCATAGGGCCTTGAACAGGAGACTGAAATGTAGTCTTTTTAGCTTTAGAAGGAGTCTTAGACTTAGAAAAAATTTTGACTGAGAGAGTCGTCGGTCTGAAAAAGCCCTCAGAAACCGATGGCGTTTCCAAAGCACCGACGTCCTTAGAAGGAATATCGTCAGAAGGGCCTGAAGTAAAAGGCTGCGTCAGCCTAGTACATTCCGTCAAAATATCCATAGTGGTCTCGGGTTCCAGGACTGCGGTAGTCAGGGGCTGCGTCGAAGCCTCACTGATAACCGGAGAACCGGAGACCGGATCAACCGAGGCCTCGGAATCAGGTTTAGGCCTTGGCTGTCGGTCCTTGTCCCTGCGTTTTTTGTGCACGCCAGTAGTCGGTAGCTCCGACGACATGTTATAGTTAAATTTTCTACCAAAAAAGTGTTGTGCAAAATCAAAACGCCTTTTAATAGTACGCTTATTAAACTTAGCACAAAAACGACAAGAAGTAACGTCGTGATCAGGGCCTAGGCAAGGTATGCAATAAGAATGAAAATCCTTATGAGGTATTTTCTTCCCACAAGAAATACAATTGTTAACTTTTTCTGACATCGGTCTGAGGCAAGAAAAGTTTCCCCAACGGGGTACTTAGCTTTACAGAAGACTTCGGCCTGAAATTCGAATTCGATAATCTCAGGAGTCGGCCCACCGGCACTTGTGAACTGCTTCTGCTTCGGGCACCGCACGGCAAGAAAGACTGGAGAAAATGGTGTCGGTTGCAGTATATGTACCCCTGGTGCACTGACGTCAGGGATGAGGCGACAACAACCGACGTCGGACCAAGACTTTGAAAATCCGGCTGACTCCGGGACCACCTGATGACAGGATAACCCAAGTGTGATGACTGCAGCAGGGTAACACGATGAACATCTATATGGTACTCTAGGGATACTTTGTTTTCTAAAAGTGGATAACTATGCTTTCTTTGGCTTATAGCTTTACAGCATGAGTTTGACATCAGGTATCTGTCTGTATGATACCTTTTTGGAGGATGTGTGTGTCATCTGGAGAATAAAGTATAGCCCACTGTATGCATTGTCATCAAACATGGGCAGACATATCCCTACTGTGTTTGCTTGTACCTAAGAAAGCTATATGCCAAACAGGAGTGGTCTCAGGACTGAGTGCAGGTGAATACCACTTGTTACTGACATAGAATAGTACATGGAGGCTGCAAATGTTACTGTGTGTCCTACGTCTGTGCGTCAGTTGTCAAGCCATCATCTAACAATCATTTATGGTCAGTCTGTTGAGGTTATGTATAATACCAGTATGTGGGATGAGTATGAATTGCTGGTGAGCTATACCTTGGCTGTGTTGACCTCCCCTCCCTCACCTATAGCCTTGTTGACTGGTTTGAAGTCTACTAGGTGTAGCAGCCATGATCTGGCCTTTAGAGAATCTAAGTGGGTATGGTGCAGTGTTTGCAGGTTCATAATGTCTCTGTTAATGAGTTCCATAATGCTGTGCTCCATAGCCTTCCAGATAACATTGGTCTGGCTTATAGGGTGAGAGTTTCCAGGACCTGTTGTAGTTCTACTCAATCAGTTTATGTTAACATTTGCACTGGGTGTGACGAGGGTGGACAGGTTTAAGAATAAGTATATTAGAGGGTCAGGCCAGGTTTGAAGGTTAGTAGACCATGCCAGATAGGCAGGATTAAGTTGGTTTGTACATGTGCTGAGGGGGGATGCAGAGTATATTGTGAAATAGATGCTAAGGATGAAGCCAACAGGTAACTGGAAAAGAGGAATGCCTAAGATGAGGTTTATGGCTGTGGTGAGAGAGGACATGCAGGTGGATGGTGTGACAGCACAAGATGCAGAGGGCAGGAAGAAATTATGTACTGTGGCAACCCCTAATGGGAGCATCCGAAAGGAGAAGAAGAAGAAGACATTGTAGCTCAACCCTTGTGGACTGTGAACACCATTACCATGTGTCATTCCACAAGTATGTAACTTGTACAGAGGCTGCATTTGGACAGAGCGTTTAGGTGAGTGGTGACTTCATATGTCAGCTTGTGTATGAAACAGCCAGGGACACTGTCCAGTACCATTGCCACTGTGGTGTGTACTTTGTTAAAGAGATGTTTTAACTAGTGTGTCTGTGAATCATCAGGTTTTACATTCTTCAGGTCTGGAAATGTGGCCCTTATGTAATGACAGGGTGGTGAAATCCACATTCAAACTGTCTGACAAGGAACTGGTAATGTCAGTCAGATAAGTTTACTTTGTGACCATTTACATTAACTGTGACCTGGTCTGAGATTTCCCCTGTAGATTATGAACAACACTGAAGAAAGCTTCAGTGTTGTCTTTGGAATCCATGCCATTTTGTATTTTGAAGCTTGCCTTGCATGTTTACTGAGGGATTGTATTCTCCTAATGATACTAACCAGAGAGGTTATCCCTTCTTGGTATGTAACTCTTTTTTGGTACAACTTCACACCTTCTATTATATATTTAGTTTATTGCAGGGGTCCATGAGACTAATGCACTTTTACTGTATAAGTGAGAATTTCTTGTGTTTGTGATAGCACGGTCCATGCAACCCTGTAGGTGAACAGTGTGCATTAATAAAGGATTATGCAGCTGGGACAGTGTTAACCTTAGTAATGCAAACCAATGACAGATAGCAACAACAGCATCACCCACAGCACAGTGTCAACCCATGTCATACACACACATGCGTACTCAAGTTCCAAAATGTGTGTAGTACAATGCATACTGGCCACCAATAGAAAGTATGGAGTGTTAACACTGGCCAATACAGAGCATGTCACCCTGCCCATGTGTCCAATATGCACGTACATGCAGACAGTGCACCTCCACCATGTTCACAAATGTACACCTGCAAACCTGTGCTGCACACATCCCACACTTACTGTATAACACATGCTGACACAGCTACACACATCAGCCAAGTAGCACATGAGCAAACAAAACACAATTGAAATAAACAGTGGTGGAAACAATAAAACATTGCTAATTACAGCTTTAATGCATCATGCCTGCTCAGCTACACCTTCAAGGATATCATTGCACTTTACTGCAAACAACATGCTACACATTCAACCATTGCTATACTTTATCAATGTCACCCTGTGCATCAGCACCATGTTAGCCTGTTCCTGCATCAATGTTACAGATGACAGGAGGTGGCACAGGTTTCATCATATGCACAGGGTGTGTTGTTGGTTTGCCAGAGGCCTGCACTGAGCCATACAATTGACATGTTTGTGTGAGAGCCATGAGTACTGTTATGGGCCAATGTTGATGTAATGTGTGTGGGTATGTGTTTGCCCTAGGTTTCTGGTTTATGTGTGTGTGTCTGCATGCACACAGTTCCACCATGTGGCTGCCATATACGGGGATTTGTGAGACAGCTACAGACTGTACCTGGCAGGCTTTACAGATCACCATCTCTGGCCACGGATATGGAACCTGTGCCTGGCAGGGGTGCTATAGACATTATCAGGTACTAATCCAGAATGGGTACTATCCGAAGAGGTTGACATATGTCCACTGGATCCAGGTCACTGCTGGCCAGTCCCAGCAGTGACCTGGATCCAGTGGACATATGTCCACTGGATCCAGGTCACTGCTGGGACTGGCCAGAGCCACGTGCATGTGGTCTTCTAGGACGGTCTATGAACAGCCCCCCAACATTGCTGGGGCTGGTACTGGCACTATGGGAGCAGCTGTGACTTGCTGGATGTCCACGGTGACCTCCAGCTGCTGATGTTGCTGGCATAAGTCCACGTCGATGTCTCAACCATCCCGCACTGTCCTGACACATGGACATGACATTGTGGAGGACATCCAATGTCTCACCCCAACGTCTATCAATGACCTCAGTGTAATTACGTATGGCACCTGCTAGGTCATGGACACTGTCATTTATAGAGGTGTTATGAGCCCTCTGTGCCCTTAGTCCCTGCCTGGTGTACCTCTCTATTCATGTCTGTGCCTCCATGACAGCCTGGAACATGTGTGTGGTAGAAAGAGGTGTGGCACATCTGCCAGGGGCATGATGACCAGCAGTGCTCTGATGAGAACCCCTGGGCATCTGCCTATGTGGTACCATTCCAGACATCTGGCTATGGTTGATGTGTCCTGATACATGTGCCATAGATACCACACTGTCCTGGCCAGTGCCAACCATACACTATCCCTCAGCTAAGGGCAATGGTGATGATGGATGTACAGGCAGTATGACTGTGTGCATGGATGGGGTGGAGACTTGTGTACAGTCAATTGGTGGCCCAACAACAGACCCTGACAAACCTGCCTGTTCCTCAACACACCCATCCTCATGATCATTGTCTGTCTCAGTGACATCAGGTTCCCTGCTGTACTGAAGCAGCCCCACCTCTGCACCTGTGAGAGGAAAACAGGAATCACACTTTAAGACCTGAACATGATGTCAGACCACATGTGCACATTCACACATGAGCACATGCACACATGCGCACATGCACACATACAAAAATACACTCCTCCCTAAAGCAGACGCACACAACACCAGCAATCTCAGAACATACACAATAGCAGGTGATGGTGGGGTACAGTATCACAAGCAAAACCGTCATATCACACATGTCAGCATGCAGGACATGTGTTGCTCAACAGCATGCAGTGCAAGTGTAGACAGTCCTTGTTACTAACAGTATACATGGCTTTGATGCATGTGTTTTGTTATTAGGTGATGGGCCTCCCCCGGAACACAATGCATACATGGACACAACATTGCTTTGCAGGTATTCAAGACTCTGTAATGTACTGTGCACCATAACAAACAGGTGTACATACCATGGCTGGATGTGTATCTGTGTGTCAGATAGGTATCCAATGCTGATTACAGCCTCTGTGTCTTTAGCAAATAACTGTAGACACATTTTTAGCACATGCATGATGAGTATTCACACAACATCATCAGTGGTGCATGGATAATTGATGGAATACCATTCAGCCACATACCCAATGTACGGTACTTATGGTGAGTGTAGATCATACTGTGGACATGCCAGTGTCATCCATGACATGGCATGCTAAAACACAACTGCATATTTAAACACTACACATACCCAATGTGTGTCATATGACCTAGCCACTCAATATCATCACAAGACATATATGTGTCAGTTGTGCAAGTGGTGATTGGTATGCATATTGTTTAGAGGTGCATATGCGTGCACACACGCAACATTAAGGTGTATAGCAATGAAAGTTATGTGTAGTACTGTGGTTACTATAACTGGATGGGGTATAGTACCATAGGCCATCATCATGAAGCATCATGTGGTCATTCAAGGCTACAAATGTTTCTCAAACCAGCACTACTCATGCTGTACTGGAACTGTACTACCTTGGCTACATTCACCATTTCACAACCAGTTGTTACATGAGTTTGTAAGGAGGCCGATAAGGAGCAATCCCTGACATGAATGTGTAGTGTGTTGCAGAGTGTTTAAATGCCCCATGATAGGCCTCTACCCCTCAGGTATATTATGTGTAATGTGTGGATGAGATTTTGGATACTGGAGTGCATCTTTACAGAGGGTTTGGGAATCCTTTATGTGTAGCATATTAAAATGCTCTGTGTATGACATAGATGTGTATGTTATGTGCATGTTGAGTATCAACTATGCCTATCCAATGGTCACTACAGTCTAGCCACATTTTTTTGAGATGGTCTGGGTATTGCATGTGTTTGAGGCAGCTAATCACATTAGTGAGATGTGCATGGTCTTACACCAAACATGCACAGCATGCATTATGGGTAGGTGTGTTACATGTGTACATGGTCTACACCTTAAATATGACATGCACTTTTTATTTACAATAATAAATGTAGAACACACTCACCAGCATCTGTCCGCTGCCTTGATGTCACCCCAGAGGGACCTACATAGAGATGAGACAGTTTGTCAGTGGCCACAACTGTGGCATTGCTTCTGTGTGTTTGCAATCTTACAGTACAACAACAGTTTACATTCACAGGGCTACAGATTATGTTCCAAATGATCAGTATTGCACAACAACAGGCTCCACATCTTTTAACGACACACTCCACATCTCACATATGCATGATCTACCAATACAGATAACAGTAATCTACAGATATGCCATGTTACCTGCATGCTCCATGTGTGCTTGCTGGGTGGCTCCAACCTCCATCATGGTGTATGTCTGCTGCTGTTGCTGGGCATGTGCCACACTGCTCAGGAGCAGCTCCTCCACTCTGGTGAGTTGAGGTGGATATTAACACCACCTCCTGTTGCAAGCTGTTGTCTCCGCACATCAGCAGCACACTGACGGACATGTCTGAGAAGATCACTGCAGTGGTGGCAAACCTGCTCATATGTCCGGTTATGCAGGCCTACTTCATTTACCCTGTGGACAACATCTTGCCACACTGCAGTACGCTCCTGCTGGTCTTGGCTGGTTCGTGAGAACATGAGACTGTAGTGCTGAATCATACTGCTAGTAATTATGTCATCTTCAGCACTACTGTAACTGGGGTTCCTGCGATGTGCCATAATCCCTGGAAGACATAAATACGAAAATACGTCTGAGCAAGTCATATGGCACATTTAGCATTATACAGTACAGATATCACTGAACTGCCATATATAGCAACCTATTAGCTAACTGAGAGTGAAACACTTTAACTGCCACTTATCACTGCTCACCCCACAACTGCTTGGAAGTGCCTGGCTAACTCTCAGTCTAATGAACCATGTTCTGCACAGCAACAAAATAAAATCGCTATATAAGACTATACAAGAGTACCTGGCACACTTTATGCAACACAATGCACCACATAGCCACAGCAGATATACATCAAGCTGATGTGTAAAGAAATATATCATCCATCACAATGAGTGTAAGGTCCAGTAAATGTATTACTATTATACCACACAACTTGTTAATGGCAAACCTGTGTCCAAAATACGTGCACAATTAGGAATATAGGTCGCATACTGCTGTATATATATATATGCTCGCCCCCCTGTTCGGCGTTACCATTACCACTCACCATGACAAACTGGAAAAGTAGGTAAAATGAAATAAAACAAACAAACCCATCAACTTCTGCATATGTTCCTCCAGGGTTAAATGAGGCGGTTTCAATAAAATGCATTCTCAAGCTTAGGGCTTTAAAAAGATAAATAGACAAAATAAAAGTTAGATCAAGAGAAGGTTTATGGGCAAATTCAAGCTTAGTCTGTTTGTATGTGGGGTTAATTACACAAATTTATTTTATTTTATTTTATTTTATTTCAATCTAATTTATTTTAAAATTTAAAAATTAGAGGGTCAGTCATGTATTAATATTGTGATTATTTTAAGAATAGATTAGATAGTGTGAAAATGTTCCTTGTTTCCACACAAAATATAGTAAGTCCATGGGATCGAATTCAATTGCCATGTACCTTACATAAATATTCATATTTACATAGTTTTAATGCACATAAAAATATATAATTTGAGTTTTTAAGAAATTAAATAATAGAGGTCTTAACATATGGGGTACATGGATTTAGTTTATATTTATGTTCATATTTAAGCTATAACTAGCTTTCGTCCTGAGCACGCTGACTATATAATTCAATATCTTTATTCATTTAGAAAATTATGGTATGATGTCTAGTAAAACAAGATGATGGGTTTTTTAGAAAAGTATGATGTATTACTTGATGTCAATGTTTTCATTGGTTAATTGATTTTTAAATTGAGTATTTAATTAATGTCTATTGCATTTGAAAAACGTTTCAGTCTGATGAAGGTGGAGTTATTTTCTTCCACCGAAAGCGCTTACTGATATATATTTTTTTCAATAAGCAGCCCGTGCGGCCACCTGTGGTTCGTTCCGTTTTCCACTGTTTGTTTCTTCAGTTTGTTATATTTCATTTAACCTATGAACCTATGACATATGTCCCAACAAATGTTTTGAAATTAGACATACCGATTGAGGTGTGGAATTGCATTTTTTATGCACATACAGTAGGGTGGAAAAGGATAGCTCAATTAACAACTTATATATCCTTCTAGTTTTCACTACATTCCTATTAACTGCAGTTATATGTCCCTTACATGTATTATTACACTACCCAATGTCCTTATATTGTGCAATTGGATTTTGCTAGATCATTATATACATGAACTGTATCTTACATACAAACTGTCCAAGATGCAGATGTTACTGTTACATATTTTGAGAGTTGCTCACACACACACTACTGCTAAGATGGTACACTGACAGCTCTACTTTCATATAATTATCTAGATATGTTCAGGTGAAAGTATCAGTTATATGTTAACAGCTCCCTACATTTCTGGCAGCACACTGACATTTCTGGGGAACACAATACCAAGCTACTCATGTGCCAGATTAACCTGTACATGCTGGGCATGAACCAACAGTTGAGGGCTGTAAATATGCATGAAAGCTACTAGCACTCCCTTCATCCACGTTATATGGGCCTACCCAAGTGTGGGTTAACACTGCTTAATACAACAGTACTATTTGTAAAATGCAACAGTACAACAACATATCAAAGAAAATGACACAGACGCACTCCAGGAATTATACATTTATTAAAGGATTATTACACCTTTATTTATTGGGTTAAAACACTTTTTGAAGGCTCTCTCATTTATTTTATATAACAGTACATGCAGAATAATTACTAACCTGCCTGACGCAGCCTTTGCAACCTATCTTCATGGGCTTGCTGATTCATTGCCCGGACACCTGCAGCTGTGAAGTAAATGCAGTGATATTGAGACATACCTATCCATAGTATAGACAAGCATAGCAATTCTTAACTACTTAATACAATGGCTACTTACTCAGTATTGGGGAATTAGGCATCACACGGGACTCCTGGATCCACTGGTCTAGTTGATCCTCCTTACGTCGCTTCAGGTCAGAATAATGGTGCCTGACCTGCTCACCAGTCCGAGGAACACCAGTGGCACTGCTGAGATCATGAGCAAGACTGTTCCAGGCCTCCATTTTATATTGGGTGTCCTGGTAGTGGCCCCGCAGGAGTCTTTCCTCATGATTGTGGACAAGGAGCCAAACCATTACTTTGGTCTCCTCAATGCCCCAGCGCTGCGCTCGAAATCGAGTGCCTTCTCCAACACTGACCATGCTGACTGCAGAAGGGAGCTACAGCCAGTTATGGCAAGTATTCCTGCCTGTGGAGCTTTAATATGCCTCATTTCCCACACTTATTTGTGATTGGCCAGTTTTGAAAAAATGAAGCTGTAGGCACACCTGCTTAGCTGATGTTGGCAATGTTTAATATTCCTTTGATAGATATGTGGCTGTTGAAAGTGCATGGTTATGAAATGCTGTCATGGCTTAGTGGTTATGTACTGTGACTATAGTGCACAGTATCCTGAGTTCGAGCCCTGTCACTGCTTTTTATTTTCCTACTGGCCAGACCTGAATGGTTAAGGTACAGTAAAGGAGGTGTGGTCGTGTTTAGCCGACTTTGCTCAACTTTGCCCGACGTTGCACTGGTTAGCACGGTGTGCAGCTACACGTAAATACGTTGTATTTGCGCTGGTTAGCGCAGTGCGCAGCTACGCACAAATACATTGCGCTTGCTAACGCAGTGCTCAGCTACGAGCAATTGGTTTTAAATATGCTAAATACTGCTAAAATGTGCTTAGCAGTGCTTTATATTGCTTAAAATAAGTTACTCATGCCTCAGAATGCATAACCATTTCACCTTCATATATATATAATTCGTTCACTACTACATATAACATTTGAATGCTTTTTACAAAACTTATACATGATAAATGTCAGGAAATAATTTTGTATACAGATTTCCAACAGAAAATGGAACGTGCAGTAGTGGGACTCGAACCAGCAATG
Source organism: Protopterus annectens (assembly GCF_019279795.1). Taxonomy (NCBI): domain Eukaryota; kingdom Metazoa; phylum Chordata; order Ceratodontiformes; family Protopteridae; genus Protopterus; species Protopterus annectens. Next base: position 1,234,728,537 of record NC_056729.1, read on the forward strand.
CCTCCGCTTTGTGTAAAGGCTCTAACCACTACGCTATCGCTATTTTGCTTAATTTGCATATTTTGTTCTTATTATCCTCTTCGGTGTCTAAGCTGCTAACTGTAGCCAAGCAATGGGCAATCCCACGCAAACACATGTAAATACGGGCAGCTATATCGGAAATAAAACAAAAAAATAATAAATTTATTTTAATTTTTAAATTTGTATGAGGTTTAACATATGGGGGAGTGTAGTGTTACAATGTAGACATGTGAGCAGACTCGCTCATGTAACTCGACATTTCTTGGGTTTTTGTCAGGGCAGGGGTGTGGATTTTTGGACTGCTCGGCAGTATGACGCCCCCTACACTCGTCCATGCTCCGTGTAAGCTTTAGAGTTGAGGCAGCACGCCCTCATTAATATGCATGGCGTGCTGCTGTCATACTCTTAGACTGGCATTTCCATGTAAGACTAATCTAGTCTTACACGGAAGATTAGTAAATCCTGAGTCATGTTTTTCAAATAATGCAATACAGATTATAGGAGGGGGACAATATTCACTTGCAAAAGAAGGTTTTGGGACTTTGGACATAGGCTGAATTTTTTGCATGTTTGTAGGTATGAAACAGAATTCTTGTAGTGAGTATGAGATTCAAGACGCAGACTATGGGCTTTCTCAGCAGTGAAGCACCTGATTTTAATAATTTGGAATGGAGTGTGTGGAAACTAGGGTCATAGCTAGTTTCAATGTGTTACAGAAGTTTATGAACAGATACACAGATTGGAAGCAGAAGGGGAATTCTGTATTAATTTGTGGTATGGTATATTTGATATGTGCATGTGGATATTGTCATAAATGTAATTGCTAGCATGTGGGAGTAGAAATTAATTCTTTCAGTGCATTTAATGAGCTATTGTCATAATTAGCATATTGAGTTGATCTTGAAAAATATATTAGCAATAACTTATGATATTATTTATTTCCAAAATATATTTGTCTATCCTAAGCAGAGTGTTTGAAGTCTGTGTAAGCTGATTTTGCAGCATTTGCATTTATCCTGATAATTACATTTGCAAAGTGTCTATTTGGTAGAGTGTCAGGTTCATATTTCCATCTTTTCCAAGCCCTGTCTCGCATTGTAGTAGAGTTTTTAGATAAAGGCTTAAACACATATCCCTGTGGGATGTACTGTCGGAGATGCTAGATGGGCAGATTGGTCTGACGGGGAAATGATTTTTTTGAGCTATGATACAGAATTGGAATTGCCTAGATACAGGTTAAGGCTCTTGCCACCCCTATAGTGGCTTTCTAGGCAGGGTTCAAATGGAAAAATTACCACTGTAACAGGTACAAGCAAGCAAAATCTGAATGTAATGCTACTCAATGCTAGAAGTCTAAACCTCAAAATGCACTCACTCAAGGCACTCCTCAAAATGGAGAACATCAACATCTGTTCAGTGACTGAGACCTGGTTCAAGGCTCTAGAGAGCATCCCTGCAATACCAGGCTACAATTCATACCACACCTTTCAGCCACCTATCCTGGACCGAAACACTAAAGGAGGAGGCGTGTCCATATTCACCAAGGATAGCCACACCTCCAGGCTAGTTGCCCAACATAATGTATCCGAGATTCTCCAGATGCAACTAACACTAGGCAAGACTGCAATCCAAATTGTAGCTTGCTACAGATCCCCCACCATGCCCCATGATTCCCATTCCACTTTTCTTAACATACTGGAAAGTACAACCAAATACCTTAATACTGGGTGACTTCAACTACCCCGGCATTAACTGGGAAATCTACTCATGTACCAACACATTTGCTCAATGATTCTTGGAATTCATGAATTCCAATGCCTTGGATCAACTTATCCATACCCCCACCAGGGGCACCAATATCCTAGAAGCTGGTCATTACCAACATGGACAACCGATGCTCCATCAGAGGTCAGCTCCTCGTTGGTCAGATCTGACCATAAGCTGATCACCCTAGACATCCACATCCTGTCCCCCACCCCACATTAAGTTAACCACCATAAAAAACTTCTCCAAAGCCAACTTCATGCTTCTCAAGACAGAAGTGGCAAACTTCACACCCATGCAGACAGAGTAGAGAAGTACGACTGCTGACTCTTACACCAATGCACTGTATGAACACATACATGAGTGCATGGATTGTGCCATCCCAAATAGAACCAAAACCCTCTCCTCCACAAAAGGGAAGCCAGTCTGGTGGTCCCCTGACATAAACAAACTCTACAACCAAAGGAAGAAGCTGTTGCAAAAAAGAGTAAAATCCCAAGATTGGAAACTCCCTTGTCAGCCCCCAGTAAGAAGCTGAGATCCCTCATAAGATCCTCCAAAGCTAGTTATGAAAACAAAATCACCACAGATTTTAAAGGCAACCACAAGGCATTCTATAGTTATGTCAAGAATCTCAATGGCAATACTCAGATCTGCTCTGAGTTACAGTACAATGGCACTAAATATACAGAACCAACTGATATTGCCAACATCCTGGCAGACAGGTTCAGTGCTAATTTCACCCCCTTCTCACCCCCCTAAATGGCCCCATCTCAATACTGGAAGAATACCAAGTCCCAGTAATCACGGGTGCACAGGTAAAAACCGCACTGTCCAAAGCCAAGAACACAGCATCCATGGGACCAGACAACATCTCGGGCTGTGTTCTGCATGAAATAGAAAACTAATTGGCACCCCACCTAAGTACCATGTTCAATCATGGCCTCACCTCAGGCTTTGTGCCTACTGAATGGTGCACAGCTATGGTTATCTCACTCCACGAGCAGGGATCATCCACAGACCCCAGGAACTACTGCCCTATTAGCCTGACGAGTCTGATCTGCAAAGCCATTGAACTTATAAAGAAAGACATAGGTAACCTTCAAACTCTGGATCCCACCCAGTTTAGGTTCATGAAAGGCAGATAATGTCTCCTAAACCTGATAGACGTCTTTGAAGCAATCACCATAGCCATGGACAAGTGGTTCACACAGCCTATCTACACCTCGCCAAGGCATTCAACACCATCTCCCACTCTGGAAGCATAGATTAACTCACTAAACTGGGCATAAATCCCAATGTCACGCAATGGGTTGCCAACTGGCTCACTGACAGAACGCACACAGTGAAAGTAGCTGACTCCAAATCCAACTCCAGACCTGTGACAAGTGGAGTACCACAGGGTTCAGTCCTGGGTCCACTCCTATTTGCCATTTACTTCTCTGAAGTTCAGGCCAACACAGAGGGTCTATGGCTAATGAAGTTCACAGATGACTGCAAACTGGGAGTCATTATTGAATCCCCAAATGATGTGGACATTCTACAAAAGAGCCTCACTGAGGCAGATGCCTGGTGTCAAAACCATGGCCTCAAGCTCAACGCCAAAAAATGCAGAGTCATCCCCTTTTGGAAAAACCCTGTGCCCATGAACTACCACATAGGTGGTAGTCCACTCAACATGGAAATTGTGATAAGAGACCTAGGGACAGAGGTGGACAGTAGTCTCTCCTTTGATAACCACATCACCACAGTAGTCAGGAAATCCTTCTACATGGCACACCTCATCACAAAAGGTTTCTCATCCAGAAAAAAGGAGGTTATTGTTCCTCTCTACTAATCTCTTATTAGACCTATTACAGAGTACAACGCCCCATTTGGTATGTATCTCACAAGACATTTACAACAACTGAAATGGCCACAGAAATACCTCATGAAGAGAATCGCTGGCCTCAAATAGATGCCGTGTGCAGACCAACTAAAAAAACTCCAGCTCTATTCCATCACATATCGCATACTCAGAGGCGATCTCTGCCTAACATACAAAGCCATGTCAAACCCAGAGTTGTTGGACATGCTACACTTACAGAAATCCCAATCCGTCCAAGCTACATTCTCCATGGACCTAAAGCTAGTCACCACAATAAACAAATCATGCTGGAGGGATAGGTTCCTGTCCCAGAGACTCTCCATACTTTGGAACAGGCTGCCCATTCATGTCAAGCAGAGCACCTCATTAGCCCTCTTTAAGAAAAATCTTGACGATTGGATGGGAAATAGGAAATTCACCCCTGGGATCACTTCTGTGGCTCTGCTCGACAAGGGCACAGGAAAATAATTTTTGGGTGGTGTAAGCCACGGAATCTTTATGTCTAGGCTTGTACAGGCCCAAGGGCCGATAGCCTACTACCTGCCTATGAACCTATAGACATGGTAAGGCCTCACTGTATCTAATAATGGTGGCTGCCAAAAAAGGAATTACTAGAAAATGGAAATGAAAATCTAAACCAACTGTGAATATAGTAACAGAGATAAAACAACTGGAAATGAGATCTTTAGAAAAGGTTAGGAGCAAATTACATAGGACAAAATGGGAATTGTGGGAACAATATACAAGGGAGGAATAAGGTCTAAAAGGAGGCAGGACTTAAATGAGCTATGTCATGTCTGAGTGAGAAAAATTTTCTAGATTATAAGTGATGTATAATGTTTGCAAGTGGGAGTGTGTCAGCATGGTTTGTGATGTAAAATGCTTGAGACTCGGATTGTGTCGGTGTGATTTGTTCCCATTTATATAAATGTATTATTGCCTACATAGTATGTGATGGTTTAATAAAGATGTTTCTTGTTTAAAAAAAGGCAGGAATTGAATCATTTATGCAATATTGCTTAGATTATATGATATATAACAATAGGTGAAGTATGGTGTTTGTTATGTTAATATAGTTCGATTATTTTTATATGAATGTAAATTTGCCTTTGTCACAAGTGAAACTCAATAAAGCTCTTTGGAAAAAAAAGGCTTAAACACATATCTTTGTTACTTTGCAGTCTTTTGTCTTGTTATATGGTGGTGACTAGGCAATTAGCCACAGTTCAGCCAGTAGGATTGTTTCCATTGATTCTGGAACTGGTCTTGAGAGGATGAAGGTAAGAGAAATTTTGAATGTTTTGAGAAACCATGTTGGCATAATAGGACAGTAATCACTTGATACATTGGTAGGACATGCATGGATTTAATTTTATCAGTGTATTTTTATGACTCAGTCCGTTAGTGAACCATTATTGTAGTTGAGGAGATGTCTGGCTATGTTTGTAATAGACTGAACATGTTACCTTTCTTGTTTGTGGTAGGAATGATTACTAAATGAGCAAATAAATTTATGACCATTTATACAAAGAAAAAAAAAACATATCAGTTAAAATCAATCATCTTCCTTTTCTGTGGACATGTCTGAAGAGAAATCCTATCATTCAAGCTATAGCCATTCATACAGTAAGTCTAACTCACCATCTTCTTTCAAGTAGCCAAAACTCATTTCTAAAATTTCCCCATGTTCATTCTGAATACTTGCAGCATAAGCACATTAGACTTTATAAAGTAATCAGCTTTCTTTATGTGCTTACATAAAACATGTGAGAAAGCAGCCCCATTTGTATCATAAATATGTTCCCCAACATGGACACCCTGCAGACATTCCATCTCGCCAACACGAAAATGTTCACAACAACAGAAAGAAACATATCAATCCAAAAATATCACAACCAGACCTGTCAAACAAAAATACTTTTTGTAGTTTTAGGATGCAGAAAACATTTTCCCTTTTGAATATATCTGTATAAATACCATCTTGGCCAAAGGTATATACTTGTTAGTTCGGTACTCTCATTTCACTTTTTTTCCAGAATTTCTTTAATGTTCTTAGGACAAGTACAACTAAAAACTGAGCAATCAGAAATTGTAGCCTTAATCTGTTGGTTAAATAGTACTATATTCCATGATAAGAAGGCTGGTCTCCCAAATGCTTCATATAAACATGTGAAACACCAACTTTTTGAACTTTTTGCAAAATTAAAAGTAGTATATGTTACTAGGGTTAAAGAAGAATGAATAGGGGGAACATTAGAAATAAACTTTTTTGCTCTAAAAAACAAAATGGCAGATATGGTTTAATGGTACTAATGACTATGAAATGAACAATTGGATTTTCCTCAGGTTACATCTGCAGAAAAGGAAGATGACCAATTTTTTATTAAAGCTTATTCTTAGTGTATCTCTAGTCTTTGCCGCCTCTTATACTCTGAATTATGTATTTCGTTTGTAGACACGTTTTATATATTATGGTTTTGTGTTTCAGCTCATTTTCATTATTGTGCTCTTACTTGCTGTTTACCTGTTTAATTCACTGGTGACAGGGACATTGGTCAAACATATGAAAACTGAGCCATGCTAAGCTGTGCATCATTTGCATGCAGAAGGACATGAGTGCTATTACTATAGTTTGAAGACACATATTGAATACATTTTGTATAGTCATATGTTCCAGTATTTGTCAAATAATCAGTCACAAATTTATCAGTTCCTTTAGCCATCTTTTTTCTGTCATTGAAATGCACTGTTTTTTGAAGTTTAGTTACATCTTTCTTGATTCAGTGAAAGAAACAACCAGGAGTTTTGTCTGGTCCCATGGAACTTGAGTTTTTAATTTTACTTGTAGCAGCTGTTATCGTGTTGGCGGTTACACAAGGCATGTTTCACACTGCCTCTGCAGCACGCTAACATATTTCTTTCCAGATTGCGATCTACACACAATTTTCTGCAACCCCATCCATTCTATATTGTGATTCATGGATCTCTTTATTGTTTTTTAATAACATTTTACATTAGCAAATTTTTGCTTTTAATTTTCTTATGCAATTACAAAATTACTTATCACTGTTTTCAGCTTTTAGACCATACTAATTTCTTAGGTAGATATGGAAAATTGGCTAAGAAAATGAAGAAGGTTTTACAACTTTTTGTCTCCTAGACTTATTTTTTTATGATTGGAGTTATTTTTGAAAGATAGGCAGTAATTGCTTTTCTGTTGTAGATCGTATTAATTTTGAAATTCCACCTAATTTTTTTAGTTGAATTTACCCCTGTACTGTTACTTTCCTAATATTTGTTCATAAATGTAAGACAGAATAGCAACATAAAACGCATTATACTATCCTGTGCAGACATACTGGGATCATGAAGACAGTATCGAAGTCTGCTTTTGATAAGTTTGTCACTTTCCACATCATAGTTTTCATCCATGAAGAGCAGAGGAAGGATGATTTATGAATAATGTAAATAGTACTCCAGGTCAAGAAGTCAGTAGCATGATTTGTGGCATTTGCAGAGAGTATAACCACAGATGTGGGTGCACAAAAATCCTATTCGGTAAGGGTACAGACATCAACATGCTCCAAACAGAGGAAGCTTCGATTTCACCTGTTTTATTGTTGAGACTATTGGCATTTATGACAGCCACCTTTATCTGTGACTTTTTATGGATGTGTTTTTTTGCCTTGGAGTTGGAAGAGGCTTGAAAAATACTCTATATGGATGGACATTTTCCTGTTTGGTATTTACATTCCTCATACATATAGGTGAAGCCCAACAGGTACAAAGCAGTCCTGCCTGCAGTACATCTCATTTCAGGCTGAGACACCAAATTCCCCTACCTGTAGTACCATGTCCTCAGCTAGTGACGGAACTCCCCCAATTTTATCACTACACTCAAGCACCATATGAGGTGATGCAGAGATATTTAATTAATTAGCTAATTAATGAATTAATCATTAAGCAATAATCCATGACTATGCATGGGTATATGAGGATTTACCCATTGTTGGTGTGGCTTGATCATGAAGGTGAAGTCCAGGTGATTAAACAAAGCCAACTGCAGGTTAATCCTGCGTTACCCACACACAGGAGTGGGTTATTGCTTTTATACAATTACATTATTTAAGAAAGAAATTGCTTACCTTTCATAAATAATGTCTTTGTATAACAGCACCTCAGTCTTTTTCTGTGTTTTTCCATATTTATTGATATACTGCTTACACAGTACCTCAATCAGTGCAGTGTAAAAGAAGCAATGGAGGAAAGAGAATCTCCATTGCCTTTTTATGTTAAAAAAGTATGGATTTTACAACAGACAGTGGAGAAATAAAAGGAAAATTAGGTATGTTTCTGCTTCTTTTGTTTTGCAGGCTCTGCCTGATTTTTCTTGTATTTTGCTATTCCCCCAGAATGTTTGTTTGTGTCTTTCGGCTTTTCCTGGTTAGGGGTCGCCACAGTGGAACTCCAGTCCGCTAATGTTTGGCAGTTGATTTTTATGTACCGGCTTGCCAGGCCTGACGCACAACCTTCAACGAAGGTACGCCCATTCACACATGTCTCCACGCAGAAGACGATCTAGCTGAGAATCGAACCGGACAGCATCTTACTGAGGCGACAACGCTACCGCAGCACCACCACTGTGGGTTGTCAATAAAAAGTCTGGCCACTTAGTGGTATTTCAGAGACAGCCTTTTTTCTATTGACAAATGCTCACGTTACAATGGGCATGCTGTTTGGTCTGTCCAATCAGTGTTCTCATTTTTTAATAGCAACGAGCAATCATTGAATAATTTTGCTTTGTTAATAGATAGATTGGGTGGCCCAAAGACCCTCTTCAGCCATGACTCAGGTTAAGAAGACAGTGATGCTATACAATATCAACAGATTAGGTACAAAATAGAGAGATAATGACAGCATTTGAATATATGCACATTGGTAGGTCCAACAGAAAATTAATCTTAGAAGTCTATGGATGAGCTGTTATATTGGGTAATATTAGCAGAGCACAGGTAGAAGTCTGTAAAGTTAGAATATACAAACATATTACTGCAAATCTACAACAGACAGACACACACATAGCTTATCGAGTTCCAATCAGTGCAGTATTAAACCTGGTTGTCTGATGTGTTTTTCCACGCTTGCTAGGATGTTAAATAGTCTCAGCATATCAGTTGCATATCCTAGAGGAAACATATTCTTCGATCATTCAGTCCAATGTAAACAATGATCATATCATAATTAGCTGAAATCACTTTTGATCTGGTTGAGATGGCCATAATTTTGTCCCCTGACAGTTATAACACAGTCATAAGCTCCTTACAATGACCAATGAGGTATGCTAGCTTTATGCAGAGTGGATCTACTGATTACTAGAATGTTTAGGGGTAGCCAGGTCACACTGTCTGCCTTACAGGTTTTCACATCTGTTCTGGTTCAGTTTTAACCCAAAGTATTTTATCATGATGGACTTTCCCTACTGTCATGGCAGTGTGATGCTGTATGTTTGATTTATTATGGTCAGTAGCAGTTCGGCGTTATATTTTATACATAATTCTGATTTTATTGAGAATATGATTTCTTGAGATACAGCTAAGGTTTTTGTGAGTATACTATGCAAAACCCCAACACACGCAGTGGTAAGTCTGTGAATCCTCACATAGGGTGGTGGTGCTGCTGCTGACATTCTAGATATGCTTGTACCTCACCCAGATATTCTCGTTGTGGCAAATAGAAAAGTATTTTCTGTGAGCAAGAGGCAGGTCTTCCACTACCTGAGAGAAACACGGCCTTCCACGTTTGTGAAAATTAGTTTCTGACATGTCTCCATATCTAAACTAATCTAAGAAATTGTCCTTGATGGGAGTACCTCTCCCTGTGCCTTTCCAAGTTTTCTTCTCCATCAACCTTTACCCCTACGAAAACTTAGAACAACTATTTCACCTTAGTCAGTCAGTTTTATAAAGTCTGTTGATTCTTCCCTTAGTATTTATATAATCTTAGAAGAATCTATACATTCAAGCAACTACTGACTACAATCAGTGCTATGTTTACGGGTAGAAAGTTATCAGCCATCTCAAATTTTTGAAAGGCATGTTTATAACTTTACTTGTATGACAATTATATTCTAGCATTTGTCATTCATTCTGATGTTGGAAGATGTCACCACTGTTAATTTTACCATATACAAATGATATGTTGCATGTTGAAACTTCAATTACATATTAAAAAATGAAGATCATTATCAATCTGTAGCTTTGTGACTTGCTAAGAGAATCCCATTTTTACCAATAAAAGAACAGAAGAGTAGTGAAATCTGTAGGATTTCAGTTTCTTATTTAGTTTTCTGGGTCATGCCCTGCTTGACCTCTGCCTCAGTACCCAGAATGCCCAGTTATTCATTCTAAATCATTCCCCTTACCTCACATATAACAAGAAGAATCAAGGTTTAACCTGTCATGGGGGGTGAGGTTCACAGTACTATTGAATGGAGGTGTCAAGAATTTGGACTTACAGGTAGTCATTTGGCCATTATATGTGCAGTGGAAGGGGACTTCATTCCCTATATTCTGCCTTTACAAAGTAAGATTCTCATCATGCAATCAGTTATGACTATAGCTGCATACATGGCCCTTACAGCTCCCCCATTTAGATGTACAGTGCATTTAGGCTTTGTGGACTGAGACCTGACCTCTACTACTGACTATTTCTTTGGCAAGATTTTCCCCCTACCGCCTCCTGAAAAAAAAACTGTCTGCTGGCCACATATATCTTTTCCTTGAGCTAGCCACTTAGCAACCAGCAGCAAATGGTGACAGAAGGGAGATAACAACCATACTATGAAAAAATCAACAAAGGGAAGGGAAACAGGTAAGATATATGGATGGGACATGGGCCGGTATTCATGATCCAGGGCTTTGCAAATGACTTATGGTTATCTGCAAATAGCAGCACTACACAGATATGCTAATAAGGTCAGCAAAAGGCATTTACAATGAACAAGGAAAAGGAAAGCCTTTTAGTGCACACCCTGATAACTTCATTAAAGACTAGAAAGGAGGAGACAGGGCAACCTGAAAAAAGGTAGACATAAACAAAGAGGGGAACATACAAGAGATACATCAAGAAGGTCTGTGCTGGAGGAAGTGGGAAAGGATGGAACAGTGTTTATGTAGGGGGACAGAGCCCCCTAATTTTTTCAAATTCATTTTATATAAAGGGTGTAGAAGAAAGGATAAGGGAAGAAGGGATGAGGAAGTGGCAGCTGGAGTCTCAGTCCTCATAGCCTCAAACGCGCACACTGCTGGATGGTGTTGCAGTTGAGGACCCTGATGTTGATGGGGAAAGGGGCCTCTGTTAGTGGGATATCCAGCACCGTCTTCTGCACACTGAAGTGAGGCTTTGACTGGCTGAGTTCTCCTGTTCACTATCTCCACCAGTATCTCCTCCACCAACTCCAAAACCCCATTTCTGTGAGGTTTGCCAGGCTGCTATATGCTAGAGTGTCTACAGGACTAGTGCCTCCACTCTGACTCTGCAAGGATGTCTCTGGACGAACAGGGGATGATCTGTCTCAAGCCTGGAAATTACGTGCCTGGCCTGCTCCTGAGGGATTTGAAGCAAAAAAAAAGTGAGAGGTCAGAACAGACCCAGATAATTTTAGAGCTTGACCAGTATTCTGTGTAAAATCATGGAAAGAGATATAATTGTGCTTAATCTAGAATGAGACAAGGGACTTATTTCTTTAAGATACGGAATAGCATGGGTTTGCTGTCTTGATTTCCACATCTTGTGACATTCTTTGAGGAGGTAAGAGCAGTGCTTCAAGAAGACAGAAGAGTGTAACTCCTTATCTTGACCTTGCAAAGGATTTTGATATTACTCAACATAGCCTAAAACAAATGGTTTGGGGTTGGCTTAATGGTTAAGCTATTTACCTCACAAACACAAGATACAGGGTTTGATTCCACCTTTGGGAAAAGTGGCTAGGCTTAAAATGGTCCACAAGGGCAGCTAGCTGAGTACTTATATATGAACAATGACAATGTTATTAAAGATCTGTTGACAATAGTAGGCAAATATTTAAAATTTGACTAATGTGCATCTGCCAAACAAGGATATTCCATAGGCTGTAATTCTAAAGGGCATGCAATCATTCCAGGGAGATCATTATAAAAATTTGTAACTCACCTATATGACCTAGCACTAAATACAGGTCTGCCCTTTTTAGCCTTCAAACTACCCACCTGAATATACATCAAAAAGATACAACAATTCCACACTAAAATAAAATCACAGGGTTGGAAAACTAAAACTATTCAGAAAGGCTTCAGGAACTAAACTATATTCAGTTTCTTATAGCTTACTAAGAGACGTCTATACAATAAGTAATGACACATCTGATCCAGTTCTGTGTGAAGCTTTGTGCCAGGAAAGCAGCACTGAGAGAAATAACACCAGATCACTGAACTTAATTCTGAAAATAAATGTCAACAATAGATAATAATAGAAAAAATGTGAGAAATACATTACACTATGCCTTTCAATATTATGGAATATGTTTCCACATAGTCAGTAAAGGACTGTCATCAACTTTTTTTTTCCCACAAATAACTTTGCTCTACATATGGGAAGTAGAAAATATAGCAAATTGAGGCAATCAAGCTTCTTCTATCCTGACAGTCTAATCTATGAAGCTACAGCCGTCTCTAGTAATGTGTAACCTGCATAGCTCTCGATTAAGGTTGAAATGGTTATCAGGTAATAAAAAGGTCGTCAAATAAGAAGCTCATAAAGAGGAGAGACAGCAAAACATATATGAAGACCAGGAAAAAATAAACTGAAGATGCAAGGAATGCTAAGACAGAATTGTAGAGGAAAAAGAATAAAAAATAAAAGAAACAGCTAGAACTCTTCAGCTGTATTCAGAAACACAGGATAAAAGTACACCATAGTCTGACATACTGGAAATAATCTAGCAGGAATGTGAGAAGGCAGTAAAACAAGTGGAGATTTTAAATTAATTTTTCACTTTGACTTTTATGACAAAATCTAAAGGTAGAGTGGCACCTTGGGAGAATGAAACAGGGTAAATCGGACAGATGGAAAATTGCAGGAAAAAAAATAACTTAAATGAAACATTAGCGTAAGAAGCATGAACAGAAATGGTACTCTTAAGGGTTATCAGAAATTCACTGTTAAGGTTATACAGTCTCTCTGCGAACTGTAGGACAGCTCCCAAAGTCTGAAGGATGCTGACACTATATTCATTATATAATGCTTGGTACAGGAAAGTAACTGGTAATAAAAGTTCTCTCAGTCTCATTTTTATACCATCTAAGGTGATATAAATATTTCTATAAAAAGATCTAGGAGAGTTCTGGAAAGTGAACAGACTTGTATATTACTAGAAGCATAGCTTCATTAAGCATAAGACCTGACAGTTTTGTCTAACAGCTTAAAGATTTAGTGATATAAAACTGGGATACAGGAAATCAATGTATGAGGTTTATTTAAAGTTCAGCCAGCCATTCAGTACTGTAAGACAAAGAAGCCTAGTGGGGAACTGGCTATATCTATTACATGTTCTATATCCTGTGTAACAATCACTGTAAAATATATAGATTAGTCAACATGTAACAGAAAAGGTGTGAAAATTATATTATGTTGGAGGTATGGTCAGTCACATGATCAGGCCACATCTAGAATATTATGTTCAATTCTGTACACCCTACATGAAAAGAGTTATAAAGCTGTTTGGCATCCTCCAAATAAGGGTAATGAACAAGGTGAAAGGTACAGATACATTTGTGTTGATTTGTATTAGAGAAAACAAATGGAGGAGGAAATGATGTAGAGATAATACCAGGAAAAGATACTGGAGAAGGAGTGAACCTACACCAAAAGGACTGGATCATAAGACAGGACATGGGTAGTAGCCAGACTTGGCATGGGTAGACTTAAGTGGGGAAAGAAGAAGTTTGATTTACAGAAAGAGAATGGGACACTGCAACACATTATTAGAAAGGATCGTGAAATGTATTTTACTGGAGGGATGTAGCAAGCATATACAAATGCAAAAGTATATCAGTGGAGTATGCACTAATTAAATGACTGACCCAGACTACACAGACCAAGGATTTAATTACTTCAAGGTTTTGCATCTAAATTATATCGGTGGGGATAGTTCCAGCAACCAGATAATGGAGTGATAGTTAAGCATAACATGACACACAGGTAGCTGAATCACACATTCATCAAAATAAAATGACTGCATGCAGGATTTTGCCCTTTTTAACCAAGTAGAAGTAAGGCATATAAAAATATTATGCATTCATATAATTATTCAGCTTATTAACATGAAGCAACACAAAAAACCTCAGAGATAAACATCATTGACACAAGCTATTTGCAATACTTGAATTTCATATGTCAGACTTGGTAAAGAGGTTCCTAGAATCAAGTTTATTTTTTATCTAATCTTAATTTATTTAAGTGGGTAAAAGTGTCCATCGTGGACCTTTGCAGCTACAACCTGTATCCCAAGGGCAAGTGTAAACACAAAATATAGATATGGACAGTTTAGAATAGCAAATCAGCTGTCATATTTTGGGAGGTCGGACAACATGCAGACTTCACACAGTGACCAAAAATCAGGAGTGAGCATCAGACACTGGAGGTCCGAGTCATAAATCTTAAAACTGAATACTGTGCTGTCCAGTTTTTTAAACACCTATGGAATTGAATAAAATATAAGAGAATAATACCGATATAGTGCAACAAATTACTCTTTATGTATGACTGTCAGTAAATCAAGCATCTTAGACTGTAATAACTATATACATAAGGTACTAGATGCTGCATTCTGCATTCATTAATACTAGCTGTATCGCTTGCATGTTTGCATTATGATTAATGTATTCTAGGGGCATTTCAAGTAATATAAGTTGATGCTACAGTATAATAACAAAGATATTACTTACATTAGATGAGATCCTAATTATCAACACTCTAACACAAAAGGAAGCTAAGTAGTAACAGTAAAAGGTTCAACTTGAAAGTGCTGAATGCTTTGGGTGAATGTGAAGTACTCCAGATTGGGGTGCATCATTCACCTTGTGCATGTAGGTATGACATATCACTTCCATGACTTCATTCTGCTATATGTTAACTTCACACCATGCCTACATTTCATGAAGGGAACCTGTCATGCACAATGAGCAGCCTGCAGAAGCAGCTAAACCTCTGTTATGTCATTTTAAAAGGGTCTGGTATGCTTGTGCAATTCCAAGAGACAGAATGGCTTCAATAGCTTTGAAGCAGGCAAGGATCTTGTCTATGTGCTATTTGTTTATCTTAGTGTGCAAGCCCTTGGCCCAGCCAAACCAGCTTCTGCCAAGACCATTATCAAATACCTTTTTGTAAATATATGTATTTCCTTGAAGAATGTTGACCATTTGTTTTATTTTTAACTTTTGATAGTATGCAGCATGGAAAAGTTGAAGGAATTATTTTTATTATATTATATTATATATTATAGCTTATTATTTTCCCACTTGGAAATGATACCTCACAGTCAGACTCATCACCATAACTTAAAGTGAGGCCTACTGCACCTTGTTTCCATTTCTGCAAAGGCTTGTAAAGCTGCCAAATCAATATGATGCATATTTAATGATTTTTTTTATTCATACTCACAAGATTTAAATGTACTTCCTTCTTTATTTGTGAAGCAAGTCCATGAGAAATTTATGAGAGAAGGGGTCCTGGAAGAATGTGTCTTTCAGTAATGGGCAAATCCCACAGAAGCATCTTCACAAAAAAAACCCAAAAAAAAGTTTTGAGCCCAAGGGGTTTGGAACTCCGGGGTTTTTTTTTAGGGCCCCTTAAAAGGGAAAACCCCTTTTGGAAAAGCCTTCCCTGCCCCTACCACGCCTAGACCTACCCCTAGACTGAGAATCATAAGCAGGATATGTCCACCCCTTAGCAGGCCAATTTCTACTAAACTTCGGTGGCTGCACCTGCAAAAATCTTTAACAGTTTGCATAGACTTAGCTTTGTCCTCCATTTTCTTTAAAACAGCTTCCACAGGCGAACCAAACAACACATCAGACTGTAAAGGAGCATCCAAAATCCTTGTCTTAACATGCTCAGCTAAATTCTGATCCTTCAACCAGGCATGCCTGCGAAGAACAGAGCTGGTAGCAGCCACCCTCGAGGAGGCCTGTACAGCATCAAAACCACATTGCAAAGAATGCTTACCCACTTGTTCAGACACATGAACCAAATCCAGCAACTCTTTACACTCAATACCTTCCGCCAAAGCATCCACCTTAGATTTCAATTGTGAAAGAAGGTAATTCTGATATTTTAACATGTGAAACTGACAATTCAAAGCTCTCATGGCTAAAGTGGAAGAAGTATACACTTTCTTTCCCCACCTATCCAAAGCCCTCGCCTCTTTATCAGTGGGGACAGGATTTTAACCACAGAAGCTTTTACACCCCTTAGGCCCCTGAGAAATAGTTTCTGGGTCCGCCCTAGGACTCTTAAACAAATATTTATGAGCTTCGGGCACCCTATAATACCTATCAGGCTTAACAGGAGCAGGAGGCAAAGAGTCAGGGTTCAGGGAAGCCTCTGCAAAACATCTTCCACCACATTCAACACAGGAGGAATAGCTAAAGGCCTATGCTGGGGTAAAACAAGAACTCCCAAGCCTTTTCCTAGAGTCAGAGTAATCCTGGCCTTCCCATTTAAAGTGCTCCCTCATGGAATGCAAAGTCTCTGAAAATGAGAAATCCTCAGGTGGAGACGCTGTAGGAGTGGAATCATCCACATCAGAATCAGAATAGGTAGGATACTCCTGCAAATCTTCCACAGAAGATTCTGAAGCCTCAGAACACTGTTCAAAACAATCAAACTCCGGTTCCACCCTAGGCCTCTTATCAGGCGGGGCATAGAACCCCTAATCATAGTAATCAAATCTTCTGCCATCTTAAGCATATGTTTCTTAGGTACAGAACCTGAAATGGTAGGAGAAGCCCCCACTGAAGCTGAAGTAGGCCTACCTCTCATAGAAGTTTTGGCAACAGAAGGAGAGGCCCTAACTACCTTGGGAAGAGAGGGAAGAACAGTCACCTGAGAAGCCCCTCAGCCTGGCCTACCTCCTGAGAAGGCACATCCTGTAAGAGTATAGTTTCTGCCTGGGACTCCATGGAAACTCCTGGCAAAACCTCCGCTCCACTGAGTTTTCTAAAGAACCGACGTCCGACTGCCGGTTCCTCAACCCTAGGCTTCACTGTTTTATCCTTGCGCTTCTTGAGGAAGCGGGCGCCGGAGCATCCGACGGCATTTTATAATTGCAACGCTTCCCAAACACTAACCTGGCACAGTCTAACCTCCTCTTAATAGTGCTTGTTAAACCTAGCACAAGAGCGGCAACCAACAACGCCGTGCTCAGGCCCTAAACAAGGTATACACAAGGTATGATAATCCCTATGAGGTATCTGTTTCCCACAAGAAATACAGTTATTCACTTTTTCTGTCTTCCGGTAAAATACTGTGGCAAGAAAAACCAAAATGTTCCCCAACGGGTACTTAGCCAACTCTGTTTCGGTCTGAAACTCCGCTTCGAAGTATTTCAGAACGCCAACCTGCACTCGCAAAACTGCTTCTGCATCGGACCATGCGGCAAAAAAGACTGAGGATATGACGTCGGTCATGCGCATTAGTACCCTGACGCATTCGACGCCAGTCTAATGCGCCCTGACCGACGTCAGCCTTATACTCTGGTATTCGGGCCGACTGGGACGCGGACTATACCCAATAGTCAGGACTGCAGCAATGGAAGACGAAGAACATCAGACCCAGATAATTTTAGAGCTTGACCAGTATTCTGTGTAAAATCATGGAAAGAGATATAATTGTGCTTAATCTAGAATGAGACAAGGGACTTATTTCTTTAAGATACGGAATAGCATGGGTTTGCTGTCTTGATTTCCACATCTTGTGACATTCTTTGAGGAGGTAAGAGCAGTGCTTCAAGAAGACAGAAGAGTGTAACTCCTTATCTTGACCTTGCAAAGGATTTTGATATTACTCAACATAGCCTAAAACAAATGGTTTGGGGGTTGGCTTAATGGTTAAGCTATTTACCTCACAAACACAAGATACAGGGTTTGATTCCCACCTTTGGGAAAAGTGGCTAGGCTTAAAATGGTCCACAAGGGCAGCTAGCTGAGTACTTATATATGAACAATGACAATGTTATTAAAGATCTGTTGACAATAGTAGGCAAATATTTAAAATTTGACTAATGTGCATCTGCCAAACAAGGATATTCCATAGGCTGTAATTCTAAAGGGCATGCAATCATTCCAGGGAGATCATTATAAAAATTTGTAACTCACCTATATGACCTAGCACTAAATACAGGTCTGCCCTTTTTAGCCTTCAAACTACCCACCTGAATATACATCAAAAAGATACAACAATTCCACACTAAAATAAAATCACAGGGTTGGAAAACTAAAACTATTCAGAAAGGCTTCAGGAACTAAACTATATTCAGTTTCTTATAGCTTACTAAGAGACGTCTATACAATAAGTAATGACACATCTGATCCAGTTCTGTGTGAAGCTTTGTGCCAGGAAAGCAGCACTGAGAGAAATAACACCAGATCACTGAACTTAATTCTGAAAATAAATGTCAACAATAGATAATAATAGAAAAAATGTGAGAAATACATTACACTATGCCTTTCAATATTATGGAATATGTTTCCACATAGTCAGTAAAGGACTGTCATCAACTTTTTTTCCCACAAATAACTTTGCTCTACATATGGGAAGTAGAAAATATAGCAAATTGAGGCAATCAAGCTTCTTCTATCCTGACAGTCTAATCTATGAAGCTACAGCCGTCTCTAGTAATGTGTAACCTGCATAGCTCTCGATTAAGGTTGAAATGGTTATCAGGTAATAAAAAGGTCGTCAAATAAGAAGCTCATAAAGAGGAGAGACAGCAAAACATATATGAAGACCAGGAAAAAATAAACTGAAGATGCAAGGAATGCTAAGACAGAATTGTAGAGGAAAAGAATAAAAATAAAAGAAACAGCTAGAACTCTTCAGCTGTATTCAGAAACACAGGATAAAAGTACACCATAGTCTGACATACTGGAAATAATCTAGCAGGAATGTGAGAAGGCAGTAAAACAAGTGGAGATTTTAAATTAATTTTTCACTTTGACTTTTATGACAAAATCTAAAGGTAGAGTGGCACCTTGGGAGAATGAAACAGGGTAAATCGGACAGATGGAAAATTGCAGGAAAAAAAATAACTTAAATGAAACATTAGCGTAAGAAGCATGAACAGAAATGGTACTCTTAAGGGTTATCAGAAATTCACTGTTAAGGTTATACAGTCTCTCTGCGAACTGTAGGACAGCTCCCAAAGTCTGAAGGATGCTGACACTATATTCATTATATAATGCTTGGTACAGGAAAGTAACTGGTAATAAAAATTCTCTCAGTCTCATTTTTATACCATCTAAGGTGATATAAATATTTCTATAAAAAGATCTAGGAGAGTTCTGGAAAGTGAACAGACTTGTATATTACTAGAAGCATAGCTTCATTAAGCATAAGACCTGACAGTTTTGTCTAACAGCTTAAAGATTTAGTGATATAAAACTGGGATACAGGAAATCCAATGTATGAGGTTTATTTAAAGTTCAGCCAGCCATTCAGTACTGTAAGACAAAGAAGCCTAGTGGGGAACTGGCTATATCTATTACATGTTCTATATCCTGTGTAACAATCACTGTAAAATATATAGATTAGTCAACATGTAACAGAAAAGGTGTGAAAATTATATTATGTTGGAGGTATGGTCAGTCACATGATCAGGCCACATCTAGAATATTATGTTCAATTCTGTACACCCTACATGAAAAGAGTTATAAAGCTGTTTGGCATCCTCCAAATAAGGGTAATGAACAAGGTGAAAGGTACAGATACATTTGTGTTGATTTGTATTAGAGAAAACAAATGGAGGAGGAAATGATGTAGAGATAATACCAGGAAAAGATACTGGAGAAGGAGTGAACCTACACCAAAAGGACTGGATCATAAGACAGGACATGGGTAGTAGCCAGACTTGGCATGGGTAGACTTAAGTGGGGAAAGAAGAAGTTTGATTTACAGAAAGAGAATGGGACACTGCAACACATTATTAGAAAGGATCGTGAAATGTATTTTACTGGAGGGATGTAGCAAGCATATACAAATGCAAAAGTATATCAGTGGAGTATGCACTAATTAAATGACTGACCCAGACTACACAGACCAAGGATTTAATTACTTCAAGGTTTTGCATCTAAATTATATCGGTGGGGATAGTTCCAGCAACCAGATAATGGAGTGATAGTTAAGCATAACATGACACACAGGTAGCTGAATCACACATTCATCAAAATAAGATGACTGCATGCAGGATTTTGCCCTTTTTAACCAAGTAGAAGTAAGGCATATAAAAATATTATGCATTCATATAATTATTCAGCTTATTAACATGAAGCAACACAAAAAACCTCAGAGATAAACATCATTGACACAAGCTATTTGCAATACTTGAATTTCATATGTCAGACTTGGTAAAGAGGTTCCTAGAATCAAGTTTATTTTTTATCTAATCTTAATTTATTTAAGTGGGTAAAAAGTGTCCATCGTGGACCTTTTGCAGCTACAACCTGTATCCCAAGGGCAAGTGTAAACACAAAATATAGATATGGACAGTTTAGAATAGCAAATCAGCTGTCATATTTTGGGAGGTCGGACAACATGCAGACTTCACACAGTGACCAAAAATCAGGAGTGAGCATCAGACACTGGAGGTCCGAGTCATAAATCTTAAAACTGAATACTGTGCTGTCCAGTTTTTTAAACACCTATGGAATTGAATAAAATATAAGAGAATAATACCGATATAGTGCAACAAATTACTCTTTATGTATGACTGTCAGTAAATCAAGCATCTTAGACTGTAATAACTATATACATAAGGTACTAGATGCTCATTCTGCATTCATTAATACTAGCTGTATCGCTTGCATGTTTGCATTATGATTAATGTATTCTAGGGGCATTTCAAGTAATATAAGTTGATGCTACAGTATAATAACAAAGATATTACTTACATTAGATGAGATCCTAATTATCAACACTCTAACACAAAAGGAAGCTAAGTAGTAACAGTAAAAGGTTCAACTTGAAAGTGTTGAATGCTTTGGGTGAATGTGAAGTACTCCAGATTGGGGTGCATCATTCACCTTGTGCATGTAGGTATGACATATCACTTCCATGACTTCATTCTGCTATATGTTAACTTCACACCATGCCTACATTTCATGAAGGGAACCTGTCATGCACAATGAGCAGCCTGCAGAAGCAGCTAAACCTCTGTTATGTCATTTTATAAGGGTCTGGTATGCTTGTGCAATTCCAAGAGACAGAATGGCTTCAATAGCTTTGAAGCAGGCAAGGATCTTGTCTATGTGCTATTTGTTTATCTTAGTGTGCAAGCCCTTGGCCCAGCCAAACCAGCTTCTGCCAAGACCATTATCAAATACCTTTTTGTAAATATATGTATTTCCTTGAAGAATGTTGACCATTTGTTTTATTTTTAACTTTTGATAGTATGCAGCATGGAAAAGTTGAAGGAATTATTTTTATTATATTATATTATATATTATAGCTTATTATTTTCCCACTTGGAAATGATACCTCACAGTCAGACTCATCACCATAACTTAAAGTGAGGCCTACTGCACCTTGTTTCCATTTCTGCAAAGGCTTGTAAAGCTGCCAAATCAATATGATGCATATTTAATGATTTTTTTTATTCATACTCACAAGATTTAAATGTACTTCCTTCTTTATTTGTGAAGCAAGTCCATGAGAAATTTATGAGAGAAGGGGTCCTGGAAGAATGTGTCTTTCAGTAATGGGCAAATCCCACAGAAGCATCTTCACAGGACCAAACTAACCCAGTTGTAACCTACAAAGAAAAGCACACACTTCTGACACACACACGCACTTCACAACACAGTTTGACCACATTTCTTGGCCCGGGAAACAAGCATAAAGCAGCTGCTCTTGAACTGAGCAATCTGGTTGTGATAATATATAAGTACCGTTTGGTCCTGTGAAGATGCGTCTGTGGGATTTGCCCAGTACTGAAAAAGACGCATTCTGCCAGGACCCCGCACTCTCATTTCCTATGTTTTCATATGCTAACTCCAGCAGTGATTAAGTTGTTAACACTTCCAAAATCCTTTACCTTTCCATTGATACATCTCTTTTGTTTCTTGTTTCTGCCACGTCCCTCCTCTGTTACAACCAGATGTCTGTTTTCTGCTCAAACCCCACTTGATCCAACCTATTTTGTGTATATTCAAGCCCCACATTGACTTTCTTAAGTATACATTCTATGTGACGCCAAATAATATAACACCACAGAGTTGCAAATTATAGGTGCCGAATTCCTGTAAATATTATAAAATATAGGCAGACAGTAAGACTACACTGATTTTGCAAATCAGTCTCACTGTAAATAGGTAACCAAGCCTTAAAAGTAAGTGTTGCACACATTTCACTGTTTCAAAGTCTTTAGTGTCGCTGCTGAAGTTGCTAAACAGGAACAGGAGATGAGCCTAAACAGGAAGAGGAATTTGGATGTTATTCCCATTCCTGCTGTTTAACCAGTGTGATCCAAAAGTAGTTTGGTGTTTGAACATGCCTTTTCAGTATGACATGCACTCATTGGCCAAGAAGTGTGACAATCACGCCTCCTCCAAAATCTGGTTGTGATAATACGTAAGTATCGACCAAACTAACCCAGTTGTAACCTACAAGGAAAAGCACACACATCTGTAAAACACACACACACACATTTCACAACGCAGTCTGACCACATTTCTTGGCCCAAGTAAAAAGCATAAAGCAGCCGCTCTTGAACTGAACAATCTGGTTGCGATAATACATAAGTACCCATTAAATCCTCAAGCTACATAAACATACTGTCAATAGCATTTTGTTTATCCATCTACGCGTTTTCATGTGAGGCTAAGCAGTTATGTCTGTGTTAACTTGGTTGCTGAAATATTTAGAAAAATATGAAAATTATGGTAGTATAAATAAATAGTATATGAATATTAATATCCTTTAAGCAGTACTAAACAGAGATCGAATATCAGTGCAGCTGTGTTGCCAGCCATCTTTCAATAACTTGTATGTAGCATGGTTTTGAAATTATTAATGCAAAATTAATAGGTTATATGAGGCACCTAGAGGTGTCAGTAGAATGTAACTGCAGAAAAACTTGAGGAGTCACTAAACTGTAATGGGTAATGTTAAAAAACAAAGCTGGGTTGTACAATGAAAAAGGGACATTTAAGAAGGTGATTTGGACCTTAAAAAGTATGACCACCAGTATAAGTTGCTACTGATCAAGTGGTGAAAGCCAGTTATTTCACTGGATACCTCAATACTTGGTTCAATTGTATTCATGTCTGACATACCTTTGGAATGTACCCGTCACTTAGTATCAGTGCTGGCATTAGAATCAGCTACTATGTGACAACTGATATAATGCAAGGTTGTGCAGAACTTTCAGTGGGGCACGCTGAAATGGCTTTCTCCTAATCAATGTGTTCACTCTAAAAGCATTGGCACATTGTCTTACACATCTTAACCTCAGAGACTAGCATTTCTTAACTCAGTTTAATGTTTTTGGATAGTAGGATAGCTCACTTGTAGTAAGGCACTGCCTCACAAATAAGTTACACCCTGCTAAACTAAATGTGGTTCCTGTCTGCTCCCACTGCATTCTGAGTGAAACAGAATAACTTATGTAACTAGACCAATGTTCCCATGCTTCTTCTACTGTCTTTCGGCTTTTCCTGGTTAGGGGTCGCCACAGCAGAACTCCGGTCCGCTAATGATTGGCAGTAGATTTTTACGTGCTGGCTTGCCGGGCCTAATGCACAGCTTTCAACGAAGGAATGCCCATTCACGCATGTCGACACACAGAAGACGCTCTAACTGAGAATCGAACGTGCAACGTCTAACTGTGAGGCGACAACGCTACTGCAGCACCACCACTGCAGTTCTTCTAAAGATAATTAATTTCTACTTTCAGGTCTTTAAAAGACTAAAATTATTTCATGTGATAGTTGACAAAAATAGCCTTTTAGCAGAGATGAACTGTACGATAAATTTACTGCTGTGAATAATAGCAAGTTTTGACTCAATGACCTGTGTAGATGGGTCTATATTATATAATCGAATGTTTAGCTTGTTGAACACCTAAATGTCGGCAGCTAAACAGCAAAAGCTTAAAACTGCAAACAGCCACTCCCACAAATTTTGCTTTGCCCCCCACATGAGTCCCCACACACCCCTAACTAAATATACCAACTCTGAGATCACTCTATAATGGGGAAAAGGGCAAATTCCCGATAATGGACAAGCAAATTTTTTCCCTATGAAATAATTTGTGGAAGTGGCCGTTCGTGGTTTTAAGCTTTTGCTGTTTTGCTGTCTACATTTAGGTGTTCTACAAGCTAAACCTTCGCTGTTCTAATATAAACCCATGTAGACCATATCTCTATAAACATTTGGCACAAAAATATACAGACTGCTAAATAGCTGTGGTACAGTTCAAATTAAACTATGGTAAAAGAATAGCCTCATATAGGAAGATGGCAAAATAGAGCAAGCAACCATTGATGGATAAATAAATGAAAAAATATGCATTCTATAGGAAAGAAAAAAGATGGGAAAAGATGTAGAAGGGCTTCGACATGAGTAAGGAACCTCCACAAATGAATGGTGCAACATTAAGCCACATGGGGAACTCTGACTTACTGTGGCTTGGTTGATACACTGATGTTTTAATTGCAATTAGGGTTACTATCAATTCTGAACTGTAGGGAACATTCATAGTTACTGCTTCCTTTTGTGCAGTATTACTATTAAGTCCCAATCATAACTCCACAACTCTCTGAACTGCTCTTTTTGCTTGTTTTTAGCCTTGAGAGAATATAGTTGCAGGCACAATGAGTGCTTGCATTCACTCCTACTACTTCCCCAAGATGTTCTCCTTGTAAATGTTCAATTTTGATTGGTTGGCAATTATCAAAAACCAAACAGAGAATGCAAATTAAAGAGTAGAAAAGCTGGAAGAAATTATGGTGAGCTGTTGTTTGCATGTTTGGGGATCGCAATCTGGACAGTTTGGGACAGAGCTGTTAACAACCAACAAAAATCAAGAAGTGGGACACAAACTCGAAAAAGAAAAAGACATGACAGTACTAAGCAGAAAATGAATATATATGGTACTGAGAAATAGGACTTTTATTTTCATGATGCCATCAATATTCCCCCATGATTTGGGTCTAAATAATGGATCTTACACTGTAGGGTTTGGCTGAGTACTGTTGTGAGCTAAACAGCTCTTAACTGTTTCTCTACAACACAATGGTAGCTTCACTAAGCTGTTACAAGACCAGTAATTTAGCAAGAGAGTTGGAAGTAACATATCTAAGTACGATTGTAAATTCTTTTTTATAAGACCCGTTGCACCTTATACTATTGGAACTGTGTGGGTATCCTTCTTCCACAGGGTCTGCTTTAGATACATGAAAACGCAATCTCTCAATCGCTCAAATGAGCGAATAATCATAACATTGGAAGTGGTATTTTGGGATCGCAATACAGTGAAGAGTGGGATATTTGCTCTTTCCTCACTGTAGTGCGACCTCGGAGTAGGAATATATATTTAGCGGAGGGTGTGGGGGGCACAGCCCCACACAATACAAATTTTGATGTTATGATTATTCGCTCATATGAGCGTTCGAGAGATTGCATTTTGTTTATCTGACATAGTCCCCTTCCACATCGCCCTCATTTCTGCCTGCAAATTCTGGTATTTTATGACTATATGTCTCTCTCTATACAAGACACTGTAGTCACTGGGTGTAGCAATTTTGATGATCAATGCTACTTTTGTCTTCTTTTCATGGACTGCTGTATCTGTTTTTCTCGCATCTATTTCCTGAGCTGTTGGTAATGGGTGATTACATAGAATTTAAACTTCATTATTTTCTATAATGGATTGTGGCTCATTTTTCCAGTGCTTTTCAGCGACTTCAGTATTATAATGTTTGAACAATCCCCAGTGCAACAGGCTTGCCATATTATTATGCATTTCAGTATACAGTCCTTCTGCCATTAGCATATCAAGATGTGTGACTGTTTCCAATTCTATTTTGCAAAACCTGCACTTGTCTGTTTCTCCAAAATGTTCAATGGGCTTTGTAAACAAATGTGTACATAGTCCACTATCTTGGGCCGCCAATATTAACCTTTCGTATTTTAGTTTAAATTCACCTCTCCTTAACCATTCCTGTGTTCAGTCCTGATCAACATGATATTGTTCCAAGAGTTCTCTATACTTGCAACTTTATTTATGCATTTTGCACATTTCTTGCCTCCTCATCTGATCCTTCACCTTATATTCTTTGATCGATGATCAATGTTACTTTTGTCTTCTTTTCTTGGACCATTACATCCGGTTTTCTAGCATCTATGTTTTGAACTGTTCATAGGTTCATAGGCAGATACTAGGCTATCTGCCCAAGTGCATTTTTAAGCCTAGACAGACTGTGTCGGCTTTTGCCGCCCCATTGATTGATTAACTGATTCTCTGTCAAGTAGAGCCAATGAAGTGATCCCAGGGGTGTATTTTCTGTTACCCATCCACTCGTCAAGGCTTCTCTTGAAGAGTGTTAGTGAGGGGCTCTGCCTAATGTAGTTAGGAATTTTGTTCCAAAGCATGGGGAGTCTCTGTGACAGAAATCTATCCCTCCAGCATGTTCTATTTATTGTTGTGGCGAGGTTTAGCTCACTAGAGCACGTGGCTCGCAGTGACTTGGATTTCTTTAGGTGGAGCATGTTCATCAATTCTGAGTTGGACATGGCTATGTAAGTCAGGCAGAGATCACCTCTGAGTAAGCGATATGCCACTGAGTACAGCTGGAGTTTTTTCATTCGGGCTGCATAGGACATATGTTTGAGGCCAGTAATCCTCTTAGTTAGGTGCTTTTGTGGTCTTTCCAGCTGTTGGAAGTGTCTTGTGAGGTACATCCCAAATGAGGCATTGTACTCTATGATAGGTTTGATGAGTGACGAGTAGAGGGGCACTATAACCTCTTTATTTCTAGATGTGAACCCCTTAGTAATTAGATGGGCCACATAGAAGGATTTCCTAACTACTTTGGCAATATGATTGTCAAAGGAGAGATTACTATCTACATCGGTCCCCAGATCTCTTATTACCCCTTCTGTATTAAGGGGGCTGCTGCCTATGTGGTAATTCGTGGGTGTTTTGTTTTTCCTAAATGGGATGACTATGCATTTTGTGGCATTTAGCTTGAGGCCATGACTTTGACACCAGGTGTCTGTCTCAGTAAGGCCTTTTTGAAGGATGTCCGTGTCAGCCGGAGAATCAATTATGGCTCCCAGTTTGCAGTCATCGGCAAACTTGGTTAGCCACAGTCCTCCTGTGTTTGCCTGTATTTCTGAGAAATATATGCCGAGGGGTCCCAGAACCAAGCCTTGCGGGACACCACTTGTGACTGGTTTAGAGTCGGACCTGGAGTCCACTATTCTTATCGTGTGAGTTCTGTCTGTAAGCCAGTTGGCAACCCATCTTGTGACGTAGGCGTTTATGTTCAGGCTGGTGAGTTTTTCTATAATACCCAGGTGAGGAATGGTGTCGAACACCTTGGCGAGATCAAGGTAGGCCGTGTGAACTACCTTTCCATAGTCTATGGTCTTGGTGACTGTCTCGAAGAAGTCAACCAGGTTTAGTAGGCATGATCTGCCCTTAAAGCCGAACTGGTGGTTACTGTTGGTAATGGATGATCTCATGTGATATAGATTTCATCATTTTCTATTATGCTTTATGGCTCATGTTTCCAGTGTTTTTCAGCCACTTCAATACCATAATGTTTGCACAATCCCAGTGCAGCAGTGTCATCACATTATTATGCCTTTCAGTAAACAGTCCTTCTGCCATTAGTGTGTCACAACCAGCTATGATGTGTGCGACTGTTTCCAGTTCTGTTTTGCAAAACCTATATTTGTCTGCTTCTCCCACATGTTCAATGGACTTTGTAAACCAGTGTGTTTGTAGCCCACTATCTTGGGCCGCCAATATTAACCTTTCATCTCTTAGTTTAAATTAACCGCTCCTTAACCATTTCCTGCATTCATTCCTGAACAACATGAGGTCCCTTCAGAAGTTTTCTATACTTGCAACAATATTTATGCTTTTTCCACATTTCTTGCCTTCTCATCTGATCCTTCACCTTATATTCTTTCTTTTGCTGCCTAGTTTTTAATCTACTTCTGGTTTGGTTTCCATTCCTGCTTGACATTGATATGCTTCTGCTAAATTAAGCAGAGAAGTCATCTTACATTTATTCTCCTCATGTTTCAAAACTTTCACTATGTTTGGGTCTTGTGAGGTCAGCAGATATATGTGGAGTCCCACAATTTCAGATCTATACATGTAATCATATTTCAAGGAGGCCCATCCCTCCTTCAGAACAGGGAATATGTAATCTTGGTATGCACTGATTTTTATAAATCATTTGGTGAGCATGAAGCATCCTTCTTGTTTTCCTGTCTAATCTATCCAACACTTTTTGGGGCCAGTCAATCACTCCAAAACTGTAAGTTAGGACAGGAAGAGCAAATTGTTTTATAGCTTGGATTTTGTTCCTAGATGTTAGTGTAGTTTTCAAGATTAATTTAAGTCTTCTGAAATATTCCTTACTAAGTTTTATTCACATTTGTTCATGTTTTATTGTTGATCCTTCATCAATTCCCAAATAGTTAAGGAGTCCCTCTTGCTCAAGTTCTTTTATATCACATTCTTCTCCCAAAGTGATGTTTTCCTGGTGTTGCAGTGTTCCTGCTTTACAGGTTGCTTTTGCACATTTATCAATACCAAATGACATTCTTATATCATCTGAAAAAAAAGTTGACAGCTTGCAGTTGTGCTTTCAGTTCCTTATCTGATGAGCTATACAGTTTCAAATTGTCGACAAAGAGAAGATGAGAAGTCTTTACACTTTGTTGTTTTGTAGGAGCCAAATTATAGCCATGGCCTAAGCTGTTAAGTAGACAGCTTAATGAGTTAAGAGTAAGGCAGAATAGCAGCGGTGACAGTCACCCTGGAATATCTCCCTTTGAATTTTTATCCCTGGGATAATAATTTGTCCTTTATCATGGCTTAATTGCAAAGTGGTCTGCCACTGTTTCAGGGTCACTGTAATGTAGTCAATCAGTGTAGCATGTACGTTATACATTTTTAAGCACTCTTTAATCCATGAATGTGGGATACTATCGAATGCTTTTTTTTGTAGTCAACCCATGCCATACTTAGATTATTCCCCTTTTTACAGTTCTCAACTATGACTTTATTTAACAACAAATGATCATTTGTTCCATATGACTTTCTTTTATTGCCCTTTTGTTCTACTGGCATAATTGAGTTTTCTTCTAAATGGCTATAAACTCTGTTGGCATCAATTCCCGTGTATAGTTTATACATCGCCAGAAGGCAAGTTATTGGTATATAATTCTTAGGGTAGCTTGCAAGTTCACTCTTAAGTAGGAGCATTGTTTTTCCAGTTGTTAGCCAGGATGGTGTCTGTTCTGGGTGCGCATATAAATAATAATTACTCATAGCTAAATATTTGTGCAAAGATGTTAATACTTTTAACCAGACATTAGGTACTACATCTGGGCCTGGGGTTTTCCAATTTAGAGGCTTTTCTTAACTTTGTTTCAATCTCTCTGTTTGTTACTTCATCCCATTTTGTATCCTGTACCTTTAAACTTATTATTCTTTCTTTTACTTCTTCTATCCAGTTAGCGTCTTTATTATGTTCCACAGGATCTTCATAGATATTTCTCCAAAATATATCTATTTCTTCTTTTTTTGGTGGTCTTTCAATTCCTTTTACCTTATTTCCCATTTCTCTATAAAACTTTTTGGGTCATCAATAAATAGTTTATTTTGTACTTTTTCTTTATATTTGTCTATGTATCTTCTGAGTTTTTCTGCCTATGCTGAGATTTTTAGTTTATTATTTGTGATAGTGCATGATAGATCCTGATCTGTTCTAATACTGTGCATTGTTTTTATTACATTTTCCACAATAAGGATGTACTGATGATATCAAAACAAAGGCATTCTCAATATTTTAGTTTTACCTACCTTAACTACAAGACTTAAAATGCAAAATGATACATTAAAAATAATTGCTGTGAAAGGCTTAGGAGTGTAAATTATTAAATGTACAGTATATAAGTAGAGACAAAGGTATAGTTTTGTTATACTTGAGCATGTATTCAGAGAACTTTCCTCTCTATAATATTTCCACAATAGTTAATTGTTTTTCTGTTAATATATTATGTTTATGAATGGCATGTAATACAAATGGTACTCAGTTATTCACAGCATTTATAGTAGTGCAAAGTAACTGGTAAGCACACCTCCTAGGTTAGCTAGATTAGATCATGTAAAGTGCACACCTCAAGGCTCATGAATGAGCTTAATAACAAAGATATTTAGTCTTCCAAATTGTTTATGGCTCAAATGTTAGATAGATTGGTACATTTAAAGTGCAAAATTCAAATTGGACTTAGTTGCTGAATTAGGAACCTGTCAGTAAACGGCTTACAGATGTGTGAATCTGGGTGCTTTCAGTGCAATCAGCTGCTCTGGATTAGGCCACAGCATTTTGGGAGTATGCTTTCATTCACTTCTTTCTTGCTTGCTTTTTTGCTACTGCTGCACCCCACAACTGACCATCAGCTACCTCTAGTTCCTCTCCTCATTCACTGGGTCTACCAGGCTGTCTTGACTACCCCCACTTACTCCAACCCATGCTTGGAGCCAGTGAGGAGATCAAGGTATCCCAGTGCAGTATCATACTGCAACAACTGGGTTCAGTTTTAAAACATGTTTCCCATGCACCTGCCTTGTGGGATGAGCATACAATGGCCCGACTACGCTGAACCTCTCCTCATTTTTGCAAGGGACTAATATTGGCTAGTTGCTCTGCCCATGCTTGGGAAGCACTTCACTGAAGTTTTCTGCAGCCTCTGCCAGGCCTATCCAACCCCTTTGTGTGTCCTGTACACCTGTCCCTTTCTGCTTACCTCCAGGGATAGGCATGACCATCTTCCTTGCCAGCAACTCACACACCTGAGCAGCTAATCCAATGGGGATCACCTGTGACATAATCAGGGCTTTATCTCCCTATGCCAGGTACTAGCTATATTCTTAAATTGTGGGTATGCTAGCTAGACAGGGGGCAGTTATTAATCCTGGCTGGTAGTATTTGGTGCAACTGGCATGAACATGACTGTAAAATACAGGGCTACAATAGGAAAATATCAGGCTTTGTAAATTCAGTAACTTCCCTCCTTGTGTGATTGAGTCATTTTATTTTATTTGTTTATTGTTTCCTGTGTTATTTTATATCCATTCTTCTAATCATTTGAGGTCTATCAGGATTACATAGGTGGCAAGGTGCAGAGAGGTATATCAAGTGTTAATTATTTTGGATGAAGAATGACAAGGGACTTTCTGGGCTTCCTTTCTTTAGCTCCATATCTGAACCTCAATTTATGTTTAAACTTGTGTTACTATATATAAAACACAACTGTAGCAGCAAGTTCATATTTACTAGTTAACTAAGTTTTTGTGCAGATCGTATTTAATAAGTTGTAATACCGTCTCTATGGATAAATATGTGGGAAAGCCGGTCATGGTGACCTGACAGGCTCAGACTAATAAGAATTATATGTAATAGAAATTAAGGGTGGCATTTATAAATGGGGACATAGTGGCAAATCTGTACAAGTGGTGCTGCATACCAAAAAAGTGGTTCCCAGCTCATAGACATCATGCTGTTAAGTAGTAAAGAGTTACACTAGTGGATAGTGAGGATTTACACAGCTGCATTTACATGTGGTACTCTGCTGACATGGCCTATTTAAATTAGGCCCTTGCATATCCCAGTGCACTACTTTGCACAGAAGACTTGCATAGCAGCAGCTTTGCTCCACCCACATCGCCAATCCAGGTAAGCAGTTTAGTATGTGTGTGTGTGGTGTGGCACAAGGATAGTGTGAGTAGATACTGTCATTGAATTTGCACAATTTTTATTGAGTGCATGTATATGCGCATTACAGTGTGCAATTTGTGTGTGTGTCTGTGTGTGTGTTGGAAGATTACTGTCTGACACTCATTAACTACTTCACTGTTTTTTTTTCAATTAGGACAAAATACAGAAAATGTTTTCTTGAATGCCCAGCCATTTTTTATTATACTAGAATGTAACCAGTATCTGTAATCCTTTATAATGGATCAGACTCTATTTCTATCAAGCCATTAATCTGCCTTTAAGAAACACGTAACAAACATGGAACACCTTAAACTGTCATGTTCGAGATACTGCCCAGTGACAGCATCTTTAAATGACTATGAAAGATGTCAGCAGGCAGCAGTTTTGCAGGAAAAGGCATGGTGCAGATCAATGGTTCTTCATACATTCAGAGACTCTGTGAAGACCCTGACTGTTATAAGTATATTATTAGGGCACATCAAGTATATAGTGACGTCCCAATTATGATTTGAGGTTCTCCCTCACTCCAGTTTATCTAAGAAATATGTGCCTTCCACCACAATGGTTTGGGACAAACGTGCAGAATCAAAGCAGATCGTTAATGAAAGCATCTGATAAAACAGGGCAGCACTTGTAGGGTGCAGTCTGCAGCTCACTGGGACTACACTAATCTTTAGCAATAACTCCAGGTTCAGAGATTATTCTTCAGCTCTGAAATGTCATCTCTGGATACAAGCTGATTTATAGACTTGATTGTTTGCAACTTTCTTCCCTGACTGCAGCTTGCACTGTTTAAGAGAGAGACATGAACTGGTATCTGAAAAGAACTACAGCAAACAGCTGCAGAAAGAGAAACAGTGGGATACAGTAAAGCAACACTGATACATGTGCATCCAATTTGGAAGCCTCAGTGACATCTAGAGAGTAATATAAATTACACATCAATTGTTCTTTGCTATTCTAGAGTACATATGCTGTAAAAGGCAGCACAATGATTCTTCAGTCATTGTTTTCTGAAGCAGAGTGCTCTAGCATACT
This sequence comes from Protopterus annectens, assembly GCF_019279795.1. NCBI lineage: Eukaryota > Metazoa > Chordata > Ceratodontiformes > Protopteridae > Protopterus > Protopterus annectens. The sequence goes on from NC_056729.1 coordinate 1,234,761,501, forward strand.
CTAGAAGTGGTGAGACAAATGCAGACACACACAGTGTGCTAAAATCTGCACCTTGTGTAACCTTTCCAAAGTGTAAGCACTCTAGACATGCACAGATGCACCTGACTGCCACTGCAATGCTCTGTTAGGGCTTGTGGGCATTCCTGCTTATGTACAGATCAGCGAAAATTGTACTTGTGAATGCAACTCTCTGCAATGATTAATTGTGTTTCTTTTTCCACAGGACAAAAGTCATAGATTGTGATATGATAGCCTAGTTCAAGCACTGGAGAAGAGGTAGGGGGATGAGCTATTCTGGTGCCCTGTGCTATTCCCTGACCTAGCATACCCCCTCAACTTTAAGATGAGGAGAAGAAAAAAAACTGTAGTCTTGCATTTGAGGAGCAAAAAGAGTTACTGCCTTCCTAAGTACAAAAAAAGTCATCTTCATAGTTTTAAAACTGTAGCAAACCACTTAGTTTCATAGTTGATTACTTGGCTAATAACGCCTCGGGGCCTTTTTAACTCTAGCCTTGCTTCACAAATTTATCTGGCTGGTTGATATTCTATTGTTGTTTTATGGGTTATATGTAGACTTAGCCATGGTTGAACAAGAGTTTACAGGCCCAACTCTATTAAAAGCGTAGGTGGCAGACCAGGGGTAAATTTCTGATTCCCCATCTAGTGGTCCAAGTTATGTTTGAATTGGGTTATGGAATACCTCTGCTTGATATGGACGGGAAGCCTGTTCCAGAGAAGGGGTGTCCCTCCAGCATGTTCTGTTTATGTTGCAGGCAAAGTTTAAGTCCCTAGATCAGGTAATTCAGATGCTATTTGTTTTGTGGATGTGCAACAGGTCCATCAGAGTGAGATCTGAGAATGCTTTGTAGGCCAAACATAGATCTCCTCTCAGCAGCCTCAGCCTGTATGATATCAAGTACTGATATCAAGTACAGGGACAGAGCTTTGAGGTGGTCTGTGTAGGACATGTTATTTATGCCTTGAATTCTTTTTTGTGAAGAACGTCTGTGGACTCACTAGTTGTTGTATATGCCTTGTCCAGTTCATACAGTACCTAAGGAACTGCACTTAATGATTGGTCTGATTAGGGCCAAGTACAGTGAAACAATGACATTCTTGGACCTGGATGCCATACATTTGCTTATTTGTTGTGCAACACAGAATGATTTCCCTATGACCGTATGTACATAATGGTCAAAGGCCATGTTACTGTCTACATGCATTCCCAGCTCTCGGACAACAGGGGCTACTCTTAGGGGTGTATCATTAGTGTGGTAGTTTGTAAAGGTAGACGTCTTCCTAAAGGGTACTATTGTGCATTTATTGGCATTGAGTTTTAGACTGTGGCTCCGGTTATTTGTCAATGTCAGGCTTTCTTGGAAGATATTTATCACATTGAGGGATTCTATAACTGCACACAGTTTGCAATCATCTGCAAACTTGATCAGCAAGAGGCCTTTTATGTTAGCCTTGATTTCAGAGAAGTATATGCTATAAAGGAGCGGCTCCAGAAGTGAGTCCTGAGGGACTTTGTTAGTGACTGGACTCTCTGTGGAGATAGACTTCACTATCCTAACTTCTTGGGTCCTATCTGCAAGCCAGTGACATAGGGGTTTATACTAAATTTCATGACTTTGTCAACAAAATGTCTGAGTGGGTTACTGTGTTGAAATCATTGGCCAGGTCAAGGCACTATGCACTATTTTCCACTTGTCAGTTGCTTTGGTGACCTTCTCAAAGTCTATCACATGATCTGCCCTTGACAAAACCAAACTGGACTCGATCCACTGACTGAAGGTTTTCTGTGACATTCTTTTTTTCCATGATAATTCTTTTCATGGTCTTGCATCTATAAATGTTCAGACTTATGGGTCTGTAGTTACACTAGTGTGTAAATGACCCACCCTTCTTCTGGGGGATGACAGTTGCAGTCATCCATTCACTTAGCACAAAGCCTGTCTATAGGCTATAGGTAAATAGTAATTCTAGTGGTCTTGATAAGTCATGTTTTATTGAAATGTACATGTGGTCTACTTATGTTAACTGTAATCAATTACAGATTATACTGTTCACTTTCTGTTGTAATATGTAGGACCTTTCTCCTTGAGTCTCTACTGAAAAAGGGCATGTTTATATTTCTTTTTGCCTATTCAGACTACTCGTCAACAAATGTCATGTCAAGAAATGCAATAAATAAATACATGCATACTATTAAGGAGACATCCCAGGATATTATCGGGGTCCATTGACGCAGTGTTCTTGGCCTTGTAGAGTGCATTGAGGATCTCTTCCCTAGTGATAGTTGAGAGAGTTATGGTTGAGCATTTCCTGAGAGATGGCTGGGGGCTAAAACTGAAGATAAATTTCTCTGCTAGTACATTTGCTATAGCTCCTATCTCAGTATAGTTGACTCCATTTACAATTAGTTTGGTGTATTATTATGTATTGTCTTTGCGGTTGCGTACATAGCTGTAGAAAGTCATATGATTGTCCTTTGCCTGGGAGTCTATTGTTACCTCAAATTTAGCTTTATTAGACTTGATTAGCCGACTAGGTTGCTTGTTTCGATAGATGAGGGAGATTTTTTTCTTGCTGGGCATTGCACTTCCTAATTTTTGCTATGATTTTCTTTCTTATGTTATACAGCCTATTGATGCAATTCTACCGGGCTGGCTTGTTATTTAAATTTGTCGTGTGCTTTTACCATGTAGGTACATCTGCCTCATTGCAACTATTAACATGATTGTACAGGATTTCCATGAATAATTATGCATTGACAGTGGTGTTTTCAGGGTCTGTTGGCTTGGAATTTTGCTAGGGTACCACTTAATAATAGGAAGTTTGCCTTAGAATAATTCTTAACAGTACCTGCATTTTCTGGGGTCACAGATTTCATTTTATTTCAAAGATGATAGCATTTTGGTCTGACCTGACCAGTGAGGACATTACACTAGGTAGAAGGATGTTGCAGTGTTCTTCTATGTTTGTGAGGACCAGGTCAGGGATGTTTGTGCCCCTAGTGGGCATACAGACTATCCTGTCCAGAGTGTTTATTTTAACAAAATCCAGGAATCTCTGGGCCTACATGCTTGTAGTTGAGCATTATTCCCAATTTACAGAAGGTAAGTTAAGGTCACCTACGAATATAGTGTTTTAGTGACTGGGGATTGTCTCCAGTACATTTAAGTAAGAGCTATGGCTTTTCTTGGTCATACAAGGGGACCTGTAGCTTGCAAGGATATGGTATAGGACTTTGCCTGTGGTAATATGGGCATGGAAGACCTCAAGCACATCACGCCATTTAACAAATCTTGAGATGTGCTTATTTTTAATGAAAATTGATACACTTCCACCATTTGCTCCTTCCTGTGCCGTAACTTTTCTAAATGTGTAGAAGACATTATAGCCTGCAGTGCTGGGGTGCTCTCTGCATTTTTAAACCATGTCTCAGTACAATGTCTATATTCTCCAGAGTGAAGAGAGCTTGCAGGAAGTGCTTTCTTGTTTGGACTTCTGGCACTGAGCAATAATATCTTTAGATTTTCTTGAACTGCTTTTCTATGTCAGAATATTTAACAGGATGACAATGCCTAAAAGAGGTACTATGTGGGGTGGACAACGTATTAGCCAATATTCAAAAGCCCAGAGGGGTTAGGTACAGTCCATCCATAGTAAAGCAGCACGGTCTGCCTACCATATTCTCCCAGGCTGACAAATGTTGTACCCTATATGAATGACAGTAAAATGTAAGTCAATAATTAAAGTCAATTATTTTCTGTTCATATTGTGGCATCAACCTTGGAGGAGGCAGAATGTTGCTCAATGCTAGGCTCATACCAGCCTGGGACACACAGTTCAAGAGCTCAATCATGTCTCTCTTCACATAGGCAGGGAGGTACATCTCAGGTCATTTACACCCACAGGGACTATGACTGAGTCATAATGGTACTGGTACTTATGGTTCTATGACCTGAGTGTATACGTGACATGGCAGATCATGTCTCCTAATAGGAAACTAACTGTGATGCTCTTCTTATTCAGCCTGGTGAGTGATACATATGTGTGTTGAACAATGATGTCTCCCAAGACTAAAATATTGAGTTGTGGGGTGGTATGCCTTATGGGCTTAGAAGTGAGATTTTGCTATATGTATCATGGTGGGTGTCATTTTGTTAGAGTGCTTTTGAGTTTGCTGAGGATACTCATTGTTAGTGGAAAGTCTGGGAAATCTTTGAGGTTTGGGAAGATCACATTTAAGAGCTTCTGCATATGAGCATATGTGGATTTATGAGTCTGGTCCATACTGTGTGTGCTGGGTGCAACCTGTGTGGTATAGTAAAATACAGTTGTGTACACTTACCATAAATGTAGATGTTCGAGTGTGTTCACTGTTGCAGTCATTACATTTGGGTAATCCTGCTGGCAGGTTGCCTTCAGTCGGCCTGAATTCCAAAGTCTTGGGTCCTGCATCGGTTGCTGTCACCCCTTCCCTGACGTGAGGTCGTCAGGGATATAAAAGATGCAGCCGATGCCATTTTCTTCAGTTTTTCTTACCCCAGATGTCAGGTGCCCCCAAAAGGGTATGCTAGATATATATATATATATATATATATATATATATATATATATATATATATATATATAAAACATACATGCACCAAAATAAACTTTACCTTCATCTACAAGCAAATACACCACATAGGTTGTATAGATCAGAGAAGTAAAGATAAGTTCCAGCAGAAATAAGGGGGATGGCAGGTGGGTACCTGGACTGCAACAGTGAATACACTCGAACATCTACATTTATGGTAAGTGTACACAACTGTACTATGTTCTTCGTGTTTCACTGTTGCAGTCATTACATTTGGGTAGAGTCTGAAAGCTATGGCTGGGGGGCTGGAGCTAAACAACATTAGGAGTGGCTATGAGGCCCTGCAGAACTGCAGTGGCAAAGCCTGCTCTGGATTTAGAGTAAAGTGGCAGATTGCAATGCTTTGTAAAGGTGTGCACTAAACTCCTAGTAGCAGCCTCTAATATGTCTTTGGTTGGTACTTCCCTGAGAAAGGCTGCAGAAGTGGCTGCAGCTCTGGTTGAATGTGGCCTAATGCCCTTAGGCACTGGCTTGCCATGCTGAGAGTAGCAGAAACAAATTCAGTGACCTATCCACTTAGAAATAGTCTGCTTGGAAATATCTTTTCCTTGTGATCCTGCAGCATATGCCACTAGTAATTGTTCTGTCTTTCTGAAAGCTTTAGTTTTGTCCAAATAGAATCTAAGTTGTCTATGTACATCCAAAGAATGCAGAATTTTCTCCCCCTTGTTCTGTGGATTTGAATAAAAAGTTGGCAAATGAATAGTTTGGTTAAGGGCTACACTGGACACCACCTTAGGCATAAATGTAGGGTTCATCCTCAGAAAGACCCTGTCTGGATAAAAAATGATAAGCCATGAGAGCCTGTAGCTCTGACACTCATCTGGTAGAAGTTATTGCTAGGAGCAGAGCTGTTTTCCAAGATAAAAACTTTATATCAGCAGTAGCAGCTGGCTCAAAAGGAGGTAGGGTGAGTTTTCCCAAGACATAATTGAGGTCCCATGCAGGCATTGGTGATCTCCTTGGAGGCCTTACATTTTTGGCTCCTCTGAGGTACTGCCTTAATAAAGGATGGGAAAAGAGTGGTGGCTCTGCATTGTAATGAATTTTAATTGATGAAAAAGATAGGCCTTTGTCCAGCATCTCAGTTAAGTATTGCAAAATCTGAGGAATATTTGGTACAGCTGTGTCAGTTCCTTGAGCTTGGTTCCAAGCACAAAATCTCTTCCATTTTCCAGCATAGGATTTTCTAGTACTAGGCCTTCTGGCTTCCAAAATGACATCCATCACAGCTTTACTGAGAGGTGTGCTTTGTATGGCTACATTATCCGCCATGCTGTCTTGAGTTGGCTGTGCAGAATCTGATTGCTTTGTTGGGACAGTAGATGAGGTATTTCAGGTAAGGTCCAGGCTGGGCACTGAGACAAGTTCCTTAAGATCGGATACCAGTACTGGTGGGGCCAGTCTGGGGCAATCAGAATCATTTTTGGTTTCTTCTGTCTCACCCTTGGTACCTTGGGGAGGAGAGGCAGTGGAGGAAAGGCATATACTGATAGGTTTTTCCAGTTGAAAGATAAGGCGTCCACTTTCCATGTTTGTCTGTGATAAGTCCTTGTGCAGAATCTATTTAGTTGATAGTTGTGAGGGGAGGCAAATAGATCTATGTCTGGGCATCCCCATTTCTTTGTTATCATGCTGAAGACTTGTGGATCCAGGTGCCACTCGTGGGGATCCATGAGGTTTCTGCTTAGTTCGTCTGCCAGAGTACTGTCCTTTCCTGGCAGGAATTGTGCCTGCAGATGAACTTGGTAAGTCAATGCTGTGTCCCATAAAGCCATGGCTAGTCTGCAAAGGGGGTAAGAATGCATGCCCCCCTGCTTATGTACCACATGACCATGGTATTGTCTGTCTTTATCAGTAATTGTCCCAGATGAATTAGGTCCTTGAAGGCTGTCAGGGCATTTTGAACAGCTAGCATATCTTTTTGATTGATATGTAGATGCATTTGATTTGTGGACTAGGTGCCCTGAATGCCTTTTCCTGCCACGTGGGCCCCCCAGGCATAATCTGATGCATCCGTTGTTAGGTTCTGCCAGGCTGGGAGTAGTGAGAATGGCTGTCCCTTGTTTTGGTGACAAGCCTTTGCTGACCATCAAAACTCCTGTTGCAGGCAGGGAATGAGAGTAATCATTGTTTCCAGGCTGTGGCAATGTTGTGTCCAGACACTTTTTAGGTACCATTGACGTTTCCTCATTTGCAGTCTTGCATATGGAATTAGTAGGATGCAGGATGCCATGAAGCCCAAAGCCTGCAAAATTTTTCTTGCAGATAACTGAGCCTTTGTTGCCATTTCCTTGAAATAGATAGTCAGTTGCCTTTGTTTGTCTGGCGTGAGATAAGCCATCTGGGCAGTTGTATTTAAGCTTGCACCCAGGAATATTATCTCTTGGGAGGGTACTAGTTTTGATTTCTTTTCATTGACTGTGTACCCTAGGCATGTTAAAAGTCTTTTCACAAACGCCAGATACTATAGTAAAATGTCCTTGTTCTCTGCTTGAATGAGGCAGTCATCCAAGTAAGGATATATTTGTATTCCTCTTTGTCTGCAGAAAGCAATTACTGGTGCCAGGCACTTTGTGAAGACCCTGGGTGCAGTAGATAAGCCAAAGGGCAGTGCAGAGAATTGGTAATGCTTTGAACCAGCCTTCTGCATGATTGTCTGATTGGGACATGCAGGTATGCCTCTTTTAGGTCTAAAGTGACAAGCCAAGCCTTTCTGCCCAGCATGGGCAGAAGCTGCTGCAAGGTCAACATCTTGAATTTTGGTATATCCAGGAAAGTGTTTAGAATAGATAGGTCCAGTATTGGTCTCCATGCTTTGTCCTTTCTAGGTACCAAGAATGGTCTTGAGTAAAATCCTTGTCCCTGCTCTTGCTGTGGCACTTGTTGAATAGCCCCCATGTCCATGAGGGATGAGACTTGTTTTTGAGCCTCTGCCCATTGATTTTTTGGCAGGTCTGGCCAACTGTTTGCCCTTGGCAGGGTATGGAAGTGACACTATGTCTAGAACCCATTTGTCCTGGGTTATAATGTGCCAATTTTGAGAAAAAAGTGCTATTTTCCCCATAAGGGTGCTGCCAGTAGATATGTGCTTGGTGCAGAAAGGGGGAAAGTCATTGGGACTGTTTCCTGTATGGCTGTGATTTGTCTTCTCCACTTTTGGAGGTAGAAGCACCCCATTGCTTAGACCTGTATGAACCTTGCGGCTGGATCTGCCCCTTTGAGGTCTGTCTGACACTGGAAAGGACCAATTCTTTGTAGGCCAGTGTCTGCTAAACCTAGGTGGCTGTACTTGTAAAAAATCTTTGACCGTTTGCATAGATTTAGTTTTGTCCTCCATTTTCTTCAACACTTCTTCTGCCTTAACAACAAACAAGGTATCATGCTGTAATGGTGCATCTAATAATTTAGCTTTGACATGATCAGGCAGATTCTGTTCCTTTAACCAAGCATGCCTCCTAATTACAGAACCCGTAACAGCGGCCCTGCAGGAGGCCTCCAGAGAATCAATACCACATTGCAAAGTATGCTTTCAAACTTGTTCAGCTGCATGCAATAAATCCTGCATTTCTTTGTTTTCTACACATTCAGAATTTACCAACATTTTCTGTTTAAGCAGTGTCATGACATATTGCTGATATTTGAGCATATGAAACTGGCAGTTTAAGGCCCTTATAGCCAAGGTAGCAGATGTGTAAATCTTTTTTCCCCATCTATCCAGTACCCTAGAATCTCTGTCAGAGGGGGTAGGGTTTTTTGCAGTGGAAGCCTTAACCCCTTTGGGACCCTGAGAAATAGTTCCTGGGTCTGCAGCAGGGTTTTTGAAAAGGAATTTATGAGAGTCAGGAACCCTGTAGTATCTGTCAGGCTTAACAGGAGCTGGAGGTAAGGAGTCAGGGGTCAGACTAGACTCTGAAAACACATCATCTACTATATCTAACACAGGTGGAATAGCTAGAGGCCTGTGTTGAGGCAGTAGAAGGAAGTCCCTGAGTCTCTTCTTAGATTCTGAAAAATCTTGGCTCTCCCAGTGGAAATGCTCCCTCATGGTATGCAAGGTTTCCCCAAAGGAATAGTCCTCAGGAGGAGAAGCTGAAGGAATAGATTCTCCAGTATCAGAATCCTCATAGGGGGGAAGAGAATATTCCTGATCAGAAGAGGAATCAGAGGAAATGGAAACCTGATCTGAAGATTCATAGTCTGTCTCTTGCCTAGGCCTCTTATCAGGAGGGGGATGGGAACCCCTGATCAAGGTAATTAAGTCTTCGGCCATTTTGAGCATCTGTTTTTGGGGCATGGAGGCCTATCCATGTGACTGGTGAACTTGTTTCTTTGTCTTTAAAGGTGCTTTAGTCTTTGCCTTTGAAGCTGAAGTCGGTTTAATGTTGAATTGTTTAGGTCTGAAAACACCCTCAGAAGCCGATGCCTGCTCAGCGGCTCCGGACCCATCTGAGGGAATAGTCTCCGAGGCTCCAATACCTTGAGTTTCCAGTTGCCTGACCAACTCCACATGGGTGTTGGTAGCAGACTGCGACTCTAAAGTAGCGGGCATCAGGGGCTGCGAAAGCACCTCACTGAGAACCGGCGACTGGCTTAGGAGAAGCTTCGTCATCGGTTTTGGACCTCGGTTGCCTGTCTTTTTCTTTTTCTTTGCGCTTTTTGTGAACTCCGGTAGTTGGATGGCTATCTGACGACATTGTATAATTAAATCTGCGCCCAAAATAGCTTAGTGCAAAATCGTACCGATGCTTAATAGTGCGTTGGTTAAATCTAGCACAAAACTGACAACTTGAAACATTGTGGTCAGGGCCTAGGCAAGGAATACAGTAAGAATGAAAGTCCTTATGAGGTATTTGCTTCCCACAAGAAATACAATTATTAAATTTTTCTGACAGTCTGGAGCAAGAAAAAAGTTTCCCCAACGGGGTACTTAGCTTTTAATGAAGACTTCGGATCTGAAACTCGAACATGAAAATCTCAGGAGTCGGCCGACCGGCACTTACGAACTGCTCCTGCTTCGGGCACTGCGCGGCAAGAAAGACAGAAGAAAATGGCGTCGGCTGCATCTTTTATACCCCTGACAACCTCACGTCAGGGAAGGGGTGACAGCAACCGATGCAAGAACCAAGACTTTGGAATTCAGGCTGACTGAGGGCAACCTGCCAGCAGGATTACCCAAATGTAATGACTGCAGCAGTGAAACAAGAAGAATATATGCTTACTTGTGAAGGTCTTGCCACCAGTCACATTGTGTAACTACATCTCCCACATACTGTATGTGTTTAAGAATTAGGTAGTTGTCAGTAAATATGAGAGAATTACCACATTGCCTCAGGATGCCCCGAGCTAGCTACAGAGATAACAGGAAAGTGCATATCCACTACTATTTGCTATACTTGTAGCCACAAAGCGGTATCAGAATTCAATTCTTGAATATCAGTACAGAAACGAATGCCTAGACCTGACTGGGTTGTGCCTGAGGAGGCTATACCTTTTAACTCACCCTAGCTATGCCTCTGAGTAGTGGTAATTTTGCTTACACCATGTGGAGGCTGTGCTAGCTATAGCTTGGCCACTCAACACTTCACGTAGCTATTTTTTCAGTGAAGGGTTGTACATGTTGTTTCATACGTGTTTTAAATTAGTGGAACTGTGGGACTATCACCTATTCTGTCATTTTTTTCATGGACTACTTTCCCATCCAGCCAGCAATAGTCTTGCCTGGCAAACTGAAACAATTCAGAAGAACTCTTCTTAATTAGATTACAAATCAATAGTAACAGTACGCTAATTAACCCAAAATTAAACTATAAAACTGAATTATTCATCAGAAGGCATCAATGATGAGTACATCACAAATATAAATCAAAGGGCTGAAAAAAAACTATGAAATGCACAACATCTAGAATCCTGGCCCCATTCCTCTGGAGTAACCAAATTATTTACTGCACAGTTAGTTACTTCGTTACAGTCTTAGTCACATCCACTGTGTCCCACTTTGGACATCTGAAAAGATGGCAAACCTTACAGCGATACGTACACATTAAAATAGTGGTTACATTTAATGCTACTGAAGAAGCTTATGAAATAATGTTTCAACTTCCCTGTAGTAGTTCAAGTTAGTTTTAATTTTTGTAGTATTTAGATAGTGAATAAACAAATAAATAAATAATGTGTTGCTGTTTCAGGCTGACGTGTGTGCATGGTGTTGTGATATTATAAAACTGCAGTATGGGACTAAGGAACACAACATGTCTATTTTTAAACTTACTAGATCCACTGTCTGCATGGCATGTGCACCAGAGAATGTATAGTGATGAACAGCTCAGTCAGCACATAAGAGGAGGAGCTAGTGTCAGAAATGGACCCGTAAAAGTTATGAGGGCAGCATAAGGCAGTGAAGTAGGAGAAGGCAGCCAAAAACTGGCCATGATCAAAGCAATAGTGGTCTAACAAACAGAACTGGACCACACACACACCCTCAAAGACTACAAAGCTAATCAGGAGAAGGTAGCAGGCCAGAAGATGATTATAAGGAGTTGCATTTTCTTATAGTAAGAAGTATTAATATCAAATGACATTAGTGCCATGGTAGGGAGATTACTTTCTTAGGCGGCCTTAGGTACAGAACTTCTTGAAGAATTGCTTTGCAGGTAACAGGGCATATGGGGTGGATCCCAGAGTACACAGGTACAGATAGGAGATACATTTACTTTTAGTGAAGCACAGCCCTGGTTTGTAAAGGTCTGACTGGTATTTGATGATGAAAGACAGTGATGTGTCATTAAAGCTCAGGGCCTCTCACCGACATCAATGAAAGAATTGTTTCCATTTTGCTATGTATGATTTTCTTGTGTTTGGATCCCTAGCCTCCCTTAGTATAGCAAGCATGTCCTTGGAAACAAGTGCTTACGTAGGATGAGAGTTAAATCATCAAAGCTGTCAGCTTTACGTTTTACAGGTTTGGGTGCATCAGTAAACTCTTGCTTTGAGTCAAGAGGTGCATGTGCTGAGATAGTGACAGGCTCCATGCTTCCCATACTCAGGAGAACTAGTGCTACCTTGACCAAAAGGTGGTATGAAGAGCATTTTTATTCTGTTCACCACTGCCCAGGTATTCTTCTAAGATGGGACATAAGATGCTTTGAGCATCATGCCTGACTCCTGAGCTATGCTCCATGGCAGGGCATCATCTGTGATTTGGACAAGTTCAGGCAGTCTGTTCTTGTTATTTTAAGAAAGGCTTTTTTTCCATGATTAGGTTGCACAAGCACTAAGACTCCGTCTTCCTATATTTGTTGATGTCCCCTCATGGTTGTTTTATTGTCCATGAGTATATGCAGGACCTTTTACTCCACTGAAGAAGGCTGGGAGCCGAAACCGGTTTGGATTTAAACAATAAAGTGCTATTTGCAACTTAATTGAATGTATGGTGTCTATTTTCGCTATTTGCTGGTCGCTGGTGTTTTTTGATATATGCTTTGACCGTGCACGCCATCCTTGCAGGGCATTAAGTTTGGTTGTTATATGCAGGATCCCTCATTGACAGGTCTGTTTGAAGGCTTTTGTGTGTAAAATTATGATCATCATCTCTCTGGTACGAATGTGCTGTTCTCTCTCAGCCTTCATCCAGGTACCTTGAATCCTCAGTTTCTCTAAGTGAGCCCCAGGTTACACATGAGGAATCTTTGCCAAGTGTATGGGTACCACATACTGCATAGGAAGAAACTGTGACAAGTGTTTGGGTGCATGTGTTTGGCTTGAACTGGACCCCATGATTAAGGTTCACCTATTGTGTCCACCAGGAAAGCTCTTTCTAAATAGAAGGCAGCAATGGATGGGGCACTACAGGTACCAGTGTATTTTATTCATGTATAGTCTTGTCAGGGGACCATAAGGATGAGGAAGATAAAAGTCCAGGCAATAATCGCATTTTGGTCCTCTGGGGAAGTGAAATAGTGTTCAGAAACAGCACCTTCTGTGGGGGAAGAATACCCTTTTGCAGTTTTCAGAAAGGCTCCCAAAAACTGGAATTGTTGGCAGGGCATCATCTGTGATTTGGGCAAGTTCAGGCAGTCTGTTCTTGATATGCTAAGTGTCGCTCATCTAGTCAAGGATGTAATAGACGAGTCTTTGTGGGTTCTCTTCCAGCAACTTTATTATCAGGATTGAGGCTTAATAACTTTAACTTAGATAAACTTATATATAAACTAGCTATTACATTCATACATATTCACTCTCTGGCTGCACTCCCAAAATAGCACTGAAGCTAGCATGTGCTTGCTATTTATATGCACGTTCAGTCCTTGAATCACTTCTTAAAGGCACATCAGACACACCCTGTTCTACATCCTCTCTCTTTGAGAGATAGGTCATGCAATATTGACAACATCCAAAAAAAAGTAAGTAGCGTGACCAAAGGCAGAGCACATCAAGATATAAAACATTAAAAGCTAATGGTTCTGCCACCAATTCCACTTAAAAACACTTGAAACTTGAAAACTTTAATAAAATATACAATAAGATAAAATAAAATAAACACACTGGCTCATAAACCGGATAAGCGCTTTTGGTATAATACCCTTTTCAAATCCTAAATGTTTGCCAGTGAAACTTCCTTTTAAATACCTTCATTTCCTAGTGTTCACTCACTTAGAAGCATGGTTACTAAATGCATCTAAACATCTATTCCTTTCTTCAGCCTAGCATAAACACATTTCACAATCATTCACTTTTAGTATGCTCACTTCTGGCTTCAGATTTCTTACATCTGGACAAACAAAAGTGTTTGCTAGAAAACATGTACATTGCAAATCAACATGTCAGAAACAGAAGAGAGAAACATACAAAGAGAAATACATGTTTCTTGCTTCAGCCTAGCATAAACACATTTTGCAATCATTCACCTTTAGCCTGGCATCACCCTCACTTCCCAGGCTGGTACTCTTTCTGTTTCCCCTTGTCTCAGAAGGTCCAGTAGTATAGGCTTGATTAGATGTCTTTATTCTCTGGACACATGGGGGGGGGTGCCTGAGAACCTTGGTCTTTTTATGAACTGCCACTTGCTATCTCTGACTCCAGATTTTTAGTACCAAGGTATCTAAAGGGATTCTCTCACTTTTTTTATAAAATTTCCCCCATTCTTTGGGTCAGGATATGGATTGGGGAACAGGAGGGTTGGAAATAAGTTTTGAAATGTAGGGAAAGAAAGAGCTGTCCATAAAGTGCAGCCGTCTCTAGAAATTTCTTAGACCTGACGGCCTCCAAGCTTCTATTTTTGATCAATTTGTATGTTTTTTTTTTTTTTTTTTCTGAAAAGGTCTTTCTTCCTTTTAAGCTGCTTACCTTTGTCATGGCTTGTGGAAAGGCCAACTTTTAATGAGGTAATTCCTTCTGCAGGTGGTGGGAAATGAAACAACTGTTCCCTCCAACTTTTAAAACACCTGCTCAGCTGTGGTTCATATATTAGCACCTAAACAAATGGGAGACTGAAGAACTGCATTTTTATATACTCAGACAGGGTACTTGTTTTCAGCCAAAGTTTTCTGTATATGACAGTACCCATTGCTGCTACCTTACATGATGCACCTACTGTGTAATAGCCAAATCTGATAGAGTACTTGCCAACCTAGGAAGACAGGTTGCATTGATCTAGCACTTTTCCCTGAAGTCCTTGAACTCACTCTCCATTGTATTGTCCTTAATTCAGGATGAGAGGGTCTCTTGGAACTTAAACATGCGAGTCTGGTAATTCATAGCTATGAAGGCCAGGGAAGCAGATGTAAAGCCGTCTTTCCCAGTTAGACAACTGTTCACTTTCTTTATCACTGGGAATGGGATTTGTGGTTGGAGCCACAGCAGATCCTTTGCTAGAATCCCATAAGGCATTATTGTTGGATTGTTGGATTGTTCTAGTGTTTGCAGGAGTGCACAACACTGTAAAAATGGTCAGGATTCCTAGCAGCATGGTTGTGAATCTAGCTCCACTTAATGCATTGCTGAATGCATCCTCCAAGGCTTCATTAAACTGAGGAATAGCTAAGAGTGTTAGCCCTGGTAAAACCAGAAGTTCTCTGTTTGTTTTATAAGCATCAGCATAACCTTTACCTATTGAGGATGTCACCGAATGAGAAGTTCTCTGTTCCACATATATCAGATCATTCTTCTCAAAGTCTGAAGATCTATATTGTTCAGGAAAGATGTTTTGTTCTTCTTTTTTAGGGTTGCTACCCCAATACTGGTAGCTGTTCATATGGTGACTGCAGATTCTTTAAAAAAAAGTCATGCACTACATTAAATCTTGGAGGATAGCCTAGAAGGGGGGATAGGACAGAAGGCCTGTCCAGTTCATGCTGCTGAGAAAGGGGTGAGGACAGAAGGTCTGCCCAGTTCATGGTGAGGCATAATGGCAGACATTTGAGTTCTAGATATCTTGGGCCTGCTTTTGGAGTCTGTGGCTGCCTTTGAAGACTATGATTGGGAACAGATCCTGACTTTGATTTCTGACTTTTGATTTCTGAACTGCAGACATCCTCATGTACCAGAATGAAAGGTATGCTGCTCTTGCCCTAAGTAATCAAAACATGGACATTGAAGCCAGATGTCCACAAGGAGACACCTGTATTGACTTCAGCTCAGGAAATTGTTCCTTCCTCTGAGAGAATGATATCCTTCTGAGGGTCACTGATAGAGGCCCTGGTTCAATCATGACAGCAGGCTCAGGGTCTACACTGGTGCCTCTCCAGTCTTGACATCTCTAAGCATAGAAAAGCCTAGATACTCAGTCAGAATGCCATTAACCTTCCAGAATCCATTCTCTAATAGGTACTTCTCTAAGTATTTAAGTGGTGCATATACAGAAAGTCTAGCTGTCTTGGTTCTGGCAAGAAGCCTTTTCTGGTTTAAATAATCCTGAGTTTTTGTCCTCAACTTAATGGTCTTCTGGAACAACCTAGCATGTTGAAAACAGGTAAAATTATGCTCTGCTCTTAAACAAAACAATCATGTGAAAGCCTCTGTGAAGGATTTGGTTTCTACAAGAAATGCAGTTGTTAACTACAGAAATTGCCATCTCTCCCTGACTCCCCAAAACTGCTTTCCAGTAAACAACTAATAGTTAAAATAATGATAGATACTTCCTCAACAGGGTACTTACCTGTACTCTGGAACCACGATGGACTAACAAAGCTCAGTATTTTCACTGACTTAAAAATCTTCCTGTACTCTTGAAATACTGCAGACTGTCAAAGCTCAGTATTTTCACTGACTTAAAAATATTCCTTTCTCATACTGCAGAAAGAATGAAAGATGGCATGGACAAATATCATTCTGTTATGCAAACATAGTGGTAGGATATCTACCTGGATGAGATGAGATGGGATGGGTGAAAACATCTGGAAGTCAGGCTGGACCTCAGGACGTCTGTAACAGAAGTCACGAAAGTTACCAATACTGCAGCACTAAAAATATGATGTACTTTATAGTTTACCCATGGTAATGATTTTACATCACAAGAAGCTTTGGGTTCAAAGATGGATGAAGGGACATAAATTTATCAGAGATAAAGTTAAAATGTCATGGAGAAGCAGGATAGGTGAGGGGGTTTCTCACCCTTCTTTGCCTTTTGCTTTCTGGGTGAACTAGAAGTGGAATGAGAGGAATGGGAGTAATCTTACTCCATCTCCCCAAATTCCTGCAGAATGCAGATCGCTGTGATCATGGGGGGATACATTTCTATCGTCAGTGGGAACAGGGACTTCATTAGTGTCTTTTCCAATATAGCCAAAGTGAGCATACAGTAAGCAAAAGAGAGAGCACTCAGCCACTGGGACTGTCAAAGAAACTACATGTAAAGAACAGACACTGGGAGTTAGCAATGGCACCTGGAATCCACCTAATACACCAGCAGGTTGGTAAAATGGCAATGCATCTTTGATTTCTTCCCCTGCCACCAGTAGAACCAGCACAGAGACCAAAGATGGCTGGCTTTGGCTGACAGATGTTGGCCTCTTTTTCGTTCTGGAGTGGTTACTCACATGGACATACTTAATACTGAATCTACAGATCATGTCAGTATCCATGGAGGAGGTGAGTGTACAGGAATAAACTGTACTTAGGGCCCAATTCTGAAAGAATTGCTATCATTGTAAATGACGTGTAAACAAAAAAGTCTGATGAAGTCTCTTTGACGAGACGAAAGTGCTTATCTTTGTATTTTATTTTATGCAGTTTTATTAAAATATTTGGTTTAACATGGCCGTTGTTGGATTGTCATCTCTTTTTTAATTTTATCAGTGTAAATGACTTACTCTTGCATAAGCCAACACCAATTCTAAAAGACTTGTTCTCAGTGTAAGTGACTTATTGTAGTGTAAGCCTTCCTTATACTATGATTGAGTCTTTTGGAATCAAGGCAGGCTTATACCAAAATAAGTCACACTGAGATCAAATCTTTTGGAATCTGGCCCCTGGTTTAACAAAGAATAAACCATCCCCAAGTTCAATAAGTGTTGGCCCATGAAGAATGAAGAAATATGTAAAGCATACTCCCCAGTGAAAACCCTAGAGTGGTTGTTTTTAGTGTTGGATGTGTTCATTTCTTCATAGGTTCACAGGTGTGCACTAAGTTAATGACCACAGGGGGCTTTTTTAGCCTAGCCATGCATCTCAAATGTGTCTGACAAGTTTCAGTAAACTTAAGATTATTCTAAGGGGTATATGTTTTGGCTCATATGCTGACATGATATACTGTGGATGACAAACTGTAGTTTCTGATTTGTCAGGCTTCTTACATCAACTTGAATTTTCTGTAAGTAAACTGTTTTGTTCTTTAGCTGAGACAGTATTGTTAAAAGTAGAGAACATAGTATTTGTAATCTGCCTTGGTGGGAGCTTGGCTGATTTGTAAAAGCTCTTGGAACTGTATTTTCCTGTTTTTACAGATCTGTTTTACAGATTGATTGCTATCCTGGCCTTTGTTTAATTAAGTCTATATATCATTGATCCAAAACTGCCAATTTTGGCTCACATGCTGATGTGATGTATTGTTGATGACAAGCTGTAGAGTCTGATTTGTCTGGCTTCTTACATTAGCTTGAAATTTTCCCCAACCCTACCAACTATGGTTGCCACCTTTTAAATAGACCAAAGTGGGACATGGGCGTGTGGTCAATATGACATTGCCACAGCCTCTACCATAACATCACCACAGGAGTGGTGAAGGAAATGCAGTCATGGATACAAAAGCGTGAAGTTATTATAGCATACTGAAATCTCACAAACCATTTAAGTTATGAAGTTTTAGCATTAAATCCTTCAGTTCTATTGAATCATGGTTGGCAGATGCCCAATTAATCCTGAACCCAAATAAAACCAAACTTATGCTTTTCCACCCCACTAAACTCGAAACCCAATCCACTTACTTCAATATCACATCCAGCAATAAGACTGATCGAACCAGTACCATCCACCAAACGTCTTGGTGTTATTATAGATCAGAATCTGAAGTTTGACTTGCACATTGCTCAGACTGTAAAAAAAGTACACAAGAAAATAGGTACCTTATACAGTTGCAAAAACTACCTAACCACAATCTCCAGAATAACCACAGCCAGAACTCATCTTCTGTCTTTACTATATGCCTCACCCATTCCTACCAACCTTTCCAAATCTGACCTAAGCAAGTTAGATGCCCTGCTATAATAAGATAGCTAAATTTGCCACTAGCCATCCTTCTAGAACCCATCATTGTAAGGCCCTAAGACAACTATCTTGGTTAGAGCTACCCCATCGACTCATCCTCATAGAACTCTCTACCACCCACCAAATGTTCTATAAACCCGACAAAACTCCAGCTCTACAAGGCCTCCTCAACTCCCATAAAAGTACCCATCCACTAAGGCCCACTAACAAAGCTCTAATTGAAGTAACCAGGAGTAAAAATATCTCAGGTGACTCTCTATACTCCTACTACATTGCTAAACTGTGGAATGTCTTATCACTCGAAATCAGAACTATAACTACTTAAAAAACTTCAAGCATCACATCTCACCAATTCCTGGACTTGTACATGTAATGGGCATGGATAGCTCAAACCACAGAACTAGCTGATTTTAAAATTTTAATTGCATATGTAATGAGCATTTAATTTAAGTCATATGACTACCTTAACTTGTATTTTTCTTTCTCACTGTTAATATCTAGTAGATTTCATATCTTCAGTTTATGTTACCTGTATATAAGACTAAGTATCCTAATTGCACACTCATTGCATACAATGTCACTACCTGCTACTATTTTAAGAACTGTCTTCTAGAAGCATTGTTATCTAAAATTAGTGGCCTTGTCTTTCACTTGACCAATTTATTCTGTTTTAGTCTTTTTACTGTTATAAATGTCTGTTACTATTTTTTCTTCATTATATTATAAGATTTTTTTCTACTAACAAAACTGTCTATTAAAAATGGAGCTTTTCTCTCCAGGCTGCCACTGAAAAAGGCCCTTGGATTCACGAATGGCTAATTTCCATGCAGAAATAGTGTAGGAGCTCCTTCGTGGAAAATGGCTGCTGAGCGATCCAGGAAAGTGTCGTTTTCACATGTTTGAGTGGCCCTACATTATTCCTGCATGGAAAACCGTGCGGGATGCAAATCACTTCATCTGCTGGTAAAAAATATGCAAATTAGGTGATTTCGCGATCAATGAAGCTGGCCGGACTCCGTGCAGGAACAGTGTTAGAGCAGAAATGTATTCAGTTAGTAACTGAATACATTTCTGCATCTGAACAAACGGAGGCAGGAAAAATCGTGGAAAGCATGTATTACAGTCAAACACACATGCCAATGGCCAAATATAAGGCCACTGGCATTAATAACAGTTTTTTTTTTTTAAATTAAACTTTTTTTTTTATTTGGCCGATCATGGCCGTTTAAGCTTAGGGCAGTGACACGCAAATGCGATTGTGCCGAAAATAAAAAAAAACTGAGAAAAGTCAATTTTAAGTTAATTCGGCATTTTGCCATTATAGTCAATGGCATGTGGAATGTAAACAATAGTAGGGAACACTGGTTGTCAAGGGGAAAGGATCCGTTTAAGTGCAGTAACTAATGACTTACACACGGGGGGGTATGCAAATGAGGGGAGTTATACTGAATCACGGATTTCCTCAAAATGTCAGCTTTTACCTAACCATGTAGGTGCAGCAATACAACAGTGCAAGTGTAAGAGCTGAATGACTTCATAAGGGGTGTGTCATACTTGCTGTAAGCATATTGGAGCTCTGTGGCCCGTGTTTGGGGTGTGTCAGATGTGCCTGAGCACTGTGTATATAGCCTAAATGGGTGTGCGCGCCACACACCAGGATTTAAACAAAAAAAAGAGGAAATGGCAGCACTGTTTAAATTTGAGCATTGGGTATACATGGCACACCTCATGGCTTAAATAGGGAGGAACTGGGAAGGGGAAACAGCACTAGGAAGGCAATCAAGGAGAACTAGCATAGCTGGCAGGTGGAATGTATCAGAATCAGCCAATTACACATGCAGCAGCCCTGCACACTAATACAAACTATGCAAACACCCTACAGACTGTTTTTTCCCACAAACTCTACACCACCAGTGTACACAGATTGGGGATTTTTAACTGGCAAAGCTAACTAAAAATGTTAGAGGCTGCTGCTGCTTTACTCCATCAGTATGTGCTAGAGACTGAGGGTGGTGAGGCAGAGAATGCTGAGAACCAAGGCACAGTCAGGAGCAGGAGAAGAGTGTACAGACCCAGGGTAACCTACCAGGGCTTACATGAGCTGAAGCTAGCAGTGTGCTATAGGGTGGACAGGGACATTCTACAGCAAATCGTTGAGCTGTACTGGCCACGCCTTACACACAGAACTAATAGAGGGGAACCCATCTCAGTGGATACCAAGGTATGTCTAGGCTTAAGAATACTAGCCACAGGTACCTTCCAAAGACCAACTGGGGATATCATAGTGGTCTCACAGGCGTCAGTATCCAGGGTACTCCACCAGTTCCTGGATGCCATGACACAACATGCCAATGAGCACATATATTTCTCCACTGCCCGTGAGATGATGACCACATGTATATGTCTCTTCCACCATACAGCAGAATACCCTGAGGTAGTTGGTGCTATAGACTGCATGCACATCCACATCAAGCCACCACCTGATGAGCAGGGTAGGGTCTACATAAATTGCAAGGGCTTCCCCTCCATCAACTGCCAGATCATGCATGATGCCTAGGGTATTATCATGAATGTGTGTGCCGGCAGCCCTGGAAGCTATCACAACTCCCACATCTGGCATTACTCACAGCTGTATCAGGTGTTTGCCAGGGGGAACATCCCATATGGCCATCTAGTGGGGGATGCTGGCTATGCACTGGAGCCATGGCTGATGACACCCATCACACACACACCTGAACAAGAACACCATAATGAGGCAAACGCACAAACCAGGATCATTGTAGAGTGTGTGTTTGGGATGCTCAAATCACGGTTCCACTGCCTTAACATATCTGGTGGAGCCTTGCAGTACTCTCCAGCTACATGTACGCAAATGTTCATAGTATGTGCCATGCTACACAATATGATCATGCAGAAACAGCTGCAGCAGGAACAGCATGGGGCAGGACCACACCCCCCCACACACCATTGTCAAGGCCAGCACAGGTACAGAGGGACTCAGAGGAGGAACATCCTGAGCCTGTCCCTGGAGGCAGAAGGAGGCATACACAGTATGCCCAGGCCTTGGCAAAGAGGCAATACATAGCACACACACTGACACTGTAGGGACCCAGGGACTGATACCTCTCTTCAACTCGCACATACAGTAAAAGGGATGCCAAACATGACACTACCTGAGCTTTACCATGTATAGGGAGTGTACTATGTGCATCTAACATAGTCAGCCCTCTAGCACTGACCTCAGTACTGGCCCAGCAACAAGGTAAATCACTCTTCCTATCAATTACTGAATGGAGTAGTATGTTCTCATACTTGTATGTATGATATGGATGCAAGCATGCAAGGGAATTGGGTGGCTGAATGGGATAGCAGTAGACAGCTATATGGGACAGCAGGAAATTCATAACAAATACTGGTGTCAACATACTAGCCAGCATTACACAAGGTGACATCCCCCACTGTAGTACATGTGATGGCCCAAAGAACTGTGAGTGTCAATAGGTCACACACATGGATGTCAGTGAGGGTCACATATCCATCACCTGCCTCACCCAGCAGGACAGGTGTAGATGACCATGAAGAAAGGCCAGGCTAAGGCCTGCAAATGATGGCAATGGTGAACAGCCCCCCCACCAGACCTACATAGACATGCCACAACAGGTCTGGCAGTTGGATTGTAGTTCTGAAGGGTAAGAAGTCTGAAGCTGGAATATATGTCATTAAGATCTAACATGTGTACCCTACTGATATGCCTGCTGTCTGCATGATAGGTCACAATACAATACAAAATGGAAGCCAACAGATTAAGTGAAATACCAGTACAGTCATTTCAAATGTTAAAGTCTGCAGGTGTGCACCCCCCCACAATCACATGTAGAAATGCCCAGATATGTTAAAGATGGCCTGCAGCCTCTCAAATGGTCTACAGTCCTTTGGCAAAGGCCCATGCCTCACCCATAGTGCCAATGTACGGAATGTCAGGGGGTCCCAACTAACAACTTAACACAGAAAACAAATGCAAGGCCATGTTGATAAATGCCAGAAGCATGCCTCCCCATGTCCTTCTGCAAGGACTGTGGATCAAGCCATAAATACTACTGGGATAAAGGCCCAACTATAGGGATACCTCTGAGATATTGCTTACATAATGTTAGGTGGAGGAGAGAATAACAGAGGGGGGTGTAGAAGCATGGATGCCATGCAGTGTGTGAAGTCTGAAACTCTAATGTCCACCCAAACTACTCCTGATTACAAACCCATGAATGAATAGCCACAAAACCGCTGGTAAACCACAATATAAAGGTAAACCGACCATCTATATGAGTCCTGCCTCTGGATAACCTGGGTGTATCTGTACAGCTGAGAGATATGGCCCCAGCAGGATATGGCCATTCCGTGAAGTTGAGAAAAGCACAAGGAGAGGACCCCAGCCAGCACACTAACAAGGTGCTGCACCATTTACACAGAACCAGCAGTCTATTGTCTGTAGCTACCCCTCCACAATGGCAGGTGTGTGCCAGAATGTGTAGTATATATGCCTCAGAATATTGGTCTCAGCTTCATTCATCTTGTATTTTCCAGTAAATAACTGTGAGCAAAGAATGATAACTGTCAGTAGTTGATGACGTGACACATCACAGTGTAAAACAGTACATATGTCAGAAAATATATGCTACAACCAAACATGTCACACAAGCAGCACAGACAGCAATAGTTACAGTATCCCCCATATGTTAAGCCTATTGTGTCTCCATATTGGCAACCTATCTACAGATATCCTGCAGAAACAGTTTGCTAGGTGTAGTTGTAGCACACAAAACCCTGAACTATGTCCAACCCTCCCTGGAATGGATGCACACACTCAATATAGAAGGTCATACTGGACATGCTCCTACACTTAGAGAAATGAAGCCCATGTCTCACAACACAGTGGACTACAGATATCGGTTATTCGCAGATGTCTGTGCACACACACCTAATTGTACACCACTGATACTTCACACACACATACTGGATAGGAATACACACACATATCTAAGGCCAACATAATATGTCAAACATACACACACAGAGACGTGGGGAAGACAACGACAGACAGCGACAGAGAGAATCCCATTATGAGGCCTGACCCACCCACTACACATTCCATAGGCCTATATCACATGATGTGCTGAGATTAGCCCTCAGCCCTATAGTGTCAGTGGTGCTTGTGATAACTGTGTAACACTACAGTACAAATAGGTATCCATGTAGCAGTTGTAATCGCAGTCCTGTCAAATGTAAATTTGTGTGTGAGTGTGTTTCTAGATGAATATCTACTGTTTTTGCCTTATCTTTTCAAAAAAACAAACAAAAAAATCCTTGTTTCCCACCTTTCTAAGCTAGTACAGTCCAGTTTTCAGGCTAGTGCTGAATTCACGTGATACTAGTCTCTGAGTTGCCCATACCTTACTTTGATAGAAGGAAGTTTCTCTGTTCGCCTGTGAGAGAGGAGAGCTTTGAGCAACCTATCTGTCCCTGGAGGAGTGGTTCCAGCCCAGAAGTTAGTAGTTTATTGGCCATTTTGGGCTAATTTCTCTTTCATTTCCCTACTATAAAAACCATGTTTGCACGGTTTTGTGCACTGGGCAGTGCAGGTTAGCTAGGGTTAAATTATTCCCGGCTCCACTAAGTCTCCTCTTCAGTTTTTCCCTTGAAACTAGTCTAACTCTCAACCTAAGCATCCTACAGCCCAGCACTTGCTCAGACCTAATAGCATGCACTAATATACCCTGACACTGACTGCCCAGCAGGGCAAGGCTTTTTATTCACCCCTCACCAACCAAGCAACTAAGCAGCTCACCCTACTATTCAGGCAAGACCAAAAGGTAATTTCAGGTGTACTCTCCAGTCCAGCTGGTGAATCTAGGTATCCTAGGGCAATGTTACAACTGCCTCATGCACACAGACAACCCTCTCCTCCTACCACAAAACACTAACATATGTGAGAGATGCAATTATACAGCCAAACTGGAAGCTAAGCTGTCTCCACCCAAGACTGGAACAGACAGTCAAGAGGAGAAGGTTAACACTTGCACCACACCTCCAGCCGCACACTGACCTACTAAAACAGCACTGGCAAAAAATACACATAAATACACAAAATCATACTCAGAGGCTCTAAATAAAAACTTGCAAAAGCATCAGAGACCTCCAAACCAGACACCCAAACAACCTGCATCTCCTGTCACAAACCAGACAACACATAAAACACAAAATCAGTGTGCCGCACAATCACAGCCCTTAAGGCAAAATAACATACCTAACACACTAGTAATAGGTAACTCTATAGTCAGGCACACTGACGTCCCACTCACTAGGCTGGACAAGCAGAAGGTTACTGTTAGCTGCCTGTCGGGAGCCAGAATCCGCCGCATAAGACAAGAACTCAGGTCACTCCAGAACAAGTACAAATATGACTGTCATTGTTCACGTTGGTGTGAATGACCTGAGATGTACCTCCCTGGACTACATGAAAAGAGACATGGAAGGGCTCTCTGATCATGTAGCCCAGGCTGGTATGACCCTGACCCTGAGTAGCATCCTGCCCTCACCAAGAATGATACCTCAGTATAAAGAAAAAAATGATCAATTTCAACAATTGGCTAAGCTTCTGGTGTCATTCAAATGGGATCCAGTGTCTGTCAGCCTGGGATGACATGCTCGACAAGCCGCATTGCTTCACAAGAGATGGCTTGCACCTGTCAGCCCTAGGCTTTCAAATACTGGCCTAGGCTCTTGCTGCCCCATTGTGCCTTTTTTAGGCAAGGCTCAAAAGTCAAACCCACCTCAGTAAACAGCACAATTAACAAAAAACTGAGGGTTATGCTACTCAACGCCAGGAGTTTAAATCTCAAAATGCATGCACACAAAGCACTCCTCAGTATGGAGAATGTCAACATCTGTGCAGTAACTGAAACCTGGTTCAAGGCTCCAGAGAGTACCCCAGCACTACCAGGCTACAACTCATACCACATGTTTCGGGCACAGAACATGGACCGAAACAGAAAGGGAGGGGGTGTATCCATATTCATCAAGGATACCTACACCTCCAGGTTAGTGGCACAGCATGATACCTCTGAGATCATCCATGTGCAACTAACATCGGGCAAATCTGCAATGCAAATTGTGGCCTGCTACAGATCACCCTCCATGACCTAGGACCACCACTTCACCTTTCTGGAGACACTGGAAAACATGAAAGTCCTACCGAACACCCTGATATTGGGCAATTTCAATTACCCTACCATTCACTGGGAAAACTACTCGAGTGCAAACTCCCAGGTCCAATGCTTCCTGGAATTCATCAACTCAAACGCCCTGGATCAGCTGGTAAACTCCCCTACCAGAGGTGAAAACATACTGGACCTGGTCATCACCAACATGGGCGACAGGTGTTCCACACCGGAGGTCAACCCGTCACTGGTTAGATCAGACCATAAACTAATCAGTCTGGATGTCCACACCCCACCACCACCCCCAACTAAGGAAACAACAGTAAAAAACTTTTCTAAAGCAAACTTCACCTTACTTAAGACAGAGGTGGTAAGTTTCACAGCCCCCACGCTAAAGGCTAATGCTGCCCAAGATGCAGAAACCTTTACAAATGCACTCTATGAGCACCTACAGGGATGCATGGATCATGCCATCCCTAGCAAAACCAAGACTCACTCCTCTAAGAGAAGGAAACCAGTTTGGTGGACTTCTGCCATAAACAGGCTATACAATAGAAGGAGGAAACTAGTTCAGAAAAAAAGCAAATCCCAAGAAGGAAAGACATCCCTGATCAGTATCAGTAAGAAACTAAGGTCTCTCATGAAATCATCCAAGGCTAACTTCGAAAGAAAAATAGCCTAGGATTCAAAAGATAACCACAAAGCCTTCTTTAGCTATGCTAAGAATCTAAGCAGCAACTCACAGATATGAACTGAACTAGTGCAAAATAGCACAAAATATACTGAACCTACTGATATTGCCAACATCCTGGCAGACAGATTCAGTGCAAACTTCATCCCCCTCTCACCTCCAAAAGGGCCCACAACAATACCAGAAAAGTGTAGTGTCCCAAAAATCACAGGCGCACAGGTGAAAACAGCCCTTTCAAAAGCCAAAAACACAGCGTCAATGGGACCAGATCATGTCCCAGGCTGCGTCTTGCAAGAACTACAGAACAAACTAACCCCCCACCTAAACACGCTGTTCAACCTCAGCCTCTCCACAGGCTACGTGCCCATAGAATGGCACACAGCAATAGTTATTCCTCTCCACAAAGGAGGGGCCACAACTGACCCTGTTAACTATCACCCCATAACCCTGACTAGCCTGGCCTGCAAGGCTATAGAGTGCATCATCATGGAACTCATTAACAAAGACATTAGGAACCTCCAAACACTTGACCCGACCCAGTTCGGCTTTGTTAAGGGCAGATCATGCCTAATAAACCTGGTTGACTTCTTCGAGACAGTCACCAAGGCCATAGACAAGGGAAAGGTGGTTCACACAGCCTACCTTGACCTTGGCAAGGCTTTTGACACCATTCCCCACTCGAGTATTACAGAAAAATTCACCAGGCTGAACATAAACCCCTACGTCATGAGATGGGTTGCCAACTGGCTTACAGACAGAACTCACACTGTCAGAATAGCAGGCTTCAGGTCCGACTCTAAACCAGTCACAAGTGGTGTCCTGCAAGGCTCAGTCCTGGGACCCCTACTGTTCAGTATATACTTCTCCAAAGTACAGGCAAACACAGGAGGACTATGGCTAACCACGTTCGCCGATGACTGCAAACTGGGAGCCATAACTGACTCTCCAACTGACACGGACATCCTCCAAAGGGCCTTACTGAGATGGACACCTGGTGTCAAAGTCATGGCCTCAAGCTAAATGCCAAAAAATGTATAGTCATCCCATTTGGGAAAAACAAAACACCCACAAATTACCACATAGGTGGCAGCCCCCTTAATACAGAAGAGGTAATAATAGATCTGGGGACCCAGGTAGACTTTGACAATCATACTGCCAAAGTAGTTAGGAAATCCTTCTGTGTGGCCCATCTAATTACTAAAGGGTTTGCATCTAGAAATAAAGAGGTTATAGTGCCTCTCTACTCATCACTCATTAGACCCATTATAGAGTACAATGCCCCATTTGGGATGTACCTCACAAGACACTTCCAACAGCTGGAAAGACCACAAAAGTACCTCACCAAGAGGATTACTGGCCTCAAATATATGTCCTATGCAGCCCGACTGAAAAAACTCTGGCTATACTCAGTGGCATATCGCTTACTCAGAGGTGATCTCTGCATGACTTACAAAGCCATGTCCAACTCAGAATTGATGGACATGCTCCACCTAAAGAAATCCAAGTCACTGCGAGCCACGTGTTCTAGTGAGCTAAACCTCGCCGCAACAATAAATAGAACACTCTGGAGGGATAGATTCCTGTCACAGAGACTCCCCATGCTTTGGAACAAAATTCCAGACTACATCAGGCAGAGCCCCCTCACTAACACTCTTCAAGAGAAACCTTGACGAGTGGATGGGTAACAGAAAATATACCCCTGGGATCACTTCATTGGCTCTGCTTGACAGAGGATCAGTTAATTAATCAATGGGGCAGCGAAAGCTGACACACTCTGGCTAGGCTTATAAATGCCCTCGGGTAGATAGCCTAGTATCTACCTATGAACCTATGGTTGAGGCCATTCACACTCACTAAACCTCCCTTACCCCTTCCTCAGCACTGCTGCTGATGTCACTCATCTTCAAAGATGCCTTTGGACAGCTCTCCAACATATAAGCTCCATGGTGCTTGTGATAGCTGTGTGATGCTATAGTGTAGCAAACTAGTTAGGTAGGAATTCGATCCTGGCAACTGTGTGAGACTGTGCGTGTATCCTTTTAGAAACCTGATTTTGTGGTCATTTACATCCTTTAGCACTGCTGATGATGTCACTCACCTTCAAAGATACCTTTGGACAGCTCTCCAACATATAAGTTCTGTGGTGCTTGTGATAACTGCGTAATGCTGTAGTGTAGCAAACTAGTTAGGTAGGAGTTCCAATATTGATCCTGGCAATTGTGTAAATGTGAATGTTTGTGTGAGAGAATGTGTGTATCCTTGTAGAGACCTGATTTTTGTGGTCATTCTGCTGCTGAAGTCATTCACCTTTAAAGATACCTTTGCACAGCTCTCCAACAAGTAAGCTCCGTGGAGTGTACAATAAATGCGTAACAATGTAGTAGCAATAACTACATAGGTAGGGATTTGAATCTCATTCCTGGTAAGAGTTTGTGTGTGTACACACGTCTACATATATATGTCCGTACCTCAAAGATTTTGGCCCCATTTACACCCAGTACACATCTCAGTGCCTGACGTTAGCAGTCCTGCAGATATCATCCACCTTAGAAGTACCTGTTGGCAACCCTTAACCATGTAAGGTCAGTGGTGCATGGGTCGAAAAGATAGTTAGATAGAGGTTTGAACCTCACCCCTGGCAAATGTAAAAGTGTGTGCAGGGTAAAATATTTTGTGGAATCTCTCACACACTACATCAACCAATGCTAGTATTTACAAGGGCTGGTGATGTCCCTCACCTTAGAAGTACCTTGGAACAACATCCATCCGATAAGCTTGTAGTAGCAATACATAGCTAGGTGGGGGTTCGAAACTCAGTACTTGCACGGGTGTGTGTATGTGTGTGTGTCTGTCATCAGTATCCTGTGTGGTGGGCGGTGTGATTGTGTAATAACATGATCCATTGACGGCCAGGTTTTGCTAAATTATTAAGTTGAAGACCTAGTATATGTCCCAATGTCCACATTACAAGGCCAACAGTTGTCAAACATCATAGAGTTTGGTGTAGACAATCCACAGCCCTAAATGTCTAGTGCCATGTGCAATGACTATGTGACAGTATGGATTAGTGAACAATATAGGCAACCCTTCTAATATGTAAGACCACTTTGGCGCCAAAGAATCATAAATTGACACTGTTGGTTCTGATGAAGACCATGGATATGGTTGAAAGCGCTTAACTGTTCTTTTAGTATATTGTCAAGCACTGTCCCAGGTATGATTGCAGTAGACTACATGCCTGTTCATGCATCTGAATGGATCCTGCTGTTCAGAAAGT
Source organism: Protopterus annectens (assembly GCF_019279795.1). NCBI lineage: Eukaryota > Metazoa > Chordata > Ceratodontiformes > Protopteridae > Protopterus > Protopterus annectens. The sequence goes on from NC_056729.1 coordinate 1,234,791,035, forward strand.
ACTTTGATGAGTTACACCTCCTGACTGTGTTATATTCAATAAATTGTGAGTTCCAATTCTACCTTTGTGGATTATTCAGCCCTTATCCCTCAGTAGCCCAATCATTGTGTACAGTGGCCCTTTTGCCATGTTTCCCACTGGATGCCTGCAACAACTGTAGAGTCTGCAAACATACCCCACAAAGGGAATACCATGCCTTATATACATGCTCTGTATAGACAGATGCCAGTAACTCCAATGAATACCCGTATCATACTGTCAATGTAGGTGCAATCACTACCTCAGTTACATAGCCAGGTCTCACCAAACGAGGTCAGGAATGCTACATCAGAAGATACCAATCTGTCCACACAACATGCCCCAGAGACCTCAAGCACACTTGCACACTTCAAAGAACATGCATGTGGAACATGTGCACAACCCAGACACTGTCCATGTTATGGAATATAAATCACATACATAGGAAGCAGTGCACATCATTGGCCACCCACAATTGAAATCTGGGGTTCCTATTACATGAACAAACTTTTCAAAGTTCAAATGTCATATGGTCGACACCATATGATCAGACTTTGAAAATTTCGAAGGTTAAATGTAATGACACTGTACTGTCTAGAATGGGAGAATTTCCCTTTTCTGCACTGAAGTGCGATCTCATAGTTGGTATAGTTAAGTAAGAGGGGTGTGGGGGGTGCAGAGGGGGCTTGCCCCCCTGCTTGGAGCGTTAAGGTAAGTTTTATTTATTTATTTTTTTTATGTTTTATTATATATTCGAAGTTTTAAACTTTGATCATATGTTTTCGAACATATGGAATTCGAAGTTTTGAAACTTTGAATACATAATATAGACCCGAAATCTGGATGAGTGGATGGGGAATACAATACCCACCCCTGGGGACCACTCCAGTGACTATATTCCTGAGCCACACTGAGGACTATTTTCATGTGGCCTGGATGCCAGGGTATTTCCTTGGGCTAGCCTTGTACAGCCTTCAGACCCATTCACCTACTACACACCTATGAAGCAATGAACCTATGGATCTCAGTACTGGCAAGTGTGTGTGTGGGAATAGTAATCCCAGTGTGTTTAGTTGATGAATAGCCCCTGTGGCTGTGGTTATTAGCAATCAGAGGTATGTCCAAACCAGAACATGTACCATTCTTCATTCTAAAACAGATGATGTAAATCAACGTATACCTATGTACAACCCTCAGCCCTATAATCTGTGAGGCATATGCAATCACTGTGTTACACACCGGGGATTACCATGCACAATCTGTACCCTGCCTATGACATGGGTGATGTGTTACCACACTGTCATACTCCATGGCCTTGCTGCAGAGCCACATTCTGGTGACACACAGACACCTAGAACGGAAATGAGATACAGCATGTGAGAACACATTCACTCAGCACTTCACTTGTGGAGGGAGAGAGGGGTAAAGTTGGCACTGAATGTGTTGCCAAGACTGTGGCCAATATATGTTGTCTCAGGATAGGTATTAACATTGTGCAGTAACTCACAGCACTTGCATTTAATGCTGTGGAGATTGTTGATGTAACTATCAAAGGCTGTTGTGACTGTCATCAGTGTCTGCTGCATCCATGCTGCCATACATGCCTGTTGGGGATTTCATGAGGGATCCAAAGTTGTGTTTGAGGCTAATAAGGGAGTTCAACAGTCATGGGACACCACCTTTCCCTGCAACAGTGTCCTCCCTCTGATGTACAATTTAGTAATGAGAGGGGACCATCACATTGTCATCCAGTGTTTGGAGGACAGTGTCTGGGTTCTGTTGGCTCTGGCTAGTACCATGCATTCATGTACCTGTTTGTACAGTGCCTATGTGTATGATTCATGAAGCTATTTCCCATTGCCATGGGTGCAGTGAAGACATCTGCCCCGGTTTTCATGGTTGCAAAGTCAGCTCTGGAGAGGTTTTGTCAGGTGGTTATCTTTGTGGGGGGTGTGGCTGACATGTTGAGTTCCATGTTGATTACAGCATGTGTGGATCTCACAATGCAGGGACTGACATCTGTGGATGAGCAACAGTCCAATATTTAAGTGGTCAACACAGGTCAAGGTTGTTGCATCCTCTACCAGGGGTCAGTATGAGCTGGTCTAGGGCAATGGAAATGATGAATCTCAGAAGTGTTGGGCCACTGTACTGGTGCTTGGCTACATTCCCCAGGTGATGGAAGGGTAGTTGAAGACACATGTACTATGTCACTGTTGCTTTGGACCATCATACATGGCAGGGTGTTGAGGAATGTGCATTGACAGTCTAGGAACATAGATGTGGACCCATAGCAGGCTATGGTCTGGATTGCACTATTACCCCAAGGCACCAGAAGTATCTCCAATGCATTATGATGGGATACTAGTCTGAAGGTGTTCCTATCCATAATGAATATGGAGACACCACCTGTGGAGGTGTGGTGTGGTCCATGTTTGGAGGCTGCCAGCTATGGAATGTGCCATAGCCTGATACTGCAGGTCTGCTGTCTGCTGCTGTGAGCCACCTCTCCATTACAGCAGACATGTGTCTTCCACTCCATTTTTGACCTGTGTACTACCCTTTACACTTCCCTTCACTCCGATTTAGTAGACCTGTTGATGTCATCCACCTTAGAAGTACCTTTGGAAGAGGTGGAAATGTATAAGCTCTGTGGTGTGTCTGATAACTGCGTAACGCTATAGTAGACATACCTAGATAGGAAGGAGTTCTAATCCCAGTACTGGTGTGTGTGTGTGTGTGTGTGTGTGTGTGTGTGTGTGTGTGTGTGTGTGTGTGTGTGTGTGTGTGAATCATGTACTGTCTGGCTCATACCATTTTTGATCTGTGTACTATCCTTTACACTTCCCTTCACTCCAATTTAGTAGACCTGTTGATGTCATCCACTTTAGAAGTACCTTTGGATGAAGTGGAAATGTATAAGCTCTGTGGCATGTCTGATAACTGCGTAACAGTATAGCAGACACACCTAGATAGGCAGGAGTTTTAACCCCAGTACTGGCAAGTGTGTGTGTGTGTGTGTGTGTGTGTGTGTGTGTGTGTGTGTGAGAATCATGTACTGTCTAGCTCATACCATTTTTGACCTGCGTACTATCCATTACACTTCCCTTCACTCCAATTTAGTAGGCCTGTTGATGTCATCCACCTTAAAAGTACCTTTGGAAGAGGTGGAAATGTATAAGCTCTGTGGTGTGTCTCATAAATGTGGAGCACTATAGTAGAAATCCCTAGATAGGCAGGAGTTTTAATCCTAATGCTGGCAAATGTTTGTGTGTGCGTGTGTGAGGATCATATCATGTGTGGCTTATACCATTTTGATGGGCATACCATACACTGCTGGTGACCACCTCCCACTGTCATTACTTCATATAGTGTGGTAACGACATCTGCCTCACATGCAGCAGGTTAAACCATTATACAGTCCTCTGTACAGATGTGTCTGTAATATCCATATGTTTGAAACCTATACGTGGTCGGACGTGGTCTTTGTGCCTTCACAATGCCCACGTATGTGATATTATAGCCAAATAGGCCACAGTGAGTGTACTGGCACAAATGGCAGCATGAGGTATCATTCCTGACTGAAACATCATGCTAATAGGACATCTGCCGCCCTCAGAGGTGGCCAGCCTTGTAGGTCCAATACATGAGTCCAGATGCTTGGATTTACAAGTGAACTGTACCTGTTATGGGTCACATTAAAGGCTGGAAGAGGTGTGGACTGTCATACTGTGGTCCTAATTAATATGTAACAGGAACACCTTGCATCTTAAGAGTGGTGTGTACACAATTTATATCCACTGTATACCAGTAATGTGTCATGCATGACCTTACCTTAGGCTGTTTGTCCAACACAATTTGCTGGCCTCTGTCCAAACATCTTGGCACTAACAAGTTGTGAAGTATGCTACAGGAATGTTGAGTTCATGTCAGAGAGGCCCCAGTGGTGACCACTGTGATGCAATTCAGTTAACCCCAGCATAAGTGAACATCCACAACAAGCAATATAGCTATTACTGATGGTTGTATGCATGGTAAATTGCAAGCACTTCACATGCCTGGGGTATTGCCAGGCAACAATAGAACATTGTCATACTCACCAGCTTCAGGTTACTGTCTCATATGCAGATCAGAGGGTCCTAGGTAGTTGTGAGAGGGAATTATTGTCAGCAGATGCACATGTGGCCTTGGTACAGGATGGATGCAACATGTCTGCACATCTACAGTACTAACCGCAATAATACACAATGTTCTGTCCTCACCATAGATGTGCACCTCTGTGCATTAGAAAACCCCATCCACAACTGCAATTGAAACTGAAATGTGCATGTAGATAGAATACAGATACATGTATGTCTGATACATTAGTGTACTAATCACCACTGGGATCTTACCTACACGCTCCTCATCCAGTGTGTGTGTGTGCAGCCCACCTCCACAATGCTTCCCTCAGCATCATGGCTTGTGCATTGTGTGTGGCCCATGTGTGTTGAGGAGCTCCTTGGTAGGTGTCAGTGGGGGCTGGATGGCTGGGCCCCCACCGGTGGCTAGCCAGTCCCTCGCTACAGCAGCAACCCACTGACAGGCATGGAATTTCAGGTTGGTGGCCCAATGCTGCACATGCTCATAAGTTCTGCTGTGTAGGCTGGCATCATTTATCCTGTGAACCACACTGTTCCACAGGGCAGTCCTCTCCTGCACATCTTCTGCTCTCAGTCCAAATGACAGGGCATTATGTCCAATCACATACTGGGTGATGATGTCTGTTTCCCCAACAGAGAATGCTGGTAGGCAAGCACTCTGCATGTTACCTGGAAGACATAAACAGGAAAAAGGTCACAGGACCTCATACGGTTGACAAAATGCACATCAACAGTGGATATTACTTGCAAATAATCTACACTACACCAAAACCCTCCAAGCTATCATGTATAGAGCAGCTTGGATTACACACCTGTCCCTGAGCTGTCTTATTCCCCCAAATGCTGGACACTTGACTGCATAATCCTCTAACCTCCATTCATTTCTGTGTAGAGGGTTGACAGTGGTCATCTTCCATATGGATGGTGTGTGGATGGTGGCAGGGCTGTGTTTGTGATGTGTGATGGAACTTTGAGCACATGCCTGAGGTCATGTAGGAGGCAGACACTGATGTTATTATGCCCAATGGAGATATGCTGTTGTTGCCATCAGTAGGCAATATGTACATGCTAACCATTGCTGAGGGGAGGAGTGTGGTTGATGTGCATATCTCTCTGTACAACTGGGTTGGAAAGGGTGGTGATGTCCCCACCTAACCTGTGTGAAGCAGGTTGCCTATATCCATGGCATGTGTGTATGAGGTGTTCTTTATCCCTAGTACAGGATGAATTGCATTGTTTCATCTGAGACTTACAACATATGGTTGCAATTGTCCTTGGTGGTGTGGATATGTTCGATTCATAGCCATAGTTGAACTTACATGCTTGCTCAGATATAGATGGACTTGCTTCAAAGTTGTTGCCTGCACCTATGTGTCCCTGTACAGCCAATGTAGCAACCTATTATGTGGTTTGTGTATTGCTGCTGTCCACCAAAGGGGATTACTCTACCTTGGTGGAGGCTGGCTATACAGGTCAGGTACTGCTGTGTCCATATAGCTACAGTAAATATGAAGGGTACACACCCCTGATACACTGCCTGGTATTTGTGCAATTGGAACATGACACAATAACTCATTTCATAAAAATTCCCACCTGTAGTGTGACCTATAGCCTGCACAATTCAATTGAAAACATAACAATCGGGTCTGTGAAAACATATGGAAATAATACTTAGTACAGTAAGCCAGTTAAAAGTGTGCACACCCTTAAACTGATATGTTGTGTATGCACTTCTTGAGTTGGTTACAGTATTCATCCATCTTGGTCTGAACTGTAACATCATGGCACATCTTCACTTGGCAACAGTTGGTCACCTTCTTAGAAACATCTTTGATTGTATTTCAATGGAAATGTACAGGTTAGGGGTCACATAAAGATACCTGGCATTCTAAAAGGGGTGTGTACACGTGTGATATCCACTGTATATAGCTGTGGATATAACTGGTAGTGGTACATATGGACAGAGGGTCATAACACAGGTGGACACTTCTCTGATTAATAGCAGAATATCATGCCTACTCTAGTACCCATATCAGTGTCAGGGCACTGCAACAACCAGTAGCTGTACACATTTCTGTCTGTTGTATGCACTGACACTGATATTTCACACATGTGCAACATGCATAACCTATGTACCTAAATGCTTGAAACCTATGTGATTTAGTATTGTGTCTTCCAGCTGAGCATAAGCATACATATATGTGCTCAGGTGATACCTGGTATACATTTCTGTTGTATGTTAGTATGGCACACTGTAATTACAGTCTTGCTGCTCAATCATACATCTCAATCTTTTACAGCAGTATGTCTGGACAATGGCACACATAAATGGGTGTCAAAAGGGACATCACTATTGATACTGTATATATATATATATATATATATATATATATATATATATAGCTGCACCATACATTAGTACATTGATTGCATAGCAGGGTTTAGCATCACTGTGATAACCTGAAAGATGTCCAACAGTCATAAGTAAGCTATTATGTTACAATGTAATTGCTCACAGACCTGGCAATGGCTTGGCTGACATAACACAGGTATATATATGTATGTGACTACAGATATCAGTCACAAATGTGCTTATTGTCCAGCAGAACACTGTACAGTTGAATATTATTAATTCAGGATATCACATGTAGTTCAACACACGTCTGCAACAGTACTTTACTATGCACATGCCCTCTATAGGTCTCTTAGCTTTACAAGGCAAATGTGTCATACTCATAATCACAGGTAACATGGATATGGAAAACATCACATTAACGGGCCTAGCAGTGGCACAGTCACAACTGTTTGACAGACACTCCTGCAGTTGTCATGTATGAGCTGCCCTTTCCCAGGGTGAGTCAGGCTCCTGAGCTGTGATCCCACCTCACAACCTGTCAGAGCATCACATCTGGAAAATGCCTAAAATGATGGGGGGATAAATAGGGACAGACTTGAAATATTCCTGTTACAAACATAGGATGTTCATAGAATGATACATTTAGCATTATGGTGAATATTCTTAAGGATGTGGAGTCTTAAACTCAAGTGTTTGTCATTACCTGATAAATTCAATCCTCAGCTACTTGCCAGAAAAGTACAGATCTCTGGAGGAACAGACAAAAATACATGATGGTAAAATGTGGACATTCTGTGAAGATCTGTACAGTTGAGAAGTATGTCTGTGATATCTACCACTGCAGAGAGGGCCAGATGCTATGGCCATAGCAGCTGTTTAGCAGGACATTAGTACAGCATGTTTTCTTCTGACATATATTCCTCCAAATCATATTTCCCATTATTACAGACCAGTTACTATATTCAATGACTTGCTTACATGTTCCACCTACCTTTTTTCTTTCTTCTCTTTTCCACTTTGTTTCATTTATTTCTCTCTCTCTCTCTGTGCACTAAAGGGATAGAGCTGATTTGAATAGGTGGCAGCATGGCTTTTATAGGCAATGCTCTTGACCAAGTGATGGCCTGTGCACCTATTGGGGTTCCCCACTTTCTAATTGCATGCAGAGCAGCTGTGTAGTTCTTCCAATAGCCAATGTCATGGCAACACACTCCTATAACTGAGTATTCCATGTGGGCACTGGACCTTTCCCTTACTTGTGAGGAAGGCATCCTGGAGTTGTGTGAGCTACTACCTCTTACAACAAGACTTGTGGAGACAAGCCAACTTAATGGTGGGGAAGGTTCAAGACATAGGGGCAGAATGTGAGTATTGCTGCTATATGTTTGGAATACTGCTAGTTTAACAGGGTTTGTCTGCACATACTACTACTGCATGGGTTTCAGTCTTCCAAAATTCTGTCTCTGCAGAGATCTCAACTGTATAGCCATCCACAAAATGGCCCCAGGTTAGTCTGTTACGTATGGGCTGTTCCCTAGACAGGTGCTGTCCTTGGCAAATCAGTAGCATACTCTGGTGACTGCATTATGTAGATGGCAACATCTATTTGTTTTTCTGACTTTATATTCCTCAAAAAAGATATGTTACAACAAACCCTGTAACACCAGCAACTTTTGCAGTGTATAACAGAAATATTTTATGTACTGGTGTGTATTTGGGCTTCTGTCCACTAATTATTTCAGGCTTTGTCCAGATGTCATACAGTAGAAGGTGGATCGATATACTGGTCTGTCATTATTTAGTGCTGTAATTCCTGCTGAGAGGAATGGCTAAGGAAACATGTTGAAGTCTGTACATTCAAGAGGTCGGTGTATAGAGAATGCTCTTAGATGGCCTTATAACATACTTTATGTGGGGGACAGTAACATATGTTTTAAAACTAGGCTGTTAGAAAATGTCAGCTGCCTTACTGATAAGAAATATGTCAGTTCTATAGCTGTGCATTTGAATAAATCTCACCATGGGGACAGTAGTAAGTCTCAGGGTACTGTTTCTGAAAACATCTGTTCCTCAGTGTGATGAAACATTCATAAAAGGACAATTGTTATGCACAGACTCAATGTATTACTATTAACTGTGATACTTTTTCCCGTGGGGGTTAAGTGACGAGTGTAATTGGAGGCTGTGTATTCAGTTATATAATTAGGTGTTAATTCCTTCTTGTGATTAAGGCATGTATTTTTGGTAATGTTTACTCCTTGAAGGCTTTGGCCAAAACATCAGAGTATAATAAACATGTGTGAATTACTGGCTGGTTGTATTTTTCTTTGTTGTGTTCAGACATTTTATTTGTTTTGCTAAGAGATTGTTGCATTGTGTATGGCCTATCATGATTTTGTAGCAGTGTACTGTTCACTTATTTATTTGGACTGTGGGGAGGGGGGGCAGATGTGAGTGTCATGGCTGCTTCTGTATTCATGCTGCCCCAGTTGGGGTTCCATACACTTGAATGAATTTTCACTAATTCAAAATAGTGCATAGAATACTCACTGCAGCAAAAGTGCACTTAATTGAAAGTGCACTTACGTGAAGTTCAGTACAATGAACGGGTGTTGTACTGAACTTACGTGCAGTACTCACGGACCTTAGGGTTAGGGCACAGGTCATATGGGCTATCCCCTTACTATGACCTGTGCCCTAACCCTAAGGTCCGTGATGACTGCAGCGCAGTGAAGGACATAGCAATGTCCTCCACTATGGTGCGATAGTCACAAACCTTAGGGTTAGGGCATGGGTTAGGGTAAGGGGATAGCTTTACTAATTATCCCCTTACCCTAACGCGTGCCCTAACCCTAAGGTCTGTGACTATAGCACCATAGTGGAGGACATAGCTTGTTTTTTATGTCCTACACTGTGCTGCAGTGTTTTTGGTGAAGTGCACTTACACAAAAGTTCACTTTCGTTAAAGTGAACTTTCGCCGAAGTGATGCTTCCTATTACAAGATTGAAGTAATGAACTTTCATTCTTGTAATAGGAATCCATATATCTGTATATTTATGCATGTTTGTATGTGTATATATATATATATATATATATATATATATATATATATATAATATATAGGTTCATAAGTAAGTACTAGGCTATCTGCCTGAGGGCATCTATAAGCCTAGCCAGAATGTGTTGGCTTTTGCCGCCCCCTTAGATTAGTTCCCTGTGCCTCTGTCCAGCAGAGCCACTACAGTGATCCCCGGGGTAAATTTTCTGTTTTCCATCCACTCGTCAAGGTTTCTCTTGAAGAGTGCTAGTGAGGGGCTCTGCCTAATGTAGATTGGAATCCTGTTCCAAAGCATGGGGAGTCACTGGTACAGGAATCTATCCCTCCAGCACATCCTATTTATCGTTGTGGTGAGGTTTAGATCCCTACAGCGTGTGGCCCTCGGGGTTTGTTTTTATTTTTTAGGTGGAGCATGTCCATCAATTCTGGGTTGGACATGGCCTTGTATGTCAGGCAGAGATCACCTCTGAGTAAGTGGTATGCAACCGAGTACAGCTGGAGTTTCTTCAGTCAGGCTGCATAGGGCATCTGTTTGAGATCAGTAATCCTCTTGGTGAGATACTTCTGTGGTCTCTCAAGCTGTTGTAGGTGCCTTGTAAGGTACATCCCAAATGGGGCATTGTACTCAATGATGGATCTGATGAGTGATGAGTAGAGGGGCACAATAACCTCTTTTGTTCTAGATGCAAACCCTTTTGTGATTAGGTGTGCCACATAGAAGGATTTTCTAACCACCTTGGCAATATGATTATCAAAGGAGAGATTAATACATTTTCTGTATTTAGAGGACTACCAAGTATGTGGTAGTTCACTGGTACTTTGTTTTTTTTCCAAAGGGGATGACTATGCACTTTTTTTGGCATTTAGCTTGAGGCTATGATTTTGACACCAGGTATCTGTCTCAGTGAGACCCTACTGGAGGATGTCTGTATCAGCTGGAGAGTCAATTATGGCCCCCAGTTTGCAGTCATCTGTGAACTTGGTCAGCCATAGTCCTCCTGTGCTTGCCTGTACCTCTGATAAGTATACCGAACAGGAGGGGTCCCAGGACTGAGCCCTGGGGGATGTCACATGTAACCGGTTTAGAGTCGGACCTAGAGCCCACAACTCTCACCGTGTGGGTTCTATCCATGAGCCAACTGTCAACCCATCTCATGACATAGGGGTTTATGCTCTGGCTGGTGAGCTTGTCTATAATACCAGAATGGGGAATGGTGTTGAAAGCCTTTGCAAGGTCTAGGTAGGCTGTGTGGACCTCCTTTCCCTCGTCTAAAGCCTTGGTAACTGTCTCAAAGAAGTTCACCAGGTTTAGGAGGCATGATCTGCCCTTAACAAAGTGAAACTGAGTAGGGTCCAATGTTTGAAGGTTCCCAATGTCTCTGTTAATGAGTTCCATGACGATGCACTCCATAGCCTTGCAGGCTAGTCAGGCTTATAGGGTGATAGTTCCCGGGGTCTGTTGTGGCTCCACCTTTGTGGAGTGGGATAACTGTAGCCTGTAGAGAGGCTGAGTTTGAACAGTGTGTTTAGGTGAGGGGTTAGTTCATTTTGGAGCTCGTGTAAGGCACAGCCTGGGACACCATCTGGTTCCATTGAAGCTGCATTTTTGGCTATGGATAGGGCTGTTTTAACCTGTGCGTCTGTGATTGCTGAGGCTCTACATTCTTCTGGTATGGTTATGGGCCCTTTAGGGGGTGAGAGGGGGGTGAAGTTTGCACTAACCCTGTCTGCCAGAATGTTGGCAATATCAGTCGGTTCAGTGTATTTTGTGCCATTCTGCACTAACTCAGAGCAGATCGGAGAGTTTCCACTTAGGTTCTTGACATAGCTGAAGAATGCTTTTTGGTTACCTTTGGCGTCCTTGGCAATTTTTCTTTCGAAGCCAGCCTTGGATGATTTTATGGGGGATCGTAGTTTCTTGCTGATACTGATCAAGGATGTCTTTCCTTCTTGGGATTTTACTCTTTTCTGTACTAGTTTTCTCCTTCTATTGTTTAGCTTGTTTATGGCAGGGGTCCACCAGACTGGTTTCCTTTTCTTGGAGGAGTCTTTGTTTTGCTTGGGATAGCATGATCCATACATTCTTGCAGGTGCTCATTGAGTGTCTTTGTAAAGGATTCAGCAGCTTGGACAGCATTGTCCTTCAGCATGGGGGGTGTGAACCTTTCCAACTCAGTCTTAAGTAATATGAAGTTTGCTTTTGAAAAGTTTTTCACTGTGTTTTTTTGATTGGGGGTGAGGGTGGAATGTGGATATCCAGAGTGATTAGTCTATGGTCTGATCTAACCGGTGAGGGGTTGACCTCCGGTCTGGAACACCGGTCGCCCATGTTGGTGATGACCAGGTCCAATATGTTGTCACCTCTGGTGGGGGTGTTGACCAGTATATATATGTATGTGTGTGTGTATGTATATACGTATGTGTGTATACATACACACACATATATATATATATATATATATATATATATATATATGTGTGTGTGTGTGTATACACACATGTACATATCAGTATTTATTGGTAATATATCTATATATTGTTGTACACATATATGGCTCTCTATACATAGCTCACTCTCTATGTATGTTTCTATTCAGCTATATATACTTATTCCCTATTGTAAACTGGCTGTAAAGAAGGTTATGTTTGAGAAAACATCCTCAAAGGACACAGCTGAGGTGGCTTACTGGTAAAGTGCATAGACTATGGTGCAGAGTCCTGGGTTCAAGTCCCACAAGGGCTGTTTATTTTGCTGCTAGACAGAACAAAGACTGTTGGATACAGAGTGGTTAAGGCAGTTTTGAGCAGCTTTGAGTATGTCTGTGCAGGTCTGCGCGATGGTAAGCAGTGCTAACGTACGGTTAAATGCGCAAACCTGTTTAGCATTTATATTTAAGCAGTGCTGAAACCTGCTAAGCATAGCTTAGTCCTGGTAACCAGTGATCACATTCCAATCTGATAAAATAGCAGGGTAATGACATCTTTAATATGTGCACTTAATTCCCTGTACATAACATGCTTCTATATGCTGTCATTACAGTAGCAAGGGGTGTGAGTAAACTGTATGGGACACCTGGGTATACATGGGTAGTACCACAATCTTTTCTCTTTGGATTTGCTTCATACATGGATAGTATCCCAGGTTATATGCAGTCACACTTGCATGTTACACCAGCTACAGTGCACTGGCTGACAAATAGTTTAACACATATTTTATCATTACGTTAGTACTTTTAACAGTGCTTTTTCAAGTAAGAGTAGATTGCAGATTGTAGTAATGGAATCATACACCCTGCATGCAAAGCTGGACTCTGAGTACTGAATATCTTGTTCTTGTTGTTTGAGCTGTATGTTTATATGTACCTCCTATATATTGATCTGATATGTTATTACCTGTAAACAACTATGTTTTTTGGAAATGTCATTGAGGACTGCTGTCATGTAGTAATGGCATACCTTTCAGTTTTAGACGTGCATCTTTCAAAACATTCATCCTAGTGCATAACATGTTGGCTATCTACTTTCTGTCTGTCCTCTGTACAGATGTGCAGATGTCAGGTATTACTACAGCCATACCACTATAAAAGTGCCCACATTGTATTGTGCTGTGGGCCTGGACACTACTACTAGTTCTGACATATAGAACATTCCTTAATGTGGGTCTTGCCCCATTTCCTTGCTTGTGTGAAAGACATTACAGAGGTGGTGGCCTACAGATTCACATACAATGGGTGGCAATACATTACAGGACAGGACATGTGAAGACAGCCAACCAACATAGGGGACATATCCCCGGATTTGTGAACAGATTCTATGTCATCTATGGTGTTATACACATGGTGGATTGACAGATTGTTAGAGTTTATGTGGACATGCATTTAGTGTGTGACATCACGACTCACAGTGATATGTCTCTGACATACTTCTCCGCTGGCACATTGTCCACAGACTGGCCACATGTCTGCCTGTTATGTGTGTTCACCAGACAGTTGGTGTCTTTGGAAAATCAGTTGTGGACTCTGGGAAATGCAGTTAGTAATTACTCACATCAATTGGTATTACTGACTTCATATTCCTCATAAAGGATGTTACAACAAACTCAGTGACATCTGCAACTGTCTCAATGTATGACAGCAGTATGTCCAATCTACCCCTGTGTTTGTGCCTCTGTTCCCATCTAGTGATACAGGGGTTGCTGCTGAGCTTAGTGAGTGAGGAATGTTATCAAAGGCTTTGGCCAGATCAATGTAGGCTGTATGTGTCACCTTCCCTTCATCCACAGCTCAGGTGACTGATGCCAAGAAGTTGACCAGGTTTAATGAGCAGGTATGACCTACCCTTCACAAAGGTAAACTGTGTGGGATCCTGAGTTTGCAGATTCCCATATCCCTGTTTATCAGGCGCATGATGATGCATTCCACAGCTTTGCATAACAGACTTGTCAGGCATTTGGGGTGGTATTTCTCAGGGTCTGTAGTTACACATTATTTGTGGAGAGGGGTGACTGTAGCAGTGCACAATTCAGTAGGGACAAAGCCTGAGGTGAGGCTGTGCTTGAACAGGGCACGCAGGTAAGGTGTCAGATCACTCTGTAGTTCAAGGATATTCCCAGGTCCCATAGAAGCTGTATTCTTGCCTTGGACAGTGATGTTTTAATCTGTGCTGTAGTAATACTGGGTGCCTGGCAGTGTACTGGTATTGTGATTGGTCCTTTGGGGAGAGTGAGGGTTAATGTTTGTACCCAAGATGCCAGCCAGTATATTGGCATTATTTGTTGGTTCAGTCTGGGAGGTACCATTGTCTAGAAGCTCAGAACAAATCTTGGTATTGCCATGGAGATTCTTTACATGACAGTATGAGGCCTTGTGGTTGTCTTTACTATGTGCTCCAATTCTGTTCTCACAGCTAACGTTGTAGTATTTGATGAGGGATCTCAACTATTCATTGAAGTTGATAAGGGTTTATTTCCTGTCTTGCGACTTCACCTTATTCCATATCGGTTCCCGCCTTCTGTTTTACAATTTCTTTATGGCAGGGGATCACCAGATCAGCTTCATTTTTTTTTTGGAGTTGAGCACGAACATACATACACCATACACCACATAACACACACACCATTTTACCCACAACACAAAAACCACACAACCTTACACTACATGTAAGCAGGAGGGCAAGCCTCCTGCACCCCCCTACTTATATATATACCAACTCTGAGATCGCACATAACAAAAAATAAATAAATCACACCATGGCATTCTACACTCGCTCGCAGACAGATGCACATCACACACACAAAAAACAACAAATCCAACACTCACACTCACATACAACATCCAAAATCACACACATACACTCCCTCACCTTCAATTCCAGACACCATACCAGCCAAACACTTCATGTAATGTACCGTAAATGTATAAGCACGGATTTAAGATACTAAAATTCGCTCTTATGCAATTTCGGCATTCTGCATTTTCAGCTTCATGGTCTCGGAATGCTGAAATTTAAGATTTCAGGATTTTGAGATTATGAAGTGAAATATATATACATATATGGATTCCATATATTTGGTCGAATTACACTTAGTCAAAAATAATTCCAGGCATTTCACTTCACAGAAAGCTCACTTGACTGAAAGCTCACTTGGTCAAAGTTCATTTGGTCGAAAATGGAATATAGCCCCTGCCCCACTGCAGTGCAACCCTGGAGTAAGAATATTAAATAAGGGGAGGTGTGGGGGCACAGCTCCCCACATTATGCCAATAGTTTTTACTAAAGATATATATATATCAATGCATTTCTAATGGATATACCTTCTTATAATAGTGAATATATTAAAATTATGTGGGGGGCTACGCCCCCACACCCCCCCTTATTTAATATTCGCACTCCAGGGCTGCACTGCAGTGGGGGCAGGGGCTATATTCCATTTTTGACCAAATGAACTTTGGCCAAGTGAGCTTTTAGTCAAGTGCGCTTTCAGTCAAGTGCAATGGCTAGTATCATTTTCGACTACGTGTAATTCGACCAAATGTGTATATATATATATATATATATGTATACATACACACACATATGCATATATGAATACATTTTTTGTACTGTTGAATGTTTGTGCTGCATGATATATTTGAAAAAACATCAGACATATCTACACCTTGGATGGCTTAGTGGTAAATTGCTGTGGCTATGGTGTGCAGGGTCTTGGGTTCAAGACTTGCAAGGGCTGATTATTTTGTTGCTGGGCAGAACAAGGGCTGTTGGATACAGAGTGATTAAGGCACTTTTAAGCAGCTGTAAGTGGATTTGCGCGGCGGTAAGCAATGCTAATTTCCGGTTAAATATGCTTACAGACAGACAGTCTTAAAAGTGCTTAATTTGTGTAGGCATTGCTTAGTGCTGCACAAACAGGCTTAATTATGCTTACTACTGCTTAAAACAGGTTACTCTTGCTTACCCCATGCTAATTTCTTTAAAAGAAAAAAGGGGTGATATGAAAGTGGTGCAAAAGGGGGCATGTAGTGGGAAAGACAACAGGGAAAGTAGCTAGGGATTTGCAGGATGGGTGTAGGGAAGGTCCATGACAACAGCTGTGCATATATACTGAATTTGGAGGTATATTTGGACACTCAAACCCCTGAGAGAGGGGTAAGGACAACAATAATGTTTTGTGAAGCCAATTATACCAGATTACACATGTCCAGTGGACACATGTGTGAAATGGACAGCTATGTATGGGGTGAGATTTTTTGGGGGGGAGCAGATTGCCCTTTTTTTTTTAAGGTGAGAGTGGGATGTTGGGGAAGGACTGTAGGCATATTTGGTGAGGTAGGTTGGGTAGGAAGACAGACAAGATGGCATACATGGGCAGTATATGACACGTGGGGGGTGTTTGGAAATCATTAGCCCACGAGCCCCCAAATAGAAACAGTGGGACGAGGTCCCCACCCATGAGCAGTCACCACTGCACCTTCACAGCCCCAAATGTGGCTGTGCTGGGGGCTAAGCAGGATGGGCAGGCTGACCCTCTAATTGCACCACACGGCCCTCAAGCTGGTGTAGCAGATCTCCAAACTCCTTTCAGACCTTGCTACGCACTAATCCCCAGACCTGGCTTCTGGTAATGGTATTCTGTCCATGCCCACTCCCAGAGGGGGGGACAAGCCCCATCCCTGAGGTGGTTCCACCTGAAAGTGGTGCAGGACCAGCAGACGTGGAGGTCCCAGATGTGCTGGGTCCCAGTGCCACGGCCAGATGAGGTGGGAGAGGTGGGTCTGCAGGGACCAGCCTTCCCAAACATGCTATGGTATTGCAGTTTTAGAACATATGTGGATTAGTAATAGTCAACACAATCCAGAATTAGTTATAACAGCATGTATAGATATTCCCATTAACCCAAAACAACAGATTTGGAACAGTTGCATATATGGAACCACAGTGGCCATTACAACAGCATGCAGGTTATATTAATAGCAACAGGGCACAATAGTAGTATTTCAATAATAAACATTAATAGAAACACATTTCAATATTTGTTAAACAATAGGACATATGTCCCAACAGTAGGATTGGTGTAAAACAAACCCATTGATTTGTGTGTTTATATTATTGTTGCAGATATGGTGGGGGGGGATGTCAGTTAACAACTTGTATATCCTTGCAGTACTCACAACTTTAATGATCACTGCTCTAATCATTACTCTACAGGTATTACAATAACCTATGGCCTTGGTTTGGGCAGTGGTATGTTTGTACACTGTATAATTCAACCTTCTTATAGCTACTTTCTACTTATCTTACCTGGAAGACCTGAGGGGGGGAATGGTTGTCAACACTACCTGACTGTTTCTACAAATATTCACAAAATCCTAGTTGAAATTATGCATACAGCTTACTACCATCCCCAGAATTCAAACCATGGCTGTGTCTGCTAAAAATACAACAACTTGTGTTTCATCAAAGTGAGCTATTGAGAAACCGCTGTCTCTTCCTTCAATGTTTTCTAATTCTCTCTTGGTTGTACAATCTGACCTTGTAATCACAACATTCTTATACAGACATTCCTAGACATATTTTTGATATTGTACAGTGTGGAAAAAGTGGTTAACACAACATTACTATTCAGATATCAGATCTTGGTGCATGCAACATTTCAAGCCATACAATACCAGAGTAAATACAACCAGTCCAGGATTTAGAACTTTATTGCCAGGCAGTTACAGTTTTATTTAAATATGACCCATATGGGACTATTACTGTCATACTGTCTGGTTTATTCAGTATAAACCATACACATTTTATACTGCCAGGTGACATTCTAATCCTTTATATTTATTTGGTATGACTACTACAAGCAGGATTGTTACTCACCAGCCTCGCGACGCAGCCTTTGCAGCCTACTGGCATGGGCTTTCTGGTTCGCAACCTGCTCAGCTAGAGTTGTAATGAAAATAGAGAAACATTTAGGCATACCTATCCATCACATACATAGGCTGGACTTTGGTAAACAGTTATTGCTATGAATACTTACACATTGCTGGGACATCACCCCTCTGTCTTGCTTCTTGGAACCACTGTTCCAAGAGCTCACTCTTACTCTGTTTCAAGTTGGCATAGTGGTGCCAGACCTGCTCACCAGTCCAAGGGATAGCAGTGCCACTGGTGAGATCACAGGCAAGACTTTCCTAGGCTTCCGCTTTGTACTGGGAGCCCTGTTACTGGTCTTGCAGCAGTCTCACATCACATTTTTTTTTCAAGGAGTCCTACCATGACCTTGGACTCCTGTATGCCCCAGCACTGTGGCCGAAAGCACATGCCCTCTCCAACACCTGCCATACTGCTGACAGTGGGGAGCTACAACTAGTTATGAGCTGTATTCCCACCTGCTAGGTTTAAATACAGACACTTTCCCACCCTTTGCTGTGAGTGGACAGTTTTGAATATGATGTGCTAAGCTATGGGCAAACCTGCTTAGCTAAGGTTGGCAGTGCTTAAAGGGGCAGGTTCAGCACTACTTACCAATGGGTAAATCCACTTAGCTGGGCTACTCATTGCTTAGCATTGATATGTACACAATGTTTACACCCTGTTAGCATTGCTTATCTTTTATTTTATTGGACTACCACCTGTATGGGACTGATTCATCATTCATTACATATTATAAATTTGTTTATCTTCCCGGACATCCCCCAATGTGCTGTAATTACATTTATTCTTGTGTGACTATACTGTATGCGGCACTTGTGTTTATATTGGGGTTTCACTACTTTATTTATTTTATTTTATTTATTTTACATTTGTTAACCAGGGGTGTCTGACTGAGCCAAAAAGGCCCTTTTTCAGCAGAGGCCCGGGGAGAAAATCTCCACAAAGAAAAATTACAGACACATTTAGTTATTTAGACATGATTAGTATACACACAAATTACAAGAGACATGTTTTTACAGTGGTATGCGGCACATAAACAGTTACAGTGGAGAGAACAAACAAAAAAATATTAATTTTAAAAATAAAGGTAATTAATAGATTTGTGGTGTACAGCTGAAATTTGGAACATAGGTAGAATACATACATAGTACACAGGTACAGTACATACATTGTAGATTAGCCAGTGTTTGTGAGTAAGATTGAAAACTATTATCAAGTGCTCTAGATTTAGTATGTATATGTTATCCACTTTCACTAGCCTGGGGGGCAATCATGGCACTGCCAACTTTGCTTGAGATGTTGCCTGATGAGGTCTTTAAAGGAGGCTTTGGATGATGTGTTTTGAATGCTAGTAGGGACAGAGTTCCATTTTTAGCCACTGAACTACTATACAGTGCATCTCCAAAGCTATTGTAGCTGTTGGTGACTTCTAGCAGTAGTTTGCTTGATGATCTAAGAGGCCTTTTGGCTGAGTGATGTTGTACTAGGTTTTTGAGGGCAGGACACTTATTGGGGAGGTAATAGATAGAATGACAGAGGCAGAGCTGATTGTAGGTTAGGAGGTTGGGCAGTTCAAGCCAGTGGAGTTGTCTCAAAGCAGTACAGTGATGAGTTCTATATGAGCAATTTGCAGCAAAGAGGACAATTCTGTTATAGCAGGCTTCCATTTTGCTTAGTTCAGTTTTGTTGAGATTAGTCAGAACGGGCGATGCATAGAGTATGGTGGATAGAAGTTGGGAGCGAGCAATGGCTGATCTTGTGTTGTTGGTAAGAAATGGTTTGATACGGTAGAGTGACCCAAGTTTGGCATGTACTTTTTTAATAATTATGTTGAGATGACTATCAAAATTTAGGTGGGAGTCTATGGTTATTCCCAATAGCTTAGCCTGTGCCACTGGAGCAATTGGAGTAGCATTTGTGGAGCAGATAGTGAATTTACTGTTAGTGTTTTTGTTAGAACTGGTTATAATCATAAGCTGGGTTTTCTTTGGATTGAGGATAAGTTGGGCTTTGGTAAGGTAGTTTTCAACGTCAGAGAATGCTAGTTGAGTTGTTTGCAGGAGAGTGGGAATGTTTTGTGCAGCACAGATTAAGGTAGCGTCATCTGCATACTGAATTATAGATGCATGCTGTATGGAGGTATGGAGGTCATTTGTGAAGACTATGAATAGTAGTGGTCTTAAGATAGAACCCTGTGGGACTCCTATAGTTATGGGCACCTGAGGAGAGAGAGAATTTTCCCATTTCACAGCTTGGTACTTGTCAGTTAAGTAGCTTTGGAACCAGGTAAGAGTGGAATTTGATAGATGATACTGGTTTAGTTTGTTTAGCAGGATTTGGTGTGAGACTGTGTCAAATGCTTTGGACATATCCAAAAAAAGAGTTGACACTTGTAGGCCTTCATTTTTGAGATGGTTTACTGTGTCTGTGAAGCAGAGGAGGGCTGTAGTGGTACTATGGGCAGGTCTGAAACCATGCTGAGTAGATGACAAGATGTTGCTGTCTAGGAGATAGTTTAGCATCTGGGTATGGATGCATTTTTCTAGGATTTTGGCCAGTGGGAGAGTAAAGCAATGGGTCTGTAGTTATTAAGTTCAGTGGAGGTCCCGCCTTTATGTATGGGTGTAACATAGGATATTTTCCAGAGTTTGGGCACATAGTTTTCAACAATTGATCTGTTTATGAGAGTGGAGACTGGGATAGCAATAGCATCTGCTGTGAGTTTCAAGAAATAGCTGGGGAGTAGGTCGGCTGCTGTTGATGAGGTTTTTAGTTTGGAGAGCAAGCTTTTGATTGAAGTGGTGGAAACTGTTTTGAGGGTAAATCTTGTATTAGTGTTATTTGTGTTGGGGGATAGTGAGGAAGGAACTGTCCTGTGATACTAAGGATAGAACTGAGTTCACAAAGTGGGAGTTGAATTGTGTTTCGATGGGAACTTTAGTGCAGGGGTGGTTGGTTTGGGGGTAGCCTTTTGGGTGGATTTTAGTAGCTGGTTTACACTTTTCCAAAATTTTTGCGGGTTGTGTTTGCATTTAGTTTGTAATGTTGTGTAGTAGGATTTTTTGTCCAGCCTAATGCATTTTTTTGCACGGTTGCTCAGTTCTTGGTACTTAGTTAGGCTTTGTGTTTTTTTTTATAGTAAAGCCAGGCAGTGTCTCTGGACTTGAGGATTTCTTTGGTTTCTTTACTGAGCCAGGGGTTTGTAGAGGTTCTAACCTTGATTTTGCGCAATGGAGCGACAGTGTCTAGGTGTTGTAGAAATATTTTGTTGAAATATACTACAGCTTGGTCAAGTGGGAGGGTTTTTAGGGGGGGGGGGTCCAGTCAAAGTTTCAGAGTAAAATGTTGAGGACCACAGGAGAGATTTTTTTTGTGTTTCTATTGGATATATAGTTAGTGGTTTGCATATGCTTGTTCAATTACGTATAAAGTATATTATGTTGTGGTCACTTAAGGTGTATGGGAGACTGCCTGTGTGAGGGTACAATGTGGGGCTGTTAGTTAGGACCCAGTCAAGGATGGATTCCCTTTTAGATTTTTCATCACATCTAGTTGGAATTTGGATTAGCTTCTGGTAGCCATGGAGATTTATTAGATTACTTGGTGGTTCTAATATACAGGTGAATCAATCTAGGTTGAAGTCCCCCAGAATAAGGGTTTCTTGTGAGTATGTGGAAGAACACCAGGATAAGAAGTCTTCAAGGCTAGCAGGTGTATTACCAGGTGGAATATAGATCACAATTGTAGTGATGAGCTTTTGAGGGTGAAGTTGAAGTTGTGAGATAAGTAAATCCCAATTATTGGGGGAGGGGGTAGGAGTTTAGTAATTGACGGAAAGTTAAGTTGGACTTGTACAGTAAGGCAGTTCCACCCCCTTTACGAAGTGGTCTGTCTTGTCTAATGATATTGTAGCCGGTAGGGACAACTTCTGAGTTAGCTATGTTTTTATTTAGCCAGGTTTCTGTTAAAGCAACTATGTCTGGGGAGTAGTGTGCTATTGTGGCCTGGAGTTCAGGTATTTTATTTTTTATACTTCTAATATTAATATTTAGCATTAAAAGATGGTTGGTTTTGCTGCTGTTGTTGATTTGCCCAGGGATGAAGAAAGTGGGTGTGTTATGTTCCGACATTTGTGTTGGAGCAGTTTGTGTTGGACAGGATGGATTTGGGCCTTGATTGGGGTGGATATCCCCATTTATGGTGAGCCTGGAGTTAAAATGGTTATACAGATGTTGGAGTTTGGTGAGGAGTGTGAGAAAGTATTGTGTTTTTTTTGGAGTAGGAATGAGAGCATATGTGTTTAGTTCTGAATTGGTCTGTTATGTAGTTCTTGAATAACTGTGGGCAGATATTATTATAATGTGTGGTGTCTGTATACGAGAGTGCATAATGTAGTGTTGTGCTACTAAGTTTAGGGAGTGATAACTTGTGGTGTTGTAAAGAATTATGAGAAGACAGACTAGACTTAGTTGTGTGATAGTCATGGTTATAAAGTTTAAGTTGTTTCTAGGTGGGGGGTCTGAATAGGAATTATAGGGTTACACTATATGTGGATGGGGAAGTAGTGTGGGTGATATAAAAAATGCCTAGTGGGAATGAGAGTGATTGGGAGTATTTTGTGTGGAGCAAGTTGGTGTGGTATAATGTGATATGATTCGAGGAGCTGTGATTGGTGGAGGTGATGTGAAGGTGAGCTGTGGGTGTGGCTGTGATTACTATAAATGTAGAGGTAGTGGGGGCGGGAGGGAATAGGGGGCAGGGCAGGGGAGCAGAGAGAGCCTTAGTGTTAGCGAGGGCGGAGTGGGGCAGAGCCAACCAAGACAAGAGAAAAAAGTAAGTATTACATTACAAATCTGAACACTTTAAACAAATTCCTGAGGTCTAATGGCTTACTGGCAAGAAGAATGTAATTGCTGAAGAGCACTTGTGTTCTGGTGGGAGACTAGAAATTTAAAGATGGCCTCATGCTCAGCAGGATTCTAATATAGACTTTGTATTGGGGGAGGGAGATAGCACAAGGGGTGTAAACCAGGTGGAATGCAAAGAAAGCAGAGAGGCAATCAGTGGAAATCAGTGAAGACCTCAGAGGGAGTAAGTAATAATTCAAACTACCTGTAAAGTGAAGGAGAGAAGAGACAGCAAAGTTTATTAAGGTTGGGAGTGTGTCTTCACATTGACTTGCTAATTAGTAACCAGTTTGTGCACAGATTAGAGTAGGGAGCTACATTAGCAATGAAGGGGAATGTATAGAGATGCAAATAAACAGACGGGTCTCCACGTGATACAAACTAAGGCAGAAAGCACTGAGCGGGCTGCTTGATGGTTAATTTAGTCACAGGGATGTGAATTAAATGTATACTGTCTATTGGACAGTTAGGATTACTGTACTAGCGGGGGGTGGGGAGGACACAAGGCTACAACAGTCAGTTTTATTAGCAAGCTGAGAACTGCTAAGAAATACTGTTAATGTAATAGCTTCACTCTCATAAAACATACAAGTAGAATGCCTGGGTGGACTGACCCTGCTCTTGAGGCTCAAAATGTATATCCTTGTTTAGTTTGCAGTGCTGATTCCTTCTTATGCTGTATGGGTGGAGTGGTAGCCGCAGACTGCAGATTTGCTTGAGTGTGCTCCTGCTCTTGAGGCTCAAAATGTATATCCTTGTTTAATTTGCAGTACTGATTCCTTCTTATACTGTATGGGTGGAGTGGTAGCCGCAGACTGCAGATTTGCTTGAGTGTGCTCCTGCTCTTGAGGCTCAAAATGTATAGCCTCACCTCAGGCTTCGTGCCCACTGAGTGGCGCACAGCTACAGTTATCCCACTCCACAAGGGAGGATCCACCTTGGATCCCAGGAACTACTGTCCCATCAGTCTGACAAGCCTGATCTGCAAGGGCATGGAACGCATTATCATGGAACTTATAAACAAAGACATTGGCAACCTTCAAACACTGGACCCTACCCAGTTTGGGTTTGTGAAGGGCCGATCTTGTCTCCTGAATCTGATTGACTTCTTCAAATTAGTCTTCAGAGCTGTGGACGAGGGTAAGGTGGTCCACACAGCCTATCTGGACCTCGCCAAGGCCTTCGGTACCATCCCCCACTCTGGAATCATAGATAAACTTACTTAGCTGGGCATAAATCCCTACGTCACTCAATGGGTTGCCAACTGGCTTACTGACAGAACCCAGACTGTAAAAGTAGCAGACTCAGAATCCAGCTCCAGACAAGTGACAAGTGGAGTACCTCAGTGTTCAGTCCTAGGACCACTCTTGTTTGGCATCTACTTCTCTGAAGTACAAGCCAACACTAAGGGACTCTGGCTAACAAAGTTTGCAGATGACTGCAAATGGGGAGCCATTATAGAATCCCCAAATGATGTGGATATTCTACAAAAGGGCCTTACAGAAACAGATGCCTGGTGCCAGATCCATGGGCTCAAGCTTAATGCCAAGAAATGTATAGTTATCCCCTATGGAAAAAAAAAACATGTACCCATGAACTACCACATAGGTGGCAGGACCTAAACATCGAAAGTGTAATGAGAGACTTAGGGACACAAGTGGACAGTGGTCTCACTTTCGATAACCACATCACCACAACAGTCAGGAAATCCTTCTATGTGGCACACCTCATCACTAAGGGCTTTTCATCCAGAAAAAAGAGGTCATTGTCCCACTGTACTCATCCCTCATTAGACCCATTATAGAGTATAATGCCCCATTTGGTATGTACCTCACAAGACATCTACAACAGCTGGAAAGGCCACAGAAATACCTCATTAAAAGAATCACAGGCCTAAAGCAGATGCCATACGCTGACCATCTAAAAAAACTCCAGCTATACTCTGTGGCATATCATCTACTCAGAGGCAATATCTGCTTAACATACAAGGCCATCTCAAACCCTGAGCTATTGGACATGCTCCACTTAAAGAAATCCCAATCCCTCAGAGCCACACACTCCAGGGATCTAAACCTTATCATCACAATGAACAAAACATGCTGGAGGGATAGGTTCCTGACCCAGAGACTCCCCATACTCTGGAATAGACTGCCCATACATGTCAAGCAGAGCGCCTCATTGGCCCTCTTCAAAAGGAACCTTGATGATTGGATGGGAGCTAAGAAATTCACTCCGGGGATCATGTCAGTTACCCTGCTAGACAGGGGCCCAGAGAAGTAAATATTGTGGGAAGAAATTTCCAGGGAAGTGTTATGGCTAGGCTTGCATAGGCCTTAAGGCCTATAGCCTAGTACCAACCTATGAACCTATGAATCCTTGTTTAGTTTGCAGTACTGATTCCTTCTTATACTGTATGGGTGGAGTGGTAGCCACAGATTGCAGATTTGCTTGAGTGTGCTAAGCAGAATGCCTGGGTAGACTGACCCTGCTCTTGAGGCTCAAAATGTATATCCTTGTTTAGTTTGCAGTACTGATTCCTTCTTATACTGTATGGGTGGAGTGGTAGCCGCAGACTGCAGATTTGCTTGAGTGTGCTCCTGCTCTTGAGGCTCAAAATGTATATCCTTGTTTAGTTTGCAGTGCTGATTCCTTCTTATACTGTATGGGTGGAGTGTTAGCCACAGACTGCAGATTTGCTTGAGTGTGCTCCTGCTCTTGAGGCTCAAAATATATATCTTTGTTTAGTTTGCGGTACTGAGTCCTTCTTATAGGTTCATAGGTATGTACTGGGCTATCTGCCTGAAGGCATATATTAGCCCAGCCACATTGTGCGGTATTCACTGCCCCTTTGGTTAGTTCCCTAGGCCCCTACTAGCAGCTAGTACCCTTGGCCCCTATCTAGTAGAGCTGTTGGTATGATCCCTGGTGTGAACTTTCTGTTACCCATCCACTCGTCAAGGTTCCTCTTGAAGAGTGATAGTGAGGGGCTCTGTCTTATGTAGATCGGGACCTTGTTCCATAGCAAGGGAAGTCTTTCCGAAGGGAATCTATCCCTCCAGCATGTTCTATTCATTGTTGTGCTGAGGTTTATATCCCTAGAGCATGTAGCTCGAGTAGATTTGGTTTTGCTAAGCTGGAGCATGTTCAACAGTTCTGGGTTGGACATGGCTCTGTATGTTAGACAGAGATCGCCTCTTAGAAGGTGGTATGCAACAGAGAAAAGCCTTATTTTTTCAATCGTGCTGCAAACGGCAACTGTTTGAGGCCAGTAATCCTCTTAGTGAGGTACTTCTGTGGTCTCTCCAGCTGCTGGAGATGCCTGGCCAGGTACATTCCAATTGGTGCACTGTACTCAATAATGGGTCTGATGAGGGAAGAGTAGAGGGGCACCACTACATCCTTAGATCTTGATGCAAACCCTTTTGTGATCAGATGGGTCACATAGAAGGATTTTCTAACCACCTTGGCAACATGGTTATCAAAGGAAAGCTGACTATCTACTTGGGTCACTAGATCCCTTATTACTTCTTCAGATTTCAGGGGGTTACCTCCTATGTGGTAGTTTGCGGGTGCTCTGTTTTTTCCAAAGGGGATTACTACGCATTTTTTAGCATTTAGCTTGAGACCATGGCTTTGACACCATGCATCAGTCTCATTTAGGCCCTTCTGGAGGATATCCATGTCGGCCGGAGACTCTATTATAGCACCCAGTTTGCAGTCGTCCGCAAACTTGGTCAGCCACAGCCCTTCAGTGCTTGCCTGTACTTCTGAGAAGTATATGCCAAACAGGAGGGGCCCCAGGACAGAGCCCTGAGGCACACCACTCATTACTGGTCTGGATTGGGACATAGACCCTGCTACTCTTACTTTGTGGGATCTGTCCGAGAGCCAGTTTGTGAGCCATCCTGTGACATAAGGGTTTATGCCCAGGTTGGTGAGTTTATCAATAATACCCGAATGGGGAATGGTGTCAAATGCTTTGGCAAGGTCAAGGTAAGCCGTGTGTACCTCCTTTCCCTTACCTATAGCCTGAGTAACTGCCTCAAAGAAGTCCACCAGGTTCAGGAGGCATGATCTGCACTTGACGAAGCTGAACTGTGCGGGGTCAAGTGTTTGGAGGTTCTCAATCTCTCCATTTATGAGTTTCATAATGATTCGCTCCATTGCCTTACAGATCAGACTGGTCAGGCTTATTGGTTGGTAGTTCCCAGGGTCGGTTGTGGGCCCACCCTTGTGCAGCAGAACCACCATTGCTGTGCGCCATTCTATGGGCACATATCCTGTTGAGAGGCTGAGACTGAAGAGGGTATTCAGATGCGGGGCTAATTCATTTTGGAGCTCGCGTATGACACAGCTTGGGACACCATCTGGTCCCATGGAGGCAGTGTTTTTAGCTTTGGATAGAGCCTTATTAACCAACGTATCAGTAATAATTGGAGTTACACAATCCCCTGGAATAGTAATAGGCCCTGCAGGTGGTGGTGGTGGGGGGTTTGCACTGAACCCGTCAGCCAAGATGTTGGCAATGTCGGTGGGGTCAGTGTATTTTGTTCCATTTTGTACTAGCTCAGAACAGACCTGAGCATTGCCATTTAGGTTTTTGACGTAAGCATAGAAGGCCTTATGGTTATCCTTGGCAACTTTCTTTTCGAAATTGGCTTTAGTTGACTTGATGAGGGCCCTCACTTTCTTACTAATGCTGATCAGGGATGATTTTTCTACTTGAGATTTGGCCTTTTTCTGTACAAGTCTCCTCCTTTTATTGTATAGTTTGCTTATGGCTGGGGTCCACCAGACTGGCTTCTTCTTGCTTGAGGAAGGAGTCTTGGTTTTATTTGGGATAGCACGGTCCATGCAATCCTGAAGATGTATATAAAGTGCCTTGGTGTATGATTCTGCATCCTGGATATCATTATCCTTCTGCAAGGGAATAGTGAAGCTTTCCACTTCTGACGCAAGTAGTTTTAAGTTTACTTTGGAAAGGTTTCTTACGATGGTTTCTTTGACTGGGGGGAGGTGGAGGGGTGAGGATGTCCAGGCTTATCAGTTTGTGGTCTGATCTGACCAGAGAAAGAGTGATAACAGGTATGGTACAATGGGCGCCCATATTTGTGATGACTAAGTCCAATATGTTGTCCCTTCTAGTGGGAGAACATACCAGTTGTTCAACGGCATTTGAATTTATAAATTCTATGAACCGCTGGGCATAGGAGTTAGAACTTTGGTAGTTCGCCTAGTCTATACCAGGGTAGTTGAAATCACCCAAAATTATGGTGTTGGGTAGGACCTTTATATTTTTCAATGCCTCAAAGAATGCTGAGTGAGCATCTTGAGACATGGTGGGCGATCTATAACAGGCTACGACTTGAAATATGGTTTTGCCTGCTGATAGTTGCGCATGGATGATCTCTGGGGCATCATGCTGCGCCACTAACCTGGAGATGTGGGTATCCTTGATGAATATGGATACACCTCCGCCCTTTGTACTGCGATCCAGTAACTGAGGTCGGAAGGTATGATATAAATTGTAACCTGGTAGTGCTGGGGTGCTCTCTGGAGCCTTGAACCAGGTTTCCGTCACTGCACACACATAGATTTTCTCCATACTGAGGAGTGCCTCGAGTGCATGCATTATGAGGTTGAGACTTCTAGCACTGAGTAGCATTACCCTTAGTTTTTGGTTAACTGTGCTGGTTACGGTGGTTGGTTTGTCCTTTAAGCTTTGCCTAAAAAGGCACTATGGGGATGGAAATAGCCTTGGCCAGTATTCGAAAGCCTAGGGGTGACAGGGGTGGAGTGGTAGCCGCAGACTGCAGATTTGCTTGTGTGTGCTCCTGCTCTTGAGGCTCAAAATGTATATCCTTGTTTAGTTTGCAGTACTGATTCCTTCTTATACTGTATGAGTGGAGTGGTAGCCGCAAACTGCAGATTTGCTTGAGTGTGCTCCTGCTCTTGAGGCTCAAAATGTATATCCTTGTTTTGTTTGCAGTACTGATTCCTTCTTATACTGTATGGGTGGAGTGGCAGCTGCAGACTTGCTTGAGTGTGCTCCTGCTCTTGAGGCTCAAAATGTATATCCTTGCTTAGTTTGCAGTACTGATTCCTTCTTATACTGTATGGGTGAAGTGGTAGCCGCAGACTGCAGATTTGCTTGAGTGTGCTCCTGCTCTTGAGGCTCAAAATGTATATCCTTGTTTAGTTTGCAGTACTGATTCCTTCTTATAGTGTATGGGTGGAGTGGTAGCCACAGACTGCAGATTTGCTTGAGTGACACCTCACATCTGGGCCTAATACACTACCCTGGTTGGGAAATATAAGTTACTTCCTCCATAAATATACAAATAAATTAAAACTGTAATGATTACACATACAAAATGGAAATGGTTTTGGTGAGGCTCAAACCGTTAATGACTACATGCAAGGCGTATGCTCTAACTGCTACACTATTGCACTAATGTTTATGTTGGATGTCTATTGCTATTTAACTTATTGTGCCGTTTCAGCTGGGCTAAGCATAGCTAAGCAATGGGCAGACCCACGCAGCTACGCTTAAACTTTATTGCACATGTGGAAAAAAATGTATTTATTACATTTTTTACTTCAGAATATACATGCTAATGCTAATCCTGTTATTCTATCAACTTTCTAGGTTTGTAGGGACAATTGTCCCTTATGGCTTTGTCAGATTTCTTACCCTGATGGGTTGGGAGATGTAATGAGCAATCTCGCTCTATTTAAATTGCCATACGGCACTTCTGGTGTGCAGAGGGCATGTGTATTGTGAGAGCACTGCTCTCAGACACACACACCCTGCCCTCATACACAGAACCATGTCCGTATTACCGCACGGCAGCATGCCTTCATGAATATGCATGGCTGGCTGCCGTGCTGCACAGGAATGGTCCCCTTCTGTGCAGGAATAAGCTATTCCTGCATGGAAGTTTACTGAATCCAGGGGAGGGTTTTATGCCCAGTCAGACTCTTCCGGTAAATAAATGCAAAATAAAATAAAAATAAATTGCTGCAAAAACACACATTACTCAGTTGTAACAGTAAGCAAACTTTACAGAAAAAATGCACTACTCATATTAAACAGACAATTATGTTTATTTAAAAAAATAAAAAAAAACTCTTAAATTCTACATATTACACTAACCATGAGACCATGAGTATTCTGAAACATGAAAACTAAAGCATCTACATACTGCACACAAGCACACTAATATTTCTGAATGTGTAAGAGTATGTTTATTGTAAATTAAAACACACACACACACACACACACACACACAAGAACAAAACTACATACTGCACACTACAACAAAACTAAACTAAATCACTTCTTTTTAAATGTGTTCTTTGCATTTGATTTGATGGCATGAAGAAGTGCCTGGTTTGATATAATATTTGAATAAAAGTCACTGTATTTCATCCGGTAAATTATAGTCATCATTAACTCAGCTTTTAACAAGTCCACTTGTACATTCTCATGTTGGTGTGCATCAGACTGTGATGAATCTGTACTTACCTGATATACAACTTATTTAGCAAAGCTGCGTTTGTAAGATGCAGTAAGATAATGGCACATGAAAGAAATGGCAAGAAACACTGGCATGCGAAAGAACTTGTTTGAATCCAAAAATTGTCATAATAACACTGACATCTAAAAATCTGTCATAAAAACACTGGCATCTGAAATATGAAGCAGTTTGTAAAGTAGTTCTATGATATGGATTCACTGAAGACATCTATTAGTAGAACACAGAATGCATTACGTTTAACAAATGAAAATGCCCCCCCCTAAAAAAATAAAGTTATACACATATTTTCACTTTAAAATACTTCTTGCAAGTCATTACTAAAGAACCACTCTAAAACAAACTGGAATGCACAGCAGACCCCATTTACCTTCCCACAGCAATTAAGAAAAAATATAAAATAAACCTACAGCATTAATTTACTCAACACAATGATGAAATAAAGAACAGGCCCAGCATCAACAACAGCCATATTCACACTATACTCAAAGCAGTACATTTTAAACTTATTGAAGACACCATTAAAAACAAAATACCTACATTTCCACTTATAACAGCAAAATATCCTGAAACAACGATGACATGTTTTAGCACAATTCCAAATGCACTGCATTATTTATTTATTTAACATCTGGTTACTGGGAAAGTCCGACTTGGAACAAAGCCAATTCTCACCGGAAGCCCAGGGAGAATTGCTGTAGACACATGTCTTTGTAACATGGGAGGAAACCGGAGCACCCGGAGGAAACCCACACGAATGCAGGGAGGACATGCAGACTCTGCACAGAAGGTACCTCAGCTGAGAATTGAACCAGAGTATCTCTTGCTGTGAGGCAACAACGCAACCACTGCACCACTGTGCCGTCATTCTGAACATGTCCCCCCCCAAAAAAAAAAATTAAGCAAACATTACCCTTTTAAAAATACTTCTTGCAAGATTATCACTAAACAGCTAGACTAAATTACGTGTACAGCAGACCCCATTTACTTCTGAACACAGCAATTAATAAGAACAATACAAAAAACTGTAGCAGTATTTTACCCCAGCACAATGATGCAGTAAAGAATAGGCCCAACAGCAGTATGGCCATATTCTCATTATTATCAAAGCAGTACATTTTAAACTTATTGAAGACAGCATAAAAATAAAATACACATCTCCGCTTATAAAATCAAACTATCTTGAATCAGCCAAAGCAACATGTACCTGTAGAACACCAAATGCACTATGTTTACCTATGAATATATCCCAGCAAAAAATAAAAAGTTACACACACACATGTTTTCACTCTTAAAAGAAGTTCCTGCAAGTCGTCACTAAATAATCATTATAATAAATATCCAAAGCAGTGCGTCTTAACTTCTTGAAGACAGCATTAAAAAATAAATGTAACATATTTCCATCCAAACAGTGCAAACTATCCCAAAACATTTTCATCTATAAATGCAAAGTATCCTGAAACAGCCACAATAACAATAAAAAATAAATGTAACATATTTCCATCCAAACAGTGCAAACTATTCCAAAACATTTTCATCTATAAATGCAAAGTATCCTGAAACAGCCACAATAACAATAAAAAATAAATGTAACATATTTCCATCCAAACAGTGCAAACTATCCCAAAACATTTTCATCTATAAATGCAAAGTATCCTGAAACAGCCACAATAACAATAGAAATATATCAATCACACTACATTTATCTGTGAAGATAGTCCCTGCTAGAAATAAAAAAAAAACGTATATACACACAACTAATGCTTCCAAATCATCCCAAAACAACCACAACAATTATAGATTAAATTCCACACACACACAGGCATATTTTTATACTTTTAAAAACTACTACTTGTAAATCTCAAAATACCCACTACACAGATTTAAACTGTTTACTGTACGATGCACCCCATTTACTTCTAAACATTAAAAAGTTAAATTGAAATAAAACACAATATTCCCATATTTAAAAATCTAGAGCCATAAAATACTAGTTGTACTTGCTAATCAATACAATCACAGTCTTTACTGGGCTAGCCTGCTGGCCTACTGGTGTGGCTGGCTGGCTTCCTGCCTGCTGGAGTGGCTGGCTGGCTTTCTACCTGCTGGAGTGGCTAGTTATCTGACTGGGTTCCTGCCTGGTGGAGCAGCTGGCTGGCTGGCTGGCTCTGGTTGTGAAAAAAAAAACCCATAAATTTCAGTCCGCTATTAATGGCTGCAGAAGCACTAATAAAAAATGGTCTACAACCACAACCTTTGTAGAGCTCTTCCTGTCTCAATCCCTGTCCATTTGTGAGTTGCAGCCAATTGCTGCATGACTTACAACAAATGGACCTAAGAGGGAATAGCTCTGCCTGCAGGTCCAGGTTGATGACATAAATGTATTGCCATGGAAAAACTGGAAGTATATGTGGCTTTACATTGGCAATTCAGAGCAATTGAAAAGTGGAACTTTTAAAGTCCCACTGCTTTACACAGCAGAAAACAGGATAAAGTAGCTCAATCCGTGAATGTTCCACTGATAACAGGACTAGTGGCAACCATACTCCCAACCTTTCCACCCTTTTGCTATTGTTGTTTTACAAACCAGGTATATCTAGCTTGTACCCCTTATGGTAAGCTTACCACCAAAGTCCCTCCCTCCTCTTTGATTGCCATTGTCAGTTGTGCAAGCATTAAGTACTTTTACGATCCATTGTTTTACACACATCTGTCATACTGACAGTCCACTCAGCAAAAAGTATTGCTCTTTAGCTAACTTCTTTTACTACAAACTATTTTTGCAAAGCTCCCATCTGATTAGCATCCTTGCCATACTTTGAGGATCCTGAATAAATCCTATGCCATCCCTAGTAGATAAAACATTTATTTTACTGTTTTTTTTAAACACCACATGCTGTAGGTGGATTGGACACACTAAATTGGCCCTAGGCATGAGTGCGTGCGTGTGTGTGCCTTCTGTGGAAGGTTGGGCACTGGGCTGGCAACTCGACACCATAAAACTCCACTGCCAATCATGAGCGGACAATGATCCGCTGTGGTGACCCCTAACCGGGAAAAGCCGAAAGAAGAAGATTGAATTATAACTTGTGAGAAAGGCACACTTACATTTATATAAAAGTAATCAAATTGTATTAACAAGTTCACGTTTACAAACATTATACTTCACATATAACCTAAGCAACATTACATAAATTATTCAATTCCTGCCCTTTTTTCTTTTTTGTTAAACAAGAAATATCTTTATTAAACCATCACTTATGACACAGGCAATCATACATTTATATAAATGAAAACAGACCACACCGACACGCTCCTAGTTACAAGCATTTTACATTACAAACCATACTGACACACTCCCAGTTGCAAACATTATACATCACTTATAATCTACCCAATCATTTTCAGTCAAACATTATATAGCTCATTTAAGTCCTGCCTTCTTTTAAACCTCATGACTCCCATGTATGTATTGCTCCCACATTTCCCATTTTTTTCATATGTAGTTTCCTCCTACCTATTTCTAACAATCTCAATTCCAGTTGTCTTATCTCTGTTACAATATTCACTACTTCTAGTATAGTTGGTTTAGAGTTTGATTTCCATTTTCTAGTAATTGCTTTTTTGGCAGCCACCATAACTTCATTTAACTGCTTCATCAGCCGATTTTTGCACTTTAAATCTTTTTCAAGTATCCCTGATATTGTACTATTTGCTGATTGCTGTGAACTACACTTATAAGAAGCCTTAATGGCAGTGTTACTGTGTAAGTTGCTACTTTGCATTTTGTTGGTACTTAATTGTTGTATTCCTGCAATGTTGGCCCTGCTAAATGGATTTTACACAGTTTCCTTTGTTTTAAGTGCTTGTATAAATGGGGCATGTTTGACAGGGTTTTCTGCTGATTACCACAGAGCTCAGCAGCTGTTTATGTGCTTGCCTGTGCCTCTGAAGTGATTTCCTTGCATCACATGCCAGTCAGGCACAAGCAAAGTACTTGTATTTAAAAATCACACTTCCAGAAGCTATTTTAGTGATCAACTACTGATTTCTTGTTTTATTTGTGCATTTATCTATATTTATGGTTAAAATTACTGAATTTTCTCAAACTGTCTTATTAAATGTCTGATTGACTTGAAATCACCTTGACTAGCTAACTTGTTAAAGTCGTTTTGTGGTAGCATATACACTCAAGCAATCTTTTTTGTGCTTTTACATTAAGAGGACTGGGATATTCCATTTTGTGGCAGTAGGTGGTGGCCTGGTCTATCTGAATTGAAAAACACAAAGTTTACCTATAAAACTAGTACTAGGACTGTAAACTGCAATTTACTGCTGTACTGTATAAAGTCAAGTTCAGACCAGCTAGCTTGTGAATCAAATAGCACTAACCATATTCTAGCACTTCAGTAGAGAGTTTATTATCCAAAAGCAGCCTTCCAAAGTTTTCGGGTAGGAAAAATTATAAAGTCTGAATATGTAAATGATATATATATTCGCTTGTGCATGTTTTTAGAGCTTATACTACAATATACTGTAATATTTTTGTACTTACAGTCAATTTGTTTTATTTTTCCTTGTGTAATGTTCATCAACGACCTTTTTAGAAGTTTTTTTTTCCAGTTCAATTATATATTTGATTATCCAAACTACCCTAGTACCCAACTAGTTCAGATAATCGACTGTCTACTATATTCAACTCTAGTTCCTAAGCCTAAAGACCACTCTAGAAGACCTCTGTAAACCTCAGCCCTCAAACCCTAACAGCCCACCATAATACAGGCCTGGACAACATGGATATGCAATTTCTACATGTCTCCATAACCAGCTTGGTAGATAAGGGACTCCTAACACGATTTAACAATTGTCTTATGTTCACGGACCTTTTAATCCTTACAGAAACCAACATAGTATATAAGAAATGTACATATACAATTTCCTTGGAGGCAAAAGTGTCGCAAACAAAGTTGTCAAGAACACACACACACACACACTACATCCACCAAAGTGTCCACACACACAGAGCATCTTATGCTGAGGCACTAAAAAGCAATCTCCTCAAACCTCAAAGACCTCCTAAGCCTGCAAGCAACAATGCCTATCCTCAGAAATCTCTAAAGCATAAATCAAAAGCGAAACCAAACACTGCACATAAGCCTACATCAAATGGACCCCCAAAACAAAGCCCATAAGACAAGCAAGCAGTTTACTCAGGCCTCTTGTCATAAGCGATTCCATTGTATGACACAAAGATGTCACACTTGCCAGACTGGACAAGGAGAAGATGGCTGTCAATTACTTATCTGGAGCCAGGATCTGCCAAGTTACACACGCATTTAATAAATTGCAGCAGAGGTACCAGTACAATTCTATCATAGTCTACATGGGTGTAAATGACCTGAGGCATACCTCTCTGGATTATATGAAGAGAGACATTATAGGTCTCTCTAAATACGTGTCTCAGAATGGTATGTGCCTTGCACTGAGCAACATTCTGCCTTCACCAAGGATAATGCCACAGTATAAACAAAAAAAAGATTGACATTAACAATTGGCTTAATTTCTTTTGCCAATCCAAGGGGATTCAATATCTGTCCACCTGGGAAGACATGGTGAATAGAGCACACTGCATTGCCAAAGATGGCCTGCACCTATCCCCCCCGGGATTCCAGATTTTGGCTAAAATTATATCCACCCCATTAGAGTCTTTTTTAGGCAATGCCAAAAGGAATAAACCTACTGAGATAGCAAATAAAACCTAAAGGTGTTACTGCTTAGTGCTGCGAGCCTTAACAAGAAACTCCACACCCTACAAACTCCCCTCACTCTGTAGAATACAGACATCCATGCAGTTACTGAGACCATGGAAATGGTCAACAGACATATTGGTAAATCACAAACAATGGACCCATGCCTGTTTGGTTTTGTCAAAGGAAGGTCATGCTTACTTAACCTGGTATCCTTCTTTTAGATGGTAACCAAGGCAATGGTTGAAGAGAAACAGTGCATACCATCTACCAAGACCTGGCTAAGACATTCAATGTAATACCCCAGTCAGGTACTGTGGACAAACTCTTTGAACTCTGCATAAATCACTGGTTTTCCAGCTGGCTCACAGATAGGACCCAAGAAGTCAGAATGGTGATACCATCTCCACCAACAGGCAGGTTACTAGTGGAGTACTACATGGCTCTGTTCTGAGTCCACTGTTGTTTGGCATTTACTTCTTGGAGTTCAGAGCTAATGTCATCTCTGGCTCACAGATGACTGCAAATTAGGAGCTATCATTAATTCCCCCATGACACTAAAATCCTGCAAGAGGGTCTAACACTGACAAATGACTGGTACCAAAGCCACAGATTAAAACATAATGCAAATAAGTGCATTATAGTACCTTTGGAAAAATGTCTACCCAGGCAAATTACTCAATTTATAAGAGATCTGGGAACATATGTAAACAGTAATCTGGCCTTTGACCAACATATAGTCAAGATAGTAAGAAAATCACTCTATGTCACCCAGCTTATAAGATTAAACACAAGCACTTTAATATCAGCACAAAGAGAGAGTAGAATGCATGTTCAGTAGATAAAATCAAAGTAAAACCAGCATAATTTAATAAAAAACAAATAAAATCCTTCAAACAACAGGATGTTATAAGTAAGGATATGACATCCAGGTCCAAGGAAGTTACAGTACCACTCTACTCATCCCTTATCAGACCCATCATTGAATAAAATGCCCCCTCTTCAGCATGTACCTGACTAGGCATATGCAACAGTTAGAACACCCACAGAGGTTTCTCACTAAGAGAATCCAGGGTAGTAACACACCGTGCTATACAGATCACCTTAGTGTCCTGTCTCTATATTCGATCTGCTAGAAGTTTTTGCGAGGCGATCCATGCTTGGCATAAAAAGCATCCGTAGATCCAGCCTGATGGAGCTTTTGCACACCCATAAAATGAGCAGCATCAGATCCAGCGATTTGAATTTTGCTTGTGACATCAATAGAACAGAATAGTACAACTGTGTGTTGCAGGAATGAATATTAACTGAACTGGAAGTTTTGACTCTGCTCTTCAGTTAGTCCCACCCACCCTCTCTGTTTTTGTTTTGGTGTTAATCTTAGTGGCCTTGAAACTGCCCGCCCCTCTTGTAAATTTGTGTTTGGATACTCATTCTGGGCCCATCTCATTTGCTCACTCAACTGAGTGCAGTGAGATCATATTCTGATTTCAGGCACTCCTACTGTGTACAAAGAGAGCATCTGGGAAACAGAAAAAAAATTAAGCTTGTTTCCTGCCTTTCCTGTTAAGTGGTATAGACTATTTGTAGGCTTCTGAGCCCCCAAGCCCTTCTGTGCTGGAGGGAAGCCTTCTAGCTTAGTTTTTTTTTCTTATAACTAGCCAGTTTTCTAGTTTCAGCACTCAAATCTGTTTCTTTGATCTCAGCACTTGTTCAGAAGAAAAAAAAAAAAAAAAAAAAATCATCTGCTTTACTGTACTTGTGTTTCTACCTACTTTATTTTACTTTTGCATCATCTTAAAAGTACTCAGTTGTATTTATTACTGCTTGGTGTAACTCATTCTAAGCCTTTTGGTTTAAACACTTGGGCTTCGGACCAGTTGTTTTGCACTGAGAGGGTTTGTGGTCTGCACTGTAGTGGCAGAACAGGTAGCTTACATCCTTCTAGGTTGGGAACTGCTGATTGAGGGCTCAGTGTCTGTTATTCTAAAAGTGTATTAATTCTGGTTTAAGCACTTGGGCTTTCAGGCCAGTTATTTTACATTAAGAGGGTTTGTGGTCTGCACTCTTGTGGGAGGAGAGGCTGGACTCTGCCCTTCTGAGCTGGGAATTTCTGGTTAAAGGCTTATAGTGCATGCATATCTGAACTGCTTCTTACTGAAGTTGGTGTGCCTTGTTTGCTGTGGCATAGACTGGATTCGGGCCTGCTGGATCTAGCTTTGTTTGTGTAACTTGAGCACTAATCCAGGCATTCTCTAAAGTATTCAATTGTATTTATTATTGCTTGGAAGTAACTTAATTAAAGTGTAGCTATAATTCTAAGTCTTTTGGATTAAGCACTTGGGCTTCAGACCAGTTGTTTTACATTTGGAAGTTTTGTGGCATGCACTGTGGTGGCAGGACAGGTAGCTTTCATCCTTCTAAGTTGGGAACAGCTGAGTGAGAGCCCAGTGTCTGTTATTCTTAAAGTGTATTAGTTCTGGTTTAAGCACTTGGGCTTCAGGCCAGTTATTTTACATTAAGAAGGTTCGTGGTCTGCACTCTTGTGGGAGAAGAGGCTGGACTCTGCCCTTCTGAGCTGGGAATTTCTGGTTAAAGGTTTATAGTGCCTAAATATTTGAACTGTATCTTACTGAAATTGGTACACCTTGTTTGCTGTAGCATAGACTAGATGCAGGCCTGCTGAATCTAGCTTTGTTTATATGCTTGTTGTTTGTTTGCTTGTTATTTCCCTGGAATGCTAATTCCACTTAATATGCGGCTTCTCAGTACTTCTGTGGATCACTAGTGATATCTGCATTGCTTATTGTACTTATTTCCTTGTTTCACTTGAAAGAAAGTTACTGTTTGTCGTTTTTGCATTTAAGTTACCTGCAACACATTGCACTTAAGTTACCTGGCACTTGCTCGCTAAAGCAATTATATAAGTCAGCACTAAAAATTAAAAGCACTACACCCTCACTCCCCACTGGCCCTTGTTTTCAATTATTAAGGAATTCCCAATATTATTCTAGCATGTCCAAAGGTCAGCTGTCAATCTCCTCTCTGGTCCAGCTGGTGAATCTGGGAATCTTGAGGCAATGTTACAACTGCCTCATGTACACAGACAACCCTCTCCTCCTCCCAACAAATTCCAACACATGTGAGAGATGCAACCATCTAGCCAAACTGGAGGCTAGGCTTTCTCAACTCAGTACTGGCATAACCAGTCAGGAGGAGAAGGAAACCACACTCACTACAATTCCAGTCTCACATAGACTTACCACGACAGCAAACCAAACACATAATCACACAAAACATACTCAGAGGCTCTAGATAAAGATCTGCCTAAGCAGCAGAGACCTCCAAAGCAGACACCCAAGCAACCTCTACCCCAAAACAAAACACGTGCAACACATATCTCACAAAGCCAGTGTGCCGAACAGTCACAGCCCTTAAGACTAAACAACACACCTGATACACTTGTAATAGGTGACTCTATCGTCAGGCACACTGACGTCCCACTCACCAGGCTGAACAAGGAGAGGGTCATGGTGAGCAGCCTGTCGGGTGCTAGGATCCGCCACATAACACAAGCACTCAGGTCACTCCAAGGCAAGTACAAATATGACTCAGTCATTGTCCATGCTGGTGTGAATGACCTGAGATGTACCTCCCTGGACTACATGAAAAGAGACATAAAGGAGCTCTCTGAGCATGTAGCCCAGGCCGGTATGACCCTGACCTTGAGTAGCATCTTACCCTCACCAAGAATGATGCCACAATATGAAGACAAGATGATCAATTTCAACAATTGGCTTAAGTACTGGTGTCATTCAAAGGGGATCCAATGCCTGTCAGCTTGGGATGATATGCTCGACAAGCCACGATGCTTCGCTAGGGACTGCTTGCATCTGTCACCCCTGGGCTTTCGGATATTGGCAAAGGCTCTTGCTACCCCATAGTGCCTTTTTAGGCAACACTCAAAAGACAAACCCACCTCCATAGGTATCACAAGAGATAAGAAACTAAGAGTAATGCTACTCAACGCCAGAAGTCTAAACCTCAAGATGCACGACTCAAACTCTCCTTAGCATGGAGAAGATCGATATCTGTGCAGTAACAGAAACCTGCGAGCACCCCTGCACTACCAGGTTATACCTCATACCATGCTTTTCCGCCCCAACACCTGGACCAGACCACAAAAGGAGGGGCAGTATCGATATTCATCAAAGATACCCACACCTCCAGGTTGGTGGCAAAGCACGAAGCATCAGAGACTATCCATGTGCAACTAACAGTGGGTAAAACTGCCTTCCAGTTTATAGCCTGCTACAGACCACCCTCCCAAACCCAGGAACCCCACTCGGCCTTTCTGAGAACACTGGAAAATATGAAGGTCTCTCCAAACACCATTATATTGGGCGACTTCAACTACCCAAACATAGACTGGGAGCATTACTCTAGCTCCAACACCTTAGCCCAAAGGTTCCTAGAATTTATAAACTCAAATGCTATGGAACAACTTGTTACCACTCCCACAAGAGGGGAAAACATACTGGACCTGATCATCACCAACATGGGGACTCTATGCTCCAGACCAGAAGTGTATCCCTCACTGGTAAGATCAGACCATAAACTAATCTCACTGGATATTCACATCCCGACCCCACCCCTGCCCAGAAAACCACAGTGAAAAACTTTTCTAAAGCAAATTTCACACTCCTCAAAACCGAGGTGGAATCCTTCAAAGCCCCGGCCTGTGGAAAATACAGGCCAGACCGCAGAATCCTTTATAAACGCATTCTATGAACACCTTCAGGAATGCATGGATCATGCGATCCCAAATAAAACCAAGACCCAATCCTCCAAAGGCAGACGTCATGTCTGGTGGACCCCAGCCATAAACAAACTATACAATAGAAGGAGGAAGCTACTAAATGATAGAGCAAAATCCCAAACAGGGAAGGCATCACTGACCAGTATTAGCAAAAAACTACGGGCACTCATAAAATTGTCTAAGGCCAGCTTTGAGAGAAAAATTGCACAGGACACTAAGGATAATCACAAGGCTTTCTTTAGTTATGTTAGGAATATGGGTGGTAATTCCCAGATATGCTCAGAATTAGTCCAAAATGACAAAAAATACACTGAACCCACAGACATTGCCAACATCCTAGCTGACAGGTTCAGCGCAAACTTCTCCCCCCCCCCCACCAAAAAGGCAAATATCTATCCCACCAGAGTGCTGCCCCCCCTGACATCTCAGATGCTCAGGTAAGAGCCGCCCTCTCCAAAGCAAAAAACACAGCATCAATGGGACCAGACGGTGTCCCAGGCTGTGTCCTACATGAACTCCAAGAAGAGCTAAACCCAAACATAAAACTACTGTTCAATCTCAGCCTTACTACAGGATATGTGCCCAAAGAGTGGCGTACAGCAACAGTGGTCCCTCTCCATAAAGGTGGTGCCTCAACGGATCCTGGAAACTATCGCCCCATAAGCCTGACTAGCTTGGTCTGCAAAGCTATGGAAAGGATCATCATGGACCTCATAAATAAAGATATTGGGGACCTACAGACATTGGATCTTACCCAGTTCGGCTTTGTTAAGGGCAGATCCTGCCTCTTAAACCTGGTTGATTTCTTTGAAACAGTCACCAAGGCCATTGATGAGGAAAAGGTGGTCCACACAGCCTACCTGGACCTCGCAAAATCCTTCGATACAATACCCTACTTGGGCATTATAGATAAGCTCACCAGCTTAAATATAAACCCCTATGTCACTAGATGGATTGCAAACTGGCTCAAGGACAGAACCCACATGGTTAGAATTGCTGGAGCCATGTCAGACTCCAAACCAGTTACAAGTGGTGTCCCACAAGGCTCAGTCCTGGGACCTCTCTTGTTTGGTATATATTTCTCTGAGGTACAGGCCAACACGGAAGGACTGTGGCTGACCAAGTTCGCAGATGACTGCAAACTGGGCACCATAATCGACTCTCCAGCCAACACAAGCATCCTCCAAAAGGGCCTCATAGAAACAGACAACTGGTGCCAGAGCCATGGCCTCAAGCTAAATGCCAAAAGTGTATAGTCATCCCCTTTGGCAAAACAAAGTGCCCACAAATTACCACATAGGTGGTACTCCATTAAGTACAGAAGAAGTAATTAGGGACCTGGGGACCCAAGTTGATAGCAATCTCTCATTTGACAACCACGTGGCCAAAGTGGTTAGAAAAACATTTTATATAGCCCACCTAATCATGAAGGGATTCACATCTAGATCAGGGAGGTCATCGTGCCTCTTTACTCATCCCTCATCAGGCCCATAATTGAGTACAATGCCCCTTTGGGATGTACCTTACCAGACACCTGCAGCAACTGGAAAGACCCCAAAAGTACCTCACCAAGAGGATCAAAGGGCTCAAACAGATGCCATATGCTGCCCGGTTAAAGAAACTCCAGCTCTACTCAGTGGCATACCGCCTGTTCAGAGGCGATCTGTGCCTGATGTATAAAGCCATGTCCAACCTGGAATTAATGGACATGCTGCACCTCAGAAAATCCAAATCCCATCGAGCCACGCTCCGAGAGACTTGAACCTCAGCACTGAAATAAATAGGACATGCTGGAGGGACAGATTCATAACCCAGAGGCTCCCTTCACTCTGGAATAAAATCCCAGTCCAGGTTAGGCAGAGTCCCTCATTGACTCTCTTCAAGAGGAATCTTGATGAGTGGATGGGAGATCGTAGGTTTACCCCGGGTATCACTTCTGTGTCACTGTTAGACAGAGGCACAGTATACTAACCTCGAAAAAGGGCATAGCAAAATAAATTTAAAATGGGTGGCGAAAGCCAAACACACTCTGGCTAGGCTTATAAATGCCCTAGGGCAGATAGCCTAGTATGAACCTATGAACATATATGTGACTCAAAGGATCACCATGCTCTGGAATAGACCTCCCATCCATGTGAAAGAGAGCCCATCCTAATCTCTGGGCTGGCACACATATCTATACGGAGGCTGACAGTAAACATTTCCTAAATATCATTGGATGGGTAATCATAAGTTCATCCCTGGGCTGGCCCCTATGTCTCTTATATACAAAGGCTAACAGTAAACATTTCCTAACATACCCCTCACATAACTTTTTAGCAACCACCTAACTAAAATGACCCCTCTAAAAATCATATCCCCTATGAAGATGCACATGTTACCAGGGGATGCAATTGGGTTGGGTTAAGTTCCATGGCTAGGCTTATAAAGGCCTTAGTGGTCATTATCCTAATATATACCTATGAATGTTTTTTTTGTCTACTGTGTTAAACTCTGGATAAGTGTTGCCTTTCTACTGTTAACATATTATCAAGTTTCTAATGGCTTTTTGCTGTAGGATTCAGTGAAAGTACCTACATTTTGCTTTATGAACTGCGCAGTTACAGTAAGTAAGTTTGTTGTGTGTTGCCATCTGGCTAAATGTTATTTTTTCTCTCTGCTGCTAATCTCTGTCATATATATTTGCATGTTTCTCCTGGCTTCTACTGAAGGTTTCAACTGTAGCACCTGATTTTATGTTTTATGAAGAGCATAGCTACTGGCTAGTCTAGTCAGTTGCTCATAATATGACAATTCTGTTTGTAAAAAGAATTGAGTCATAACATATTTTTTTCATATATGTTAAAAACACAAGCTGCTTATTCTAAAGTGCTTGAATATTACATTTACAGACGCTATGCTGTGTAGCAAAGAGTGGGAACTAACTGAGATATGCATTCTATCTGCCCTTCTAAAATATGTAAACCTCAATCTCAGTAATCCAAACTTGCATACCAACACACATCTTCTTAATTACTTTATTTTCCTTCTGTCCTTCAAAACTGTGA
Source organism: Protopterus annectens (assembly GCF_019279795.1). NCBI lineage: Eukaryota > Metazoa > Chordata > Ceratodontiformes > Protopteridae > Protopterus > Protopterus annectens. Next base: position 1,234,835,095 of record NC_056729.1, read on the forward strand.
AAGCCTCCATTTTAGTAGTCCCAAACTTGCATCCTAGACATATCTCCTGCTAGCTTCCTTATTTTCCTGTTTAAAGGCTTTACAGTAGAAATGCACAACTGTGAAATATAGTGTACTACTTATGTTGGCCAGACACTACTTAATGCAGCAGAGTAGAGACAAATAGTTCTTTACCTACCAAGTTAAACCATCATACAATACTAATTACTTTAATCTCTCTCTCTCTGTACTAAGCACATATGTCTGACAATTACTGCTGTAAAAGTTAACATAATAACACTACTGAAGGAACTTCTACAGCTGAATTTCACTTTCAGTTACAAAATTACAAAAGAAACAATACCTTCAGTTAAAATCTATGTAAGGCAGTTTTCAAGAATCAAACTAAATTATTTTCCATCACTTCTGCATTAGTGTGTTCTGAACTCAGGTGTTGAATCTGCTGGAGGGAGACACCCACTTAAACCCAATGGCCTTTTATTGCTGAAGATGAAGCTAAATTAACACTTTAGCATATTTTACTCTAGCAGTGAAAGTATTCCCTGGAAAGGCAATAAAAGCCCATAACTATAAAATTAAATGCTGTGTCTCATGTCACATATTTAGATTTCAAAGACATTGTCTTTTTTCCATAAACATTCTACCTCACTATTGTTTTTGATAGTAAACCATCTGTATGTGGGGAGTATCTGCATTTCCTTAAAGTACCTTATTGGTCTTCCCCTCATCTCAGTTGTTTCTCCACTACTATAGCACTATTTCAAGCCAAAGTCACTGCAATACTGCCTGTTGCAGTTAAATTAGGTGTATGTTAACAGCAATCTAACAGCTTGTGTTACTGTCTTTAAAATTATCAGGATTTTCCTTACCTCCTCCTGTCCTGCTGCAGTTTTACAGATTGTTTTCCTGGTACTTACTCCACCATTGGCCAACTTGCTACACGTGGGCCTCACTCTGCTCCACTACCCTACCTCCAGTTCCCACCCACCCCCACTACATCTACACTTATACCTCACTTACTCCACCTCTTCTACACATCCTCCTATACTGTGTACCTAACTGTACTATCCAGTCACAAACATTATCTTTATACCATCTCATCCACTTATGTTCTAATTTCTTCTCAAATCTCACTCTGCTCCATCCCCATCAAAACCTACCTATTCTCCACACTAGTATCACTGTACATTACCTCACCATACTGCAAATTTTTTGCAACACTAACCATACTGTTTCTCTCCTGTATCACCACTGAATTTCCTGTTTGCACTTATTTTTAAAATCATTTTTTTCTCAAAACTTGCATTTTATCTGTCTTTGGCCTAGCACTCTTGTGTGGGGTCATTTACTGCACTGTTATAACTTGTTAATACTTGTGAACCTCTGCTATCTCTGAAAAAAAAACAAAAAAAAATATTGCTTTTTTCCCACTTTTCTGAGATTTAAAAAAGTTCAGTTACAGGCTTGCTGTTCTTGAACCGTTTGTAAGTTTCTATGAGGCCATTTTTTACTTGGGCTAAAGAGAAGTCTCTCTGTTGATCAGTGGCAGTGAAAAACATTGAGCAGCCTGCCTGCCCCTGTGGGAGTGGTTACTGACTTGAAACTGTAGTTTTATTGGCCATTTTGGGTCAATTCCAAAATTCCTTCATCTTCCTCTCTTAAAACCCTGATTTTGTTTTTGTGCATAGTGCAACAGCGGGCAGCACCGCCTAATTGGGTTTAAACTATTCCTGGCTCCACAAAGTCTGCTCTTCACTTTTTCCCTTAGAACTGCTCTATCTCTCAATTTAAACACCATATTCTCATTCTAAGGTCCTTCACTGGTCCAATTAAGTAATCCTACAAGTTAGCACTATTAAATCATAAGCACTACTTACTCTTATACTCTCTACGATTACCCTGTCCCCTATTGGTCCATCTTAAATTCAGTTTCCCTATATTACTCTAGCCTGTCCAAAGGTCAGTCAATGGTTTCCTCTCCAGTCCAGCTGGTGAATCTGCGAATTTTGAGGCAATGTTACAACTGTCTCATGTACACGGACAACCCTCTCCTCCTCCAAACAGGTTCAAATATATGTTAGAGATTCAACTATTTAGCCAAACTGGAGGCTGAGCTCTCTCATCTCAAAACTGGTGTAACCAGTCAGGAGGAGAAGGTAACCTCACACAACACAATTCCAGTATCACATAGTCCCACCACATCAGCGAACCAAACACATAAATACACAAAACATACTGGAGGCTCTAAATAAAAATCTACCTAAGCAACAGAGACCTCCAAAGCAGACATCCAAGCAAACGCTACCTCAAAACAAAACACGACAACACATAGCCCACAAAGTCAGTGTAGCCACAGCCCTTAAGGCTGAATAACACACCTGATACTCTTGTAATAGGTGACTCTATTGTCAGACACACTGACGTCCCACTCACCAGGCTGAATAAAGAGAAGGTCACGGTGAGCTGCCTGTCGGGTGCTAGGATCCGCCACATAACGCAAGCACTCAGGTCACTCCAAAGCAAATACAAATATGACTCAGTCATTGTACATGCTGGTGTGAATGACCTGACTCCCTGGACTACATGAAAAGAGACATAGAGGAGCTCTCTGATCATGTAGCCCAGGCTGGTATGACCCTGACCTTGAGCAGCATCTTACCCTCACCTAGAATGATGCCATAGTACAAAGACAAAATGATCGATTTTAACAATTGGCTAAAATTGTGGTGTCATTCAAAGGGGATCCAGTGTCTGTCAGCCTGGGATGACATGCTCGACCGGCTTGCACCTGTCACCACTGGGCTTTTGGATATTGGCAAAGGCTCTTGCCACCCCATAGTGCCTTTTTAGGCAAGGCTCAAAAGTCAAACCCACCCCATAGACAGCACAAGGAACAAGAAACTAAGGGTAATGCTGCTAAACGCCAGAAGTCTTAACCTCAAGATGCATGCAGCTCTCCTCAGTATGGAGAACATCGATATCTGTGCAGTGACAGAAACCTGGTTCAAGGCTCCAGAGAGCACCCCAGCACTACCAGGCTATACCTCATATCATGCTTTCCCCCAAAACCCAGACCGAACCACAAAAGGAGGGAGTTTCCATATTTATCAAGGATATCCACACCTCCAGGTTAGTGGCATTGCTATCGGAGACCATCCATGTGCAACTAACAGTGGGCAAGACTGCTTTTCAGTTTATAGCATCCTACAGACCACCCTCTCAAAGTCAGGAATCCCACTCGGCTTTCCTGAAAACATTGGAGAACATGAAGATCTCTCCGAACACCATTATATTGGGCGACTTCAACTACCCAAACATTGACTGGGAGCACTACTCAAGCCCCAGCACCTTAGCCCAAAGGTTCCTGGAAATTATAAACTCAAATGCTATGGAACAACTAGTCACCACTCCCACAAGAGGGACAACATACTAGACCTGATCATTACCAACATGGGGACTCTATGCTCCACACCAGAAGTATATCCCTCATTGGTAAGATCAGACCATAAATTAATCTCACTGGATGTCCACAGCCCAGTAAACCACAGTGAAAAACTTCTCAAAAGTGAACTTCTCACGTCTCAAAACTGAAGTGGAATCCTTCAAGGCCCCAGGGCCAGTGGAAACTACGGCCCAAACTGCAGAATCCTATATAAACGGACATCTCCAGGAATGCATGGATCATGCTATCCCAAACAAAACCAAGATCCAATCATCCAAAGGCAGGCGTCCAGTCTGGTAGACCCCTGCCATAAATAAACTGTATAACAGAAGGAGGAAGCTACTACATGATAGAGCAAAATCCCTAATAGGGAAGGCATCTCTGATCAGTACTAGCAAAAATTATGATCCTCATAAAATCCTCCAAGGCCAGCTTCGAGAGAAAAATTGCACAGGACACCAAAGACAATCATAAGGCTTTTTTCAGTTATGTTAGAAACCTGGAATGCAACTCCCAGACTTGTTCTGAGTTGATTCTAAATGACAAAAAATACACTGAACCCACAGACATCGCCAATATCCTAGCAGACAGGTTCAGTGCAAACTTCAAAAGAGCAAGTATCTATCCCAGCAGAGGGCTGCCTCCCAAACATCTCTGATGCTCAGGTGAAGGCTGCCCCTCCAAAGCAAAAACACTGCTTCCATGGGACCAGATGGCGTCCCAGGTTGCATCCTACATTAACTCCAAGAGGAACTAATCCCTCAAATAAAACAGCTATACAATCTCAGCCTCACTACAGGATATGTGCCCACAGAATGGTGTACAGCAACAGTGGTCCCACTCCACAAAGGTGGAGCCTCTACGGACCCTGGAAACTATCGCCCCATAAGCCTGACTAGCTTAGTCTGCAAGGCTATGGAGAGGATCATCATGGAGCTCATAAACAAAGACATTGGGGACCTACAGACACTAGATCCTACCCAGTTTGGCTTTGTCAAGGGCAGATCCTGCCTTTTAAACCTGGTTGACTTCTTCAAAACAGTCACCAAAGCCATAGATGAAGGGAAGGTAGTCCACACAGCCTATCTGGACCTTGCAAAGGCATTTGACACAATACCCCACTCGGGCATCATAGATAAGCTATCCAGCTTAAATATAAACCCCTATGTCACAAGATGGGTCACAAACTGGCTCAAAGACAGAACCCACAGAGTGAGAGTTGCTGGAGCCATGTCAGACTCGAAACCAGTCACAAGTGGCGTCCCACAGGGTTCTGTCCTGGGACCACTCTTGTTCGGTATATACTTTTCCAAGGTACAGGCAAACGTGGGAGGACTATGGCTCACCAAGTTCGCAGACGACTGCAAACTGGGCACCATAATCAACTCTCCAGCTGACACAAACATCCTTCAAAAAGGTCTCACAGAGACAGATAACTGGTGCCAGCGCCATGGTCTAAAGTTAAATGCCAAAAAATGTATAGTCATACCCTTTGGCAAAAACAATGTGCCCACAAATTACCACATAGGCGGAAACCCATTAAGTACAGAGAAAGTTATTAGGGACCTGGGGACCAAAGTTGATAGCAATCTCTCCTTTGAAAACCACATTGCCAAAGTGGTTAGAAAGACCTTCTACATAGCCCACCTCATCACGAAGGGTTTCACATCTAGATCAAGAGAGGTAATCATGCCCTTTTATTCATCCCTCATCAGGCCCATCATAAAATACAATGCCCCTTTGGGATGTATCTTACCCGACACCTGCAGCAATTAGAAAGACCCCAAAAGTATCTCACCAAGAGGATCAAGGGTCTCAAACAGATGCCATATGCTGCTCGGTTAAAAAACTCCAGCTCTACTCAGTTGCATACCACCTACTTCGAGGCGATCTATGCCTGACATACAAAGCTATGTCAAATCCAGAATTAATGGACATGTTCCACCACAGTAAATCTAAATCCCTTAGAGCCACACGCTCAAGGGACTTGAACCTCAGCGCAGAAATAAATAGAACTTGCTGGAGGGACAGGTTCATAACTCAGAGGCTCCCTTAGCTCTGGAATAGAATTCCAGTTCATGTGAGGCAGAGCACCTCACTGAATCTCTTCAAGAAGAATCTCGGTAGGTGGATGGGGGATCGTAGGTTTGTTCCAGGGATTACTCCCGTGTCACTATTAGACAGAGGCACAGTAAACTAAACCTTAGAGGGCACAGTATACTCAAATCAAGGGGTGGTGTAAGCCATACAGAATCGGGCTAGGCTTACAATTGCCTCAGGGCAGATAGCCTAGTATGAACCTATGAACCTCATTCATCTGTCTCCTCTCATTCCTAACATCCCCACCAGTAGTAATAGTAAATAAGCAGACCTCAACCATTACTTTATACTCATCTATCAACCATCTTCCTGCTAGCTACTTAAAAATATCATCAAGCTTATTTCCCATAACTCCATTCCATTGTTGTTAACCCCAAAATACTATATACAGTCCCAGTGTCAAGGTAATGCTTCTACATATTTCTGCTACAACTGTTAACCACCTTTCTCTACCATACTTCAATGTGGTGACATCCATCCCAACTCAGGTCCTAATCAAATCCCAAACCATAGAATACACCTTAAAAGTTTAAAGATAGTCCCTCTCAACATTAGAAGTATATGCAATAACATCACAGATTTTCATGCCTGGATGGCCCAATACAATCCAGACATCCTAGCCACAACAGAGACATGACTAAAGCCTGAAATAAAAGATGCTGAAATACTGCCCCCTGGTTATAATGTTATTGGAGTCAATAGAACACATAGGAAGCAGGTGAAATAGCTATAATCTTCCTAAATTTGTTCACAGTAACTTCCTATACAGGCACAATGCTAAATTTTTGAAAAACAAATTCTAATCTCATTCCTTAAACATAATGGAGTCAGGAACATATGCACTACTGTGCCATATATCACTCCAGGACAGAACATTCCAATACTTGAAAACATACTATCTTAGATATCAGATAAAATCACATATGAAATTATTCTCCTGGGTGATGTAAACATTGACTGGCAGTCTTTATCCATAAATTCAGTAATCAACAGCACAAACCTCTTTGTATTCACTCAGCTTATTAATTAATACACCAACAAGATATGGTAAAAATAACTCCCAACAACCTATCCTAGATTGGATTCATGTTACCAACCTATCTAATTTTACTTCCCCAAGTACCCTCCCTGATACATTAAGTGACCACCTGCTAGCTTATACTCATAGAAGCATTACACAACTAACAAAGGAACACAAGCTCAGAACTACGCATAATCTGTCCAAATTCTGCACCCTCTCCAATACATAGACAGACAGCTCCACCCACTTTAACTTTCAACCAGTTTCAATAACTCTCATTAAAAAAGATTTTACACAAACTAAAATCTTGTTCCTCCTCAGCAGACAAACTTCACCTGGAATACCTAAATGTCGCTATAGATGCAATAGCATACTGTGTCCCTAACCTGTGGAAAATGGCACATATTGCCCCCTTACATAAAGGAGGTAATTCCACTGACATTATACATTTCCATCCCACAGCCATTCTTTCTCCCCTTTGAAAATCCTTGAAAGATGTATGCATCAACAATTTCTCTACTATCTCTTACAAAATTAGCTAATCAATAATAAACAGCATGACGTTTGGCCAGACCACAGCACCTCCACTGCATTACTATCATTTATAGACACTGTCAATAAAGCTTGCAACTCTAATAAACTTGTAGCGGCAGTATTTCTACATCTTTCGAAAGCCTTTGACATGGTCTCTCACAGTAAACTCCTCAATCATCTTTCCACCCTGGGTCTAGGAACTCTGTCTAATCAATGGTTTTCTAGCTACCTTGCCAACAGGCAATAAGATGTAAAATGGCATAGATCCATCTATACATACCTTCCCACTTCCACAGGAGTCCCACAAGGATCCACCCTTGGCCCTCTACTATTCAATATTTTTATCAATAAACTACATTTATCTACTTGTGAAGGCACCTTGATTCAATATGCAGATGACTGTACCATCATGTGCTCTTCAAACACCTTAACTCACCTCCAAGAAATCACTAAACAAGCTGTCATCTCCATTGAAACCGGGCTTGCAACAGCCCTCTACCAGAAAATTTACTAGTTGCTCAAGTACAGGAATACCAGGGAGACCCTTCTAAAGGGCCTTTTCATGGCTGTCAAAACTTTTGTAAAGACTCTAGGTCTGCAGGACAGGCCAAACTGCAGCATTTTGGAATTTAAGCAGCAGTGACCTAAACCAAACTGCACAAATCTCCCTTTAGGTTCTTGAATACTTAAAGGCATTTATTATGTCCAGCTACATCATCCAATCCCTCACTCCATCAGGCAACAAAGATAATCAGGAGCTGGAGGATTCACATTAAAAACCTGTAATAATATCTGCATTTGCTGTAGTTGTGATCCAATATGGGCACAAATCCCTTTATTTTTCTAAAAAAGGGTAAGTAGCATACATAAAAAGCCTCTTCCTCATTTTGAAGCTGAAGTAGGCTTATTAGTATTCTTCAGGAGTAGAAATGCTGTTACTGAGATGAGGAAATGATGTGCAAATGCGCCTTAGGCTACCCACCCAACATGGTGTGCCACCCAACCAAGATATTACACAAAATACATACATTTCTGGGGATCAAATGACCACTGTCAAAATGATCTCAGGCTGCACAACATTATGGAATGTTTTAGAGGAAGAAGTATGTAAGGGTCCTCCACTTTCTTTCCAAGTTAGGGAAAGGGACTAAGGAAATGAGTAGTCAGTCAATAAAATAATTCATATGTTGCAGGGCTTCCTCAAAGGAAGTTTCATCTGTAAAGTTCTACATGGTCACAGAACAGTACCTCAAGCCTGTTGGATGCTCAAACCCAGCAAGATTCAGAGGTGAGGGAGAGTCTCCAAAGTACTAGCATCCTAAGGGACTGACTTGCAGCCTTCCACCTGCCTACATAGACAAGGTGTCTTGTGTGGTTTTAAGGGCAGACAACAGAATCCAGGCTATAAGTTGAAGTCCTCAAAATGGACAGTACCAAGGGAAACAGGCTTGCTCCGGGTCCTGGACTCAAAACTAGTCAATTCACTATGTCATGTCCTATCAAGCACTGAACAAGTGTCTCAACTTCAATATGGCAGTCAAAAGTGAGGGCTTAGAAGGTTAATACAAACATGTGGAAAACTTTTTTACCCTCACTGATGAGTTTATAGTCAAGGTAGGTGTAAGGGGATCAGAATCTACAGGCCACATTTCAACTGAGGCATGCAATGTGGAATGGGCTCACTGCAGGAGCCCCCTCCAACTGATAATTAATTCAAGTGATGGAACAATGATGTACAATCCCCAGGTGTCACTCACAAGTGTGGGTAGTAGGAGGTGTCTCACTATTCTCTTTCTCTCATGCAAATGTCAAATAGCTCAGCAGCAAACACACTTGCCTTTGATGTTGGAAGGTTAGAAACTGTGTGTTCTATTCCCCCACCAGTCACTTAACTTGACTTTGATGGGCAACTAGCACAGATAATTAAGGCTATGAGCTGTTTATTAGCTGCTTCTTGCAGTCTATGGCTTGAATTCTTCAGTCTCTATTTACCTATTGGGTGACTCTGAGCAATTATTTAACTAGACAGTGCTCTAGGACAATTGTAAAACTGGGCTAGGCCCTCAATAGTCTCCTGCACTGCATGCTCAGTAACTACCTATGAACCTTTGAAGAGGTGTTCAACGTCCAAATGGATCTCCAAACTAGTACACTTTGAAAATGATAGTGACTTTGGTTCTTGCCTATTGTTAAGTTCATAATGCAAAGCCTTCCAGCTGATCCTTGCAATACCCACAATCCACAGCAGTCTGAATGGCCCAAAGATTCACTTTCTGCCTATGGAAAATGGCTATATCGAAGCACTGACACTTGTCGCAACAGAGTCATACCTCTTCTCAAGACAATGCAATTCCCTTTTGTGTACACTAAGTCTGCTGATCTGAAAACCACAGGAGCAATATGAGGACTTTTTGCTTTCTAAACATATACATGGGGAACTAGAAGTAATATCACAGACTCTATGTCACTACAGGGATGCAGCAGCAAGAAATAGATGCTTTTTTCAGCTATGCATGCTTGCATTATGACTAACTTTTTAAAACGTTTCACCATGTTACAAGTTTTGCAATGCATGGCAAGCACGTGGTTAACTCTGAAAAATCACACTGTTTAAAATGTTATACTAGACTGTGTTACTTAAACAGCACTTTCTCATGGGTCATTTTAGCTGCTTATGTCAGTTTTATACTGCAAAATCATGGGATCAGCTTTCATCTCTGGTTTAAATGCTTGACTTTAGATTTATAAGTATGTGTACAGAAGGGAGCTCTTTTTCCTCCCCCACCCTGTTGTTCTGATAAATGTCGGATTATTTGTCTGTTTTTACATTCTGTCTCTGGCTGTACATCCTTACAAGTTACAAGGCTAGGGTGTGATGGACCAGGATAACATCAAGGTTACCAATCATCACTCCAAGATGAAATCAGGGTGACTTGAAAGCTTTACCTTTGTAAGACATACAGGCTACCTGAGTGTTATCATGGTCTCATAATGGGGTCTGAAAGACACTGATTCCATATAAGGTGCTGTATTCAAGCACCAGCTCTGTCAGCAAGATGGACATTGTTTCTGCTTTATTTCTGATTTCCTGCAGAATTTTGCACATATAAACATGAGACCTAAGTAGGCTCCAGCTTTGATATGCAGCCAGTAGTCTTGGGATATTAGTTATACACTACCTTAGATACAACATGATTGCAAGAGGGGAAACACTCATTTAAACCCAGATTACAAACTGTTAAGGTTCCCTGTGGAGATACTACAACCGTCAAATAAATTATTTGGGCAGGAACAAGTTGTAAAGTCATTTTGATTCATGGTCCATCAAGAAATGTGCAGGAATTCCTACAAAAGTTCATGAATTTTCTCAGTTATTCAGTGTTGATTCATGTAAACTGCCATGTTTTAGATTATTTCAACATCTGTGCTGATAAATCCATGCACCTACAAAAGAATTACCCTTGATTATGGTATGATTCATTTATCCCTGCACACCACAAAAAGACTGGATGGATATTTCAGCTATGTGTGGTAATCATCGATATTGGATAGAACAAGTACCCTGGTCAGACCACCACCTAGTCCACTCCATTTTTCAACCATTCAAATGCATTCTTTGCAATCTTAATCTGGTAGAATGTGGCAACTTGAGTAATGTAACTGGTGAGTATTTGTATCCTGTCCTCAATGAGATCCTCTAGGACTGCAGTGGAATGATCTTGCTATGCTGGTTGCCTGATATTACAGCTGTGTGATATGGTGTTAGATCAGATCACCAGTTAGTGTAGATACTGCTTCTGTATTCTATATGTGTGTAGGAAGCATGATATTTGCAGCTCTGCAACTTTAAGACAGAAGGATAAAGGATGGAATGCTAGTGGATGTATTTGCTCCTTCTGGAGGACAAAGTGGACCAACTCTATATAGCAACCATTTACAGATCTCCAATCAGAATGTGATTTATATGCTCAGGAAATCCTATGCCATATCAAACCCGCCAGCTAAGCTCATCTACGTTGTGGAGTGTCTTTGCAGTCCAGCTTGTCTAATCATTCAATAGATCTTTAACTTCTCTGACTGTAAGGCATTTGATTAGTTTTGTGGACAAAAAGTGACTTACTTAGGTATATTTCCCTATGATGCTTCTGTGGAGTTTGGACTAACTTGGTGTGAAGCTCACCGGATTAGGCATAGGATGGGTGTTTACTGATATGCAAGAATTAGAGATCTTAATCACAAGTCCGCTTCCTAATACTTGAAGATTTCATGCCAGTCCTGACAAATCTATTTTAATCTGTATGGAAGTTACTGGTCCTGCTACATTTAGAACTGTCTGTTCTTCCTTGCACATCTTAGTCATTTCCAGTGTTCAAGAAACCAGCTGTGCATCAAGATTTTAAATCTCCAAAGTTATAACCTTCCCTTTACAGGGATGCTTACTGAGATAGTAGTTAATAAACAGTTTGAATCCTTCTCTGAAACTCTCTTACTCTTAAAAGTCACTGCAGGCTGATCTCATCATTATAAATGTTAGAGTTGCCAATGACCTTTTGGTTGTGAGAAATCAAACGTTTCATTCCATCTTGGCCCCCCCTTTTTGCCTCTGTAAAATCTGGCATAATAGACCATCATACCCTTTAAGAATGACAAAGAATTTATTGCAGCTTATCTTACACACTACTAGATTTGGCTGCCCTTCTCTCTGGTTGTACTTAGTGGATTACTTCTGAGATTAGCAAACTAGTTTTCTATCAGATGATATCTTGGTTTGCCAGTGTTCAGTACTAGGGCCTTACTTGAAATATGTTGCCAACTGAAAATGTCAAACAGGAGAGGATTACTGTATCATTCTTACTCTGATGACACTCAGCAGTACCTCTCTTCCATTTGGGAGTTAATATTCTCTCCCAATTTCTCCAGCAGACAATATAGATACCATTATTAATTTAATTGAAAAGATGGTTTAAACACGTTAAGGCTAAATCCTGGAAAAAAATGCAGTAATGACCTTTTAGCCATCTCCTGGCTGTTCAAAACTTCTCTGTTCCACATCATCATCTCTTAGGTAGGGAATTTGTCTAAGCTGTACTCCTTGAGGACAGGCTGACTTTCAAGGATCAAATATCATCCATGATCACATCTTATATTTACTGTCAAAGAAACAACTTCAGAGGTGCACTTCAATTAAGGAATTACATATGATTGTTCAGCTGGTCACACCTCACCTTGACTAATGAAATACTCCATTCTTAGGGGTCCACAGCTATGACATGGACATTTTACAGATTATGCACAACTCTGTACCTAACTTAATCATGGGTGTCCCTCACTACTGCCACCCAATACCTGTGCTGAGGAGTCCCTACTGATTCTCAGTTAATTATATACTTACTGCTAGTTTAGAAAACTGCATACACCCTAGGGCCCCCTTACATGAACGAAATGGGAGACTACAGAACATTATCCATACTGTTCAGAAACTGCTAATGATTCCCTAGAATGATGCATACACAGTATATATTTATTTCATATCAAACATTAAAAACACCTGTGGGATTTCTTACTTTTGAAGCTTCCGGAATGCCCACTGTAGATAGCTTTTGGGGAAGCCTCAAAATATAACCAGTCCACCCACTTTACAATACACCATACATTTTGCTTTGTGGCTTTTTTTTAAATTAGCTTTAAGTGTGACTGTAACTTACTATTTATCATACTGTTTAATTACTTTCTACAAGTTTTACATGCATTTTGTACTGTGCTAAGACATACACATGCAAAAAAGCAGGATGTGCTGACAGAGAAATCTAACAGTGATGTTTTGTCTCATCTAAAACACAATGCAGTACAACAAAACAGAATGGTAGATGATTCTGAGTGCATTTAGTTCGACACTAAAAAACACAATGACAAATGCTGTTTTCATGACAACACAGTCCTTCTTGCAAATGTCAGGTATTCTGTGAAAACAAAGGCTCATCCATATTCTTCACATGTGTAGAATTTGCTGTTGGCTGATGTCCCAAATTACACCAATCCAAGACTTTTCAAGGCTATTGTCCCCCACCTCTCCCAAAATGTTCAGTGCCCTCCCTTTCTATTCCAGATTTTGGAAAGCAGCCTATGACCTCATTGTGATAACTGACTCTATAGAAAAACATACTAAAGTCTAAATACATTTCAAGACCTCCAAGACATGTATGGGAGGGGGAATAGTTCGAAAATGAGGGTTGATCGTTCTCAAAATCTACTGCAATAAATACATAACTTCTCTGTAAATGATGATCCCACCCATACCTCTTCAAACAGGTAAGATATTCCTCAGCTCAACTTCATGGATAACTTCCTCCAACAGAGTATAGTTGCTCTGAAAGCCGACTTTTCCCTTGGAATGGACATCTAGCATTTGGTGTTAGACAAAAGTATGCAAGAAGTCCAAGTACCAACTGCAACAACATTATGAACTGGCAAGTTTATAAAACAAAAGCATCACAAAAAGCCATAGCACTAGTGCAATAACTGTTAGGAGATTTGGGCTGCTTCACTCCATACTTAGGAGCTCTGGGTCACTCCACTTTATACTTCTAATGATAAGATTTGATGTACTCCATCCATACCTCTCAACCTGGAAACATCAAAAATCCAGACAAAGGCCCATGAAAAATAGGTACAAATCTGTATACTAACATAAAATTTACATACATAATTACGTAATCCTACCCACTCCAATGGAACTGTGGGATACCAACTTTCAAATGCAAACTGAAGAACAGACAACCAAAATACGGCCCCAGAGTTCCCCTGCAGCCATTCCAATGTCCCATTACTTGGCTACATTGTCCCATTTACCATAAACACTGCAATGTGCATACTGCTTTACTTCTACAGTGATTATCTGGATTTCATTTAAAATTTTTATTTTACATCTTATAGCACAAACACTAACAGACATCTGCTAAACAAAGCAATACAGTCTCACAATGAACATAAACTTAGCATTAAAACTTCTGCCCTTGAAACTCACATTCATTGAAACAGCATTGAAACCCACATTCAAAGAAAATGCATCTGGCTAGTGGTGGATAAATATTACCTCTGGGATGTTTTCAAATAATAGGCCCCTTGCACAAGAAACATACATGCGTTATTTGACACACCTTCCTGCATAGGTCTCAACCTGCTAAGAGGCCAATGTGGAACACAGACCATTACAATGTGTGACAAACAGTCAAAATGTGGAATACCCTATTTTTGCACTGTGCAAAAAGCATACCTTGACCATGCCCATGGCCTTTCAACCAAAATATATGTAAATGTGAATGCCACCTTTAAAATACTGTCCTCTTTCTACTATTGAGTGCTGACAGCTGTCAGTACTTAATTCCATGCAAATAAAAGTCATGTACACTTTGTCTATGTGCCATGCTTCTCTTGGCCCATTTTGTTTAGTGCAAAGGAAAGTAAAATAATCCTCTACCTCTTTTGTACTTTTCAGAGTACCATTTCTTTTTCCACATCACCAATAAAATAGAACTTGTTTCTTCATTTTACCAAACCATTTAAGGGACACATACCTCAGCCCTTTCCACAGCCCCAGACAGCAGAATTACCCCTCCATGTTGCCTTCAGTGCAGCATTTACACGCCATCCTTTCCTGTATTTAGAAATGGCAAATGTCGCCATTAGTCTATAAGTAACCCATCATGTCTCCTAAACATACAAATCAACATGCAATGATATAAACTATTCTTGTTTTATTTTGGAAGAGAAAAATAACATGACTGACTTATGTCTACCACCCCCTACCCAGCCATTATAAACCATTTATTTGGCTTCTTTACATGCACTTACCTTTGATTTTTCTGGTACTACCACCTTCCCCTTAATGCATTCATATCTTTATTCTCTGTTTCAGAGTATCAAAGCAAACTAAGGTAAATGTCAGAAGAAATTTAAGTGACATTTGTTTTGTTTCAATGAATGCCACAGGTAGTTCAACTCATTCATGTATTCATTCTTCATTACACACTTTATGTGAATCTGTGGATTGTCAGAGGAAACTGCAGCATGCAGAAAATCCACACAGGTACAGGTAGGGCAGACAGACTCCACACAGAAGACATCAAAGCTGAGAAAAAAAAACTAAAAGATCAAGTGCCCAGAGACAGAATGACAACTGCTGCACCCCTCTGCTGCCACAGTTCATTAAGGTAATTTTCTAAAAAATCTATTGAATAACACTAAGCCACTCTAAAGAAAATCAGGTGACAATGAATAACTTACTAAAGAAACTAAAAAATGCAAAAGTATTGGCAGCAGTAATTATTTGCCAGTTGGGACTAGAATACACAAGATGCCACTTTGGGCATTTGAAAAGGTGACAACCAGTTGCCCATTCTCTAAAGCAAAACATGAAAATCTAACTTTCTAAGTTTGAATGAACATTATTTAAAATCTGTCCTAGGTTTGAGTATTTGTCCTTCTGATATTTTTAGTTTTGTCCAGAGTCTTCCACTAACAGCTTGAGGGGTATGATTCAACTTTTTACAAAAATAAAAGGCTCTCTCACTGTTGCATAACTTGACTTGTTTCTGTTGTGTCATACATTCCGGATCCAGTTCAGTTGTTTTATGCAGTTGTTAGAAATAACTTAAGAAACATTTTTGTCCAAAAATCTCTCCCAAATTGTCAAGAATGCAAATTGTCCCAATACTCTATCAAAACAGTGACCAGTGGTAACCTTAATTCAAGGGCTTCTTACTGCCCCCCTGGTCTGTGAACTCCCACTTCGCGCTGTTGCATTCTAAGAACAAATGCGCCCTAATTTTAGCCACTCAGAGCATGGTAGTAAAAATAAACAATGCAAGTGCTGTGCAGAAGCATCTCCAAGTTCTACAATCCAGTCCTTGCAGACAACAGCAGGGCAAGATCCCTAAATCACCATAAGTAAGATCATTGCTTTTGAGTGTGTTAATTGTGAGGGACATAGCAGAGAATTTACTAATAGTGTCCCTAACCTTTTACTGGAGAACTTTAATGGCCGCATATCATCTTTAAGGGTAAGAGGAAAGCCTTGGATCAGTTACAAACAACCTGATTACACAGATTCTGCTCAGATATTTAAAGAGGGTGTGTATTCCCTGATGAAAAGGCAAGATGAAATTGCATCCCTCTTGTTATCACTGAGAACCTGGAAACCCACAGATCACTCTTTATGACCAAAAAAGCTATGCAGACAAAAGCAACGTGTTCAAAGAAGAAGCCGATCTTACTAAAGTGGGCTTCGATGAAACTGCCTCTTCTAACATAGTTCAACAAGGGGCCTGGGCACTGTATGAGCATCTGAATTGAGAAGGCAGGTTTTGGCTGGCCAGGGGGAAGGAGAAAATCAACCAAAACACGACAACTGTACCATGGGCCGAGAGTAAAACCCACCTTTATTAAACTCAAGGTAAAACAAGTTTACTGGTTAAGCACTTTCATCTGTATAATTACACAGATGAAAGCGCTTAACCAGTAAACTTGTTTTTCCTTTAGTTTAATAAATTATACAGATGAAAGCGCTTAAGCGGAGCAATGCTTGCACAATTCGGAACAGTGGGCTTAATCGACCACAAATGGGGTGATCTGCACAATCCGGGGCCCTTGGCTGCCCAGCCTTCCTGACTGTATTAAATTATATTCCTTGTATAATACAGCACACTTGTTAGACCGTGTTTTAAATTTGTTTGGAACATTTTTCCAGTAAGCAATGAAACAAAATGCATGAACCAATAATGATAAAACTGCCGAATGTAGAACATTTCCATCATAAAAGTCTACTCAAACTTCTACAGTCCACCAGTATCAGTAAATATGCACAATTTCTGTGGAAGTAAAAGTCATCTAAATAATTCCACATTAAAAAGATCTGTAACTAATGAAGAGGTTGCTGCAAACAACTTTATATTTCATTGTTTCATCTACAAGTAAAGTGCCTGCTGCCCTTGAAGAATAAATTGCCTATGCTACATTAAAAAAATGATAAGCTAATAATATTTCAATAGGGAATGGATGGCAAACTGATAACAGGTTCATAGTTACTAGGTAGCTCCACCAAAAGAGGACATTCTCAGGACTGTAGCATCCACCCCCTTTAAAAGTATAACACAGTACAGAATCAGCACTCCATCTATATACTGTGGGAGTAGAACCCACAGCCTTCTGCAGCAAAAGCAAGTATACTACCTGTTGTGCTACTAACAATGCAAGTAGACTTTGCATAAGCAGCACTAAACTGCTCTTTCCCTGAAGAACTGTGCAGCACAAGAAATTAGGAAAAAGCCAAAATGTATTGGGGGGGGGGGGACTAAGGCTCAAAACCAGGGACACATTTTAAACATTGTTTGTATAATCTTAAAAAGTTGCTAGAATAAAATGTGTTACCATGTGTTTCCTGAAAGATAGGAAGACTGAAACTTAAATGGATACCATTACTTACTGAATTCAGTTCTCACTGACTTGCCAGAAAACCACAAAGTTTATTTTTATTTAACATTTGTTTACCGGGAAAGTCCAACTTGGAATGAAGCCAATTTTCAGCAGGGGCTTCTGACGCATGTCTTTGTATCATGGAAGGAAACCGGAGCAAACCCACACCCACAGGGAGGGCATGCAGACTCGACACAAGGCACTTCAGCTGAGAATCAAACCAGAGAACCTCTTGCTGTGAGGCAACAACACTACCACTGCACCACTACACCATCTGAATTTTAAGAGGAAAAGACCAAAAGTATGAGCCAAACATTCCAGACACACTGTGAAAATTGAGCTACAACTTAATCAATCAGAAGTGGGGGTATGGTTAGAGAACTCAGGCTCTTGTTCCTTGTACCTAAGGTACAGGGTTTGAGCCTGAGTAACCCCAACCTCTAGGTATACCTAACTGGGGCATTTTATACCCATCCACCTTAATTCAAATGCTTGCGGAACTTACACCAAAGAAGCAGCTTAATTTAAATGCACACACCTTCCTTAGAAGCAGAAAAGAAGCAGCTTTCATGGCACATAGAAAAGATACGCACTTCAGCTTAATTCAAATGCTCATGTCAACTTAATTTAAATCCTTGGGGCAGAAAGAAACAAACCCCTTATTTCAGAAAAGAAGCAGCTTAATTCAAATGCAGCCCTCCCTCAGAAGCAGAAAAGGAACACACTTTAGCTTAATTCAAATGCTCATGACAACTTAATTCAAATCCTCGCAGCAGAAAGTAACACTTTATTTCAGAAAAGAAGCAAATTACTTCAAATGCACACACCCCCAGAAGCAGAAAGGAAACAGCTTCCGTGGCACACAGAAAAGAAACACACTTCAGCTTAATTCAAATGCTTGCGGCAACTTAATTCAAATCCTTGTGGCAGAAACACACCCCTTATTTCAGAAAAGCAGCAGCTTAATTCAAATGCACACCCCCCCCCTTTGAAGCAGCTTTCGTTGTAGAAAAGAAACACACACCAGCTTAATTCAAATGTTCATGGCAACTTAATTCAAATCCTTACGGCAGAAGAAACACAACCCTTATTTCAGAAAAGAAGCAGTTTAATTCAAATGCACCCCCCCCTTTAGAAGCAGCTTTTGTGGCAGACAGAAAAGAAACACACACACACACACACACACACACACACACACACATACACACACCCTTACTTCAAAAAAGGAGCAGCTTAATTCAAATGCACCTCCCCCTTAGAAGCAGCAGCAGAATAGAAGCAGCTTTTGTGGCAGACAGAAAAGAAACATACACACTATAGCAGCTTAATTCAAATGCTCGCTGCAACTTCAGCAGCTTAATTCAAATCCTTGTGGCAGAAAGAAACACACAAGTCAAATTCTCAACTAGAATGCATGAGCTAAAGTGTTGAGTTTTTACTTTAGCTGTCCTTCTTACCTGGAGCAGCTGGGGAAATGCAGGCACAGCTTGGACACTACTTTTATTGCTGCTGGCCCAGAAACAAAGTACAGTGAATCCCTCGAGCCTTCAGCCAATTCCTACAGGCTGCTGACATCATCATGCATGCCTCTGCGTGTGATGACGTCAGCCAAGAAAGCAAAAAAAATTTTTTTAAAAAATGGGAAATTTGGAAATTAAGAGGTGCCACTTGGGAATCGTGGCACCCATTATTTGGACCTCAAAACAGGTACAAACCGAGAAATTCTGTATGGTTGAGAGGTATGACTCCATCAGCCATTTCACAAGGTAAACTCAGAAACGTTCCTACCAAACTTGTGCACAAAAGAAAACTGCAAATCCATTCTTAAGGCTTTGTATGGTGCATAACGAATTTTAATGGACAATGAACTCCTTGATGATGCATCTTGTAATCCCCCTTATTACTATTATTAGGGTAGAAAACTGGAGGGTTGATTGACTGATTCAGATACATCTCTATACCAACCTTAGACATAAAGGAATGACTCATTCTAGGAATTGCCCTGGACTCTTGAAAAATCATGTATGGCTGGTTGATGCAGACAGCCTGTAATTTTGATCCTTGCCTTGTTGAAGTAATGGCCACTAAGAAAACACTCTTCTGTAAAATAAATTTCAAAGAGATGGACAAGTTGTTTCAAGCAGGAGGTAGCATAATTTTCTCTAATATAAATTTCAGGCTTCAGGGAGGAAACAGATTCCTTTCTGGTTGAAGAACTAGAAATACTCAACATAGGAGTGCCTTGCAAACTTTTAAAGAAGTCTCTGAATTATCCTGGAATCCTCAGTGAAAGTTGGAGACCGTAGTCAAAAATATCCATCAAATTTTCCAATATTGCTGACAGAGGAGCACAAAATGGTGCCAAGACTTTGGCTACAGCCCAGCTTACATATCTGTGTCATCTGCTTCTGTATGTTTTTTATGTATTCGATTCCTGAGTAGACAAATATACAAACTTGTGAGGTAAACCTTGGTCCCTGGCTTTCTCCAGAAATGGGGAAACCAACTAGTTAGATTTAGGCCTTGTAGGCTTGTATAAGGCTTGATAGACAAATGGGTCAAAAGGAATCTGAAGGTCAGGAGATATAGAGGCTTTTCCACAAGCTAGGACCAGAGTAGAGGAATTTGCTGAGGCCAAAATGGAGCACTGAAAAGTACCTCAGATCTGAGGTTTTCCACTTCTGGGTGAACTTGGGGAATGAAGGGAAATGTCAGGAAAGGCATAAAGTAAACCTGGGAGGGACAATCTTGGATGAGATCATCCCTGGGCAACTGTCTTTGGATGGAGAATGAGGTTAGCTGTTGCAGTTGGTGTTGGTAGGGGAAGCATAGGGTCTTAAGTCTTTCTCCATGACACTGTTCAGCATAGGGACTACTCATGCAGCATCAGCAGACTTTTGATAAGCATTGTCCACTAAGGAACTAATTTGGTACAGGATATGGAAGATTACCAGAAGGCAGGTAGTTGACATGGCTCAATCATGGTGTCTAATGGCCTCTTGGTAGTAGGGATAAGACATGATCTTTTTTCTTGTTGAAATACCACACTGCAGACATACTGCTCATCTATTAGTGATCACAGCCTGTGGAAGATAGACATGAAAGGCCTGCAAGGCCAACAGATTTTCTTCCAACTCCATTTGACCACTTCATATCAAACATTAAAAATGCTTATGAGATTTCCCACCTTTGAAGCTTCAGGAATACCCTAATAATGTCCCCATCAGAGGGCTGAGAAGTTTATGGTGTCTGCCACTGCAGAAAAGGGAAACTGAAGCAAAAGTGCTTGGAAACAAATCTGGAGTATGCATTCACCACCTTAAATGAGCTTTGCAAACCTTGGTCATTTTAAAACATAGTTGCACTTGAGTCCTTCTAATGACCGATACCACTGAGTGAAAAGTATCCAGTCAAGCACAATCACTGTTAGCTTCCGGAATAATACAATGTATATGGATACTGCTATTAATGCCAGTGTTCTCTCCTTGGAATGCTGCAACTGAATGCTTTTGTAAAATGAAAAAAGAGACACTTTATTCACCTGCTTATATTTTCTAATTTGTGTTTCTTCCTACTACTCTTACTTCATCGTGCTTTGCTTTTTCCTGCTACTTTCTGCTTGTTCTCTAAAATGTTCAATTGCATCTTTTCTGTTGCATTTATTACTGGTTGTTTATAGCCTGTCTAAATTGTTATTCTAAGCTCTTAGTTTTGGTTTAAGCACTTGGGCTTTAGGCCCACCCCTTAGCTTTCCCTAGCCTTTCTCCCTCAGATTCTGACAAATATGGATGGACAATTTACTGCAGTTTTGCCTGCCAGTCTGGTTGATATGGCATCCTGAGACAGTGTAGCAAATGCCTCATGTACACAGACAACCATCTACTACTACCACCTACGAACACAATTTGTGAGAGATGCAATTGCATTAGGAACCTAGAGCCCAAGCTGTCTCCCCCTCAAGCCAGTACAACTGGCACCGAAAAGGTTGTCAACACAATCACTACACCTCAAATACCACCCACACCTACATAACACCCACCTATATATGCAGACGTCCTCCATATAAACATACTCAAACAAAGGAGACATCTGAGGCAAAAACACACCATCTCCACAGCCCTCCACACCACATATCATGCATAGTCCACACACCTGTGCCTCATAGCCACTAAGGCTTCACAATAAACTCAACAGATTAGTAATTTGTGAGACACACAGATGTGCCTCTCACCAGGCTGGATAAGGAGAAAGTCAGGGTTAGTTGTCTGTCAGGTGCCAGAATCCGCCATATCATATATGCAGTCAAGTCGCTCAACAACAGGTATTGTTATGAATCTGTTATAGTTCATGTTAGCGAGAATGACTTGAGACTTACCGCTCTGAACTATATGAAGAGAGACATGATTGAGCTTGCTAATTATGTGTCCCAGGCAGGTATGTCCCTAAAGCAGCATTCTGCCATCACCCAGAATAATGCCTCAATACAAACAGAAAATGATTGACTTGAACAATTGGCTTAGTTTCTGGTGTCATTCCAGAGGGATTCAGTACCTGACAGCCTGGGAAGATATGATCTACAGACCACAATGCTTTGCCAGAGATGGCCTGCATCTGTCTCACCTGGGCTTCAGTCTTCTGGCAAAGGCCCTTGCCTCACCTATAGTGCCTTTTTTAGGAAAAGTGATGAGGTTAAAACTACCAACATAAAAATTTCAACAAAACAAATTAAAGGTCATGCTGCTAAACAATAGGAGTCTAAACATGAAACTGCACTCATTGCAAGAATTCCTAACCCTGGAAAATGCTGACATCTGTGCAGTCACAGAAACATGGTTCAAAGCTGTGGAGAGCACTCCAGCCTTACTCATCCTATCATACATTCAGATTCCAAACTGTGGTCAGTAAACCCAAAGGAGGTGGAGTTTCAATATACATTAAAGACATACACACCTCCAGGCTGGTCAAACAGTATGATGCACAGGAGACACTCCAGATGCAGTTAACCACTGACAAGACCCCTATTCAAATCATAGTTAGCTACTGGCCCCAAATCTGACACAAGATGCTCAATCTGCCTATTTGGACCTGTTAGACTCTATCAAGATTCAAACCTTTACCATGATCCTGGGTGACTTTAACTTCCCAAACATAGATTGGATGAACTACTCATGCCAGAACACAAATGTCCGGAGATTCCTTGATTTTGTCAATGCAAATGCCTTGGAACAGCTAGTCGATACCCCCACAAGAGGTGATAATATCTTAGACTTGGTATTAACCAACATGAGTAACCATGGCAGCATCCCTATGGTATCATCCTTCCTGCTAATATCTGACCACAAAGCAGTCACTTTCAAAATCACCATCTCCCCCAACCTCCCTCGAGCTAGGATCAGACATAAAAACTTCTCCAAAGCTGATTACAGCCTCCTGAGGGATGGTATAAACAGCTTCACAGCCCCCTCCCCCTTTGTAGGAACTGGCACCAATATCCAAAACTACTCCAAAGCACTATAAGAGCATTTATATAGATGCATGGAATCAGGAATACCCGACAGGACTAAATCATCCTCCACAAGGGAGAGTAAACTTGTCTGGTGGACATCTGCAATAAATAAGCTCTATAACAAAAAAAAATTGCTGTCCAAGACCAAGAAGGAACAGGTGCCCAATTGGAAGCAATGTCTCCTTAACCTGAACAAGCAAATAAGAGCACTAGTGAAATCCTCCAAAGCAAACTTCGAGTCCAAATTGGCCACCTCTACTAGAGACAATCATAAGGCCTTCTTCACACATGTCCACAACCTCAAAGGAAGCACCCAGATCTGTCCAGAACTGGTGGTCAAGGGCACCACATATACAAATAGGTTCATAGGTGTGTACTAGGCTAATGGCCCTAGAGCCTTTACAAGCCTAGACCATTATAGCGCCCTGGCATTGTGCCACCCAACGTTAGTTCCCAGTGCCTCTATCAAGTACAGCCACTGGAGTGATCCCCGGGGTGAACTTTCTATTTCCCATCCATTCATCAAGATTTCTCTTGAAGAGGGCCAGTGAGGTGCGCTGCTTAACATGTATGGGATGTCTATTCCAGAGCATGGGCAATCTCTGGGTTATGAACCTGTCTCTCCAGCATGTTCTGCTGATTGCGGTAATGAGATTGAGGCCTTTGAAGCGTGTGGTGTGGAGGGATTGGGAGTTCTTGAGATGTAGGATTTCTAACAGAGCTAGGTCAGATATGGCTTTGTAAGTCAAGCAGAGATTGCCTCTTAGTAGACAATATGAGACAGAGAATAGCTGGAGTTTTTTTGAGTCTGTCCGTGTAAGACGTGTTTAAGGCCTAGGATCCTCTCTTCATGAGGTACTTTTGTGGCCTTTCCAGCTGTTGCATGTGTCTAGTGAGGTACATGCCAAATAGGGGCATTATACTCGATGATTGGCCTAATGAGGAAAGAGTAGAGAGAGATGATGACCTCTTTCTTCCTGGATGCAAAACCCTTGGTAATGAGATATGCCACAAAGAAGGACTTTCTGACCACAGTGGCAATGTGGTGGTCAAAGGAGAGGTTGCGATCAATCTATGTCCCCAGACGTCTTATAACACCTTCAGTGTTCAGTGAGCTCCCATCGATGTGGTAATTAATGGGAACTGAGTTTTTCCCAAAGATGACGCATTTTTTTGGCATTAAGCTTAAGGCCATGGTTTTGACACCAGTCATTGGTCTCAGTGAGACCTTTCTGCAGGATGTCTACATCCCTTGAGGAGTTAATAATGGCAACCAGCTTGCAGTCGTCTGCCAACTTGGTCAGCCAGAGTCCCTCCATGTTGGCCTGGACTTCTGAGAAGTAGTTGCCAAACCAGAGAGGACCCAGGACCGATCCCTGTGGGACTCCACTTGTGACTGGTCGGCAGTCTGACTTGGCGTCCGCTACTTTCACACTGTGGGTTCTATCTGTGAGCCAATTTGCAACCCACCTAGTGATATACGGGTTGTTGCCTAGTTTGGGAAGTTTATCAATAATTCCTGAGTGGGTAATGGTATCAAAGGCCTTGGCCAGATCGAGGTAGCTTGTATGAACTGCCTTGCCTACATCCACAGCTCTGGTGACTGACTCAAAGAAGTCAACCAGGTTGAGCAGGCATGATCTACCTTTCACAAATCCAAATTATGTGGGATCTAGAGTTTGGAGATTCCCTATATCCTTGTTAATTAGGTCCATGATGATGCGCTCCATAGCCTCACATATCAGACTTGTCAGGCTAATGGGGTGATAATTCACAGGGTCTGTAGTCGCTCCCACTTTATGGAGAGGGATGACTGTAGCAGTGCACCATTTGGTAGGGACAAAGCCTGAGGTGAGGCTGTGACTGAACAGGGCACACAGATGTGGTGCCAGTTCACTTTGTAGTTCATGTAGAACACATCCAGGGATACTGTCGGGTCTCATGGAAGCTGTATTCTAGGCCTTGGACAATGAAGCTTTAAAATGTGCTGCTGTAATGTTGGGTGCCTGGCATTCCTCCTGTATTATGATTGGTCCTTTAGTGGGGAGAGAGGGGTAAAGTTGGCACTGAATCTGTCGGCCAGTATGTTGGCAATATCTGTTGGCTCAGTATAGGAGGTACCATTGTGCAGTAACTCAGAGCAAACCTGGGTATTGCCATGGAGATTCTTGATATAACTATAGAAGGCTTTGTGGTTGTTTTTAGTGTCTGCCGCAATTCTACATTCATAGATGGATTTAGAGGTTTTGATGAGGGATCTCAACTTTTTCTTGAGGCTAATAAGGGAGTTTTTCCAGTCTTGAGGCTTCACCTTTTTCTGCAACAGTTTCTTCCTTCCATTGTAGAGTTTATTAATGGCAGGGGACCACCAGATTGGCTTCCTTTTTTGGAGGAGAGCATCTTGGTTCTGTTGGGTATGGCTAGTTCCATGTATTTATGTATGTGTTCATACAGTGCATTGGTGTAGGATTCTGCAGTCATGCATCTATTTTCCATTGACATGGTTTCCGTGAAGTTAGACACCTCTGTTTTTAGGAGGCCAAAGTCAACTTTGGAGAAGTTTTTCATGGTGGTTACCTTTGCGGGGGTGTGTGAGTAAGATGTGGATTTCTATGGTGATTAGGTTGTGGTCAGATCTAACCAGGGAGGAATTGACTATTGGTGTAGAGCAATGGTTGCCCATGTTAGTAATAACCAGGTCAAGGATGTTGCTTCCTCTAGTGGGATTAAGAATGAGCTGGTCCAAAGCATTGGACTTGAATTCCAGGAAGTATTGGGCCAGTGTATTGGTGTATGAGTAGTTTTCCCAGTTGATGGAGGGTTAGTTGAAGTCACCTACTATGAGAGTGTTGGGTTGGACCCTAATAGTTTCCAGGGTGCTTAGGAACGTGGAGTGAGAGTCTCGGGATATGGTTGGGGACTTATAGCAGGCTATGACCTGAATCACCATCTTACCCAATGTTAGTTGTACCTGAAGTATCTCAGATGCGTTATACTCGGCTACTACTCTGGAGGTGTGCATATCCTTTATGAATATAGAGACACCACTGCCTTTGGAGCTTTGGTCCACATTCTGGGTTCCAAAAGGTGTGGAATGAGTTATAGCCTGGTCGCACAGGGGATGCTTTCTGCTGCTTTAAACCAGGTTTCCGTTACAGCACAAATGACGTTCTCCATTTTGAGGAGTGCTTCAAGCAAGTGCATATTCAGATTTTGACTTCTAGCATTGAACAGCATGACCTTCAGATTACATTTATTTATAGCTGTTATGGTGGTAATTTGGCCTTTGGAACATCACCTAAAAAAGGCACCATAGGTGTGACAACAGCCTTAGCCAGTATCAAGAAACCCAGGGGTGACAGATGCAGGCCATCTCTGGCAAAGCATCAAGGTCCGTCAATCATGTCATCCCAAGCAGACAGATACTGGATCCCCTTAGAATGACACCAGAAACTTATCCAATTGTTGAAGTCAATCATTTTCTGCTTGTATTGCGATATAATTCTGGGTGATGGTAGGATGCTGCTCAGGGCTAGGGTCATACCTGCCTGGGCCACATAATCCAGGCTCCTCCATGTCTCTTTTCATGTAGTCAAGGGAGGTGCGTCTCAGGTCATTCATACCCACATGGACATTGACAAAGTCATACTTGTACTTGTTGTGGAGTGACCTGAGTGCATGTGTTACATGTCAGATTCTAGCACCTGATAGAGAGCTGACTGTTACCTTCTCCTTATTCAACCTAGTGAGTGGGACATCAGTGCGCCTCACCATTGAGTCACATATGATTAGTGTATTGGGCAAGCTGTTTTGCCTTAGGGGCTTAGTTGAGGTAGCACACTGTGTAGGTGAGCTATGTGTCTTGTGGTTTGTGCTGTGTTGTGGTGGTTGAGTGTGTTTCTGCCTTGGAGGTCTCTGCTGTTTGGGTAAATTTCTATTGAGAGCCTCTGCGAAGGTGAGTGTGGTTTGTGTTTTTATGTGAGAGCTGAAATGCTGTAGATAGAGCAAACTTGCTGGCTGACAGATTCATTGAAAACTTTACCCCATCTGTCCCCCCCCCATTAGTAAATCAGGACATCCCCAGTACTTACCCCCTTCCCTTTATATCTAGGGAACAGGTCATCACTTCTCTCTCAAAGGCAAAAAATACAGCCTCCATTGGACCCGATAACATCCCAGGCTGCATCCTATGTGAACTCAGGCAGGAACTTGCAGCACCATTAGGTACCCTAGTCAACCAAAGCCTGAATACTGGCTTCATCCCAGCTGAGTGGAGGAAAGTCACCGTCATCCCTTTAAACAAAGGTGGAGCATCCACTAATCCAGGAAATTATAAACCCATCAGTTAAACTAGCCTGATCTGCAAGGTCATGGAATGGATTATCATGGACCTCATTAACAAGGACATTGGCAACCTTCAAACACTTGATCACACACTTTGGCTTCATCAAGGAGGTCATGTCTGCTAAATTTGATTGACTTCTTTGAGACAGCCACAAGAGCCATGGATCAGAGGAAGACGGTGCACACCGCCTACCTTGACCTGGCCAAAGAATTTGACACTATTCCCCACTCGGGCATAATAGATAAACTCTCTCAACTAGGCAGCAATCCATATGCTACAAGATTGGTAGCAATCTGGCTCACTGACAAAACCCACGTAAACAAAATAGGGGAAGCCACCTCAATCAGTAGACCCATAACAAGTGGTGTACCCCAGGGTTTGCTCGTGGGGCCTCTGTTATTTAGGATATACTTTTCTGAGGTGCAGGCCAAAACCAGTGGGCTATGGCTGACCAAGTTTGCAGATGACAGCAAGCTAGGTGCTGTCATTAGTTCCCCTAGTGATGTGGACATCCACCAAGAAGATCTCACTCAGACAAATGACTGGTGACAGAAACATGCCCTCAAGCTGAAAACCAAGAAATGCATCATCCCCCCCTTTGGGGAGAGTGACATCCCCACAAATTATCACATTAATAACAATATCCTAAGCACACAATCAGCCCTGAGAGATTTGGGCACTCAGGTTGATAGCAACCTGACTTGTGACCAGCATGTTGCTTCTGTTGTACGGAAAGCCTGCTACATGGCCCACCTCATAAGCAAGGGTATTTCATCCAGGGACAAGGAGGTCATAACATCCCTGTATTCTTCCCTTCTAAGGCGCATTATTGAGTACAATGCCCCTTTCGGCATGTACCTCGCAAAGCACATACAGCAGCTGGAGAGACCACAGAGGTTCCTCACCAAGAGAATCCAGGGCCTCAAACATCTACCGTACATAGACAGGCTAAAATCCCTATCCCTCTACTCAGTTTCATACAGACTCCTCAGAGGTGACCTCTGTCTGGCATACAAGGTGATCACGGACCCCACCTTGATGGGACTGCTGCATATCCGCAAGTCAAGCTCCACTCGAGTAACCCATATGCCCTGTCTCAACCTGGTCTGTGACATTAACAAGACTTAATAAAATGAACTTGCTCAAAGAGCATACACACGTGAACCAAAAGAAAAAAATAACCACAATGTGAAATCCACAACACATACAGGTAAAGAAAAGAAAGACCATTTATTGTATGACTAAGCGCTTTCACCCTGTAACATCAGGGCATCATCAGAGTGATTAAATACAGTGAACAACATCATTTATACTACTATAAAATACAACACGCCCACTACCAATTATACAATTATTATTAAACCAATACTTAAAGGAATAAGATTAAAAACACTTAAAAACATTAAAAAATATATTATATTAAATATAAATGTAAACATGTGTATGTATATATATATATATATATATATATATGTATATATACATATATATATATATATATATATATATATATATATGTGTGTGTGTGTGTGTGCAAACCCTGCAATATTAGTGAAAATTAATAAAATACAGTAATGGGACTTTAATAAATATTATGAACATAAACTACTTGTCTGACATAAACATACCAAAGAACAACATACATTTTCTAAAAAAACATATATATAAAAAGACGTAGTTAACTATAATACCTAGTGTTGAACTTAAACCTGCAATGCTCTTAACTTCAAGACAGAACTTAATGACACATTTTCATTAATACCCGGAGATATTGTGGCATTTGTCCTCAATTACCATTCCAACTACATTTTCTCTAAGTATAAATTCACATCACCCACTCTACAATGGTCAAAAATTCTGTCTACATTAAAAACAGAAATGTGTTAAAACCTTTACATTTCACTGAATGGTCATAAAGTGCATATGTCATGGTTGAGGGGTACCAACGTTCGATTCCCAGTCCAGGCTACTGTAATTGTAATACCAGAATGGCAGTTTACATAGCTATATGTCTGACTTGTTCAGCGTTCTATGTGGGTAAACCACTAGAAAATTGAAAGAAGGAATATTAGAGCACATCAGGGACATTAAAAAGAGTAAGAAGGAAAGTGCACTTTATAAGCATTCAGTGAAATGTGAGGGTTTTAACAAATTTCTGTTTTTTATTATAGATAGAATTTTTGACCATTGTAGAGAGGGTGATGTGAATTTATATTTAGAGAAAATGGAGTTGGAATGGCAGTT
Source organism: Protopterus annectens (assembly GCF_019279795.1). Classification (NCBI taxonomy): domain Eukaryota; kingdom Metazoa; phylum Chordata; order Ceratodontiformes; family Protopteridae; genus Protopterus; species Protopterus annectens. The sequence goes on from NC_056729.1 coordinate 1,234,864,757, forward strand.
GAAGACAAACACCTCAATATTTCTGGGTATTAATGAAAATGTGTCATTAAGTTCTGTCTTGAAGTTAAGAGCTTTGCAGGTTTAAGTTCAACACTAGGTAGTATAGTTAACTATATCTTTATTTATATATTTATTTATATATATATATATGTTTTTTTAGAAAATGTATGTTGTTCTTTGGTATGTTTCTGTCAGACAAGTAGTTTCTGTTCATAATATTTATTAAAGTCCCATTATTGTATTTTATTCATTTTTCACTTATATTGCAGGGTTTGCACACACACACACACAGACACATATATATATATATATATATATATATATAGATATATAGATATATATTTATATACACGTTTACATTTATATTTAATATAATACAATATTTTTTAATGTTTTTAAGTGGTTTTAATCTTATTACTTTAAGTATTGGTTTAATAATTATTGTATTATTGTATAATTGGTAGTGGGTGTGTTGTATTTTATAGTAGTATAAATGATGTTGTTCATCGTCTTTAATCAGTCTGATGATGCCCTGATGTTACAGGGTGAAAGCGCTTAGTCGTACAATAAACGGTATTGGTTTTCCTTCCTACCTGTATGTGGATTTACTCAGCATTGTGGTTATTTTTTTCTTTTGGTTCATATCAACAAGACTTGTTGGTGGCCTGATTTGTGTCTCAGAGAGTCCCCTGTCTATGGAATAGACTCCCTCTCCACATCAAGCAGAGTACCTCTTTACCCCTTTTTAAGTGCAACTTGGATAACTGGATGGGAAACAGAAAATATACTCCTAGGATTGCTGGACAGCTGCATTGGGAGCTGATTTGTCTAGACATGGGCTATACACTTGGCTAGGCCTCAAGGCCAATAGCCTAGTAACCTTCTATGATCCTATGAAGTGGATAGCTCTTAAATAGCAAGAATTCTTTCATGAGGCAACTTGGCTGTGCAACTGACTGTGTCCAAGAAATAACCTACAAAGTTAAATTCCTGTGAATGTTGTAAGTGCAGTTTCACCAGGATAAAAGTAATCTCCAAGACTGAAAGGTTTGTAGAAAAGACTCCCTTACACCAACAAGCTTTTCTCTCATTTCTGATGCCTAAGAGATAGTCAACTAAGTAGGGCGAAATCTTATTTTTTTATATACTTGGCTGATTTGGTTAGTCCTACTAGGCCAGTGGCCTCTTTTCAAGGGAGACTCAAGTTGGTACCAAAAGAATTGCTTGGGTGGAACGAAGGAGGCATAAGGTGTTATGTCCCAGTGTGGGAATACAACTTTTGCAGTCTGGACTGAAGCAAATGGCACTTTGTGTATGACATAATTTGTAGCAAACTGCTTGCTACAGATACAGCAAGTTATTTGCTACAGTGTTTTAAAGCAGAAAACCTTTTTTCTCTTGGTCCTTGAATTGAGGCGTGCAAGAACAGACCTGACACCCAGGGTCAGGAGAAAGGCAAAGAGTGCCAGGTCAAAGAATGGACCAACAAACTGATTTTTTTGTTTGTCTTTTTGCTCCTTAACTTAAAATTGAAGGTGCTAGATGAGCAAGCTACAGCTCTGGGTGATAATTCATATTGATTAGGGGACATATGATTAGGGTAACATGAAACTTCCCCTAATCTTCAATAAGTAACTAGGATCTTTTTACATCCATCTGAGCTACCACCAACTCAAGCAGATGCTGTCTCAGTTTAACATCTCATCTGAAGGATGACACACACTCAGAAGTACATTTTCTCCTTATTATGCACTGCAGTGTCAGTATTGGACAATTACTCCAACTGCCTGGTATGGGAGTAGAATCCCCAGCCTTCTGAATTTCCAGCACCAAAGATGTAAATGCCAGTTGTGGAGCTGCTAAGACTATAATCCTGGCTCCTTAGAGCCAAAGCTGTGCTGTTACCGACATGCATTTCGTAAACACCTTGAGGTGGTTGCAAGTCCAAATGGCAAAGCATAAAACTGAAAATGACTGGCTCCCACACAGAAGCACAACAACCTCTTGGACTCCTTGGCTATCTTGACATGCAGGTCTGCATCCTGGATGTACAAACAGCACAACCACTTCTACTCCATCAGGCAAGGGAAGTACTGTCTGTAATACAGAATATCTGAAAGGCAAGTTTGTGGGAAAACTGATTCAGACCACTTAGATTTGGTATGGGTCTGAGGTCCTTTATTTTCCTGGGGACTAAAAAGAATCGCAAATAGAGTCATTATTCTTTCTGGTCTGATGAGACCTCTTGGACTGTTCTCTTTGAAAGATTTAGTTCTCTTTGTTCTATTTTCTATGACAGATTTAGCAGTTCTCTTTTTGCTGCTGCTGCCCTCTAACGGGGAGGGATGTCTGGAAAGGGAAGTGAGGGCAGACAATGAGGGGCTGAAAGGGTTTCCCTTACACATGTATCTTGCATGATTGCCAGCTATGCAAGGAGGTAGATGGACAGCTGGCAACTGTTTCCAGAGTGGTACAGTCAGGCAAGTCAGTGTGACACCCCCTCCGGGAAGGGGAAATCTCAAAACTCCACTCCTTGCTACCATCTCTACCTTTGAACAAATGCCCCCCTTCTGAAACATACCATTGCTGTATTTCCCTTTCCCTTTCTCAGACTGATGATTCCTTTGCTGTTATTTGACTCTCATCTACTTCAGACTTTTCAGATTCTAGTGATAGGCAATTAAGGCAGACAAAACTAACAAAAACATCAGTGACGGTCCTTCTTTCCCCTTTATTCTCTTGGATTCCATCTCTAAGTTGTGGTCCTAAAAGATTGGGATCATGAAAGGAACACTGAAAAGGATGCCTTGATGTTCTGGGGATAAATAAATTGCCAAGGAAAAACTAAGCATGTTGTCAAATAGTGGCACCAGCAGGTGTCACCCTCACTGCTCCATAAGGTATGCTGTATGCAAGACACATGGACAGGCACAATATAGAAGATAGACTGCAACATATGCCAGCAACTTCAGTTTAATCTCTCTCTGCTCTTGTAGCAACTGTTCCAGCATTTTAGCGATCTGATTTGTCAAAACTCACTGAGAACGCAACATTATAAACCATATCATTCAGTGGTGTGATGAAAAAAGAACAAATGCCTCTCAAAGTGATCCATGGCCTAGAATTACTTGCTGGGATGTATCCCTGGATGTTGAGAAGTAGGTACCTTCCTGAGTGCTGCCACTGATACAATGAGATCCACCATAAGAAAGCTTACTAATATACTCAAGAGCTCAATGTTTCACAGAATCCCTTCTGGATTCACCACATCTAGGTTCTGTAAGGCACTATTCTGTCTACTACTGCGCCACTAATGAAGTCAGGGGAACTTGAAGTCTTCCTGGAGAATCTTTACTGAAGATTATAGGGAGTTAGATGGCCAATCCACTCTTGTTAATACCACTAACATTTTCCCAAATATGGTGTCATTGGGGGAGAAACTGGGGACTCATCATGATCCCAGGTTACCTCTAAAGGGGACTCTAGGGTGCTTCCTAAGACACCTATGTGTCCTCTGATCCCTTGGGCGGGAATCATACATAGAAGAGGCATAGTATGCAGACCCAGGCTGAAAGTGCCTGGATCTGCAGGATCAATCACATCCTCTACACCTATCTCAAGAAGGTTGTAGGCTCAGAGGAAAGGCGGCCCTGGGTGAAACCATGGACCTGCAGACGGCTGTACGAGGTACTCCTGTAATAATGTATATAATATCAAAAGTAGTGAATTTTAGGCACTATCCCAAATGCACCCAATAGGGCTGACTTCAAAACTTAAGGAATGGCACTGACCAACCCTGACAGCCCTGTCAGCACCAAACGGGCCATCTATGTTGATATCAGTGAGTCTATCAACACTGACATTGTTGACAATATTGGGTCAAATGCTGAAGCTACTGAAGCACAGAGTTAAGCCAAAACCATAAGGGGTAACACTGGCCTTGACACTTGGGCACCAAATCCCAGGGTGGGTAAGAGAAGCAGGTGCTGCAACTACCAATGCTGATGGCAAGCTTGGGACAGCAGAGAACTACTAGAGACCGATTATGTTGACCTCAGAGAGCAAAACTTGGGACTGTGGATGTAGCCATTTGGGTGATGCCAGATTTCCTCTAACATTGAAGCCATAAGACTTCTAAGAAAATGTTAGCAGAAGACAGCAGAGCTGAATCTGTGCTCCAGAAGTAAAGGAAGAGGAGATCAGACCCATCTTAACTTGAACTTGCAAAAGGGCCACCATCATTTTCTAAAATCTAGATCTACTTTAACACTGTGGTATGACAACGCTGATTTCACAGACCTGAAGTACAAAACAGAATAGGTGGAGGGAGGTCCATGGGAAGAAATGTTGTAAGGAAGCAGTCACAGACAATGAACATGTCTTAACAAGAACCAGATGGGGTCTTGTCCCTGCCTTCAGTACTCATTCTGGAAGCACAAGAAGATGAAGCACTCTTTGTACTCTCTCCCAAGCTTTTTAAGCATAATAAGAGAAGAGAGCAGGAAATTCCTCCATAATATGCCTATGCATAACCTTGGGTTTCTGAAAGATTTCTCTGAAAAAGGAGGAGGTCCTCCCTTAATTCTTAGGAAAAAGGCATTTAACAATTAGTTTATTCTTATAATCCATAACGGTCGACAACATATTTTGTAAGCCTGTGACGTGTTAAGCCCCTAAGTAAAACAGACAAAGTCTGTCAGTGCTGTGGCAAGATTTCATGCCTACAGCAAAACCACTTTTAAAATCCTACAGACATAATATACTGGCACAAGCACAGTACAACTTTCAAAAAGCAGTGTACACTGACAGAGAAAAGTAGTAAACCAGAAATGTGATGCAGCAAAACTAAATATCAAAAACGTTTAGAATACAAATGTTTTCTTAAGAGGTATGTGTGTTTATGTATGTGTGTGTGTGTGTGTGTGTGTGTGTGTGTGTGTGTGTGTGTGTGTGTGTGTATATATATATATATATATATATATATATATATATATATATATATATATAAGATATACAAGATGGATATATATATATAGATGTGTGTGCATGTACATATAAAGTTATAAAGCCCCAAAATGGAACAAAAGATTTTGGCTTACCATAACTTGGCATCTGTGTTGTCTTTCTTCATTCCGCTTCATCAAAGGGTCTGTGATTGGTCCTTTGGATCTGGCTTAGCCACATTCTACAGACTTAGATCTGTGGATTGTTTTTGGTGGCTACTTTGGGCATAAAGGATGGATTGATGAGTAAGGACACAGTCTTTATGAAAAAGTATGTAAGGAGGTTTGGAGGATAAGGCTTGTAGTTTAGAAATCTTCTTAGTGGAAGTTATCTCCACCAAAAGGACAGTCTTCCATGACAGAAACTTTATGTCACAACTTGCTGCTAGTTAGAAGGGCCCCTGGGTCAAAGCTTGCAAGACAAGAGTGGTTTCCCAAGGGGGTGATGGATCCTTGATTGGAGGTCTTAAGACACTTTTCATGAAAGATCTACATATTCTAAAAGTGAACAGAGAATGTGATTGTCTTACAGTATGAAAATTGGAAATAGCAGCTAATTGGAGTTTAACAGTTAAGAAGCTAGCACCCTCATCGAAAAGGATACTAAGAAATAACAAAATGTCTGAAACTGGTGCTGAAAAAGGATCAATGTTCCTGCTTGTGGCACAAATAATAAATCTCTTCCACTTACTGGTGTAGACTTTTTCAGTGAAAGCCTTTTGCTAGGCTAGAAGAATTTTTCTGACTGGGGACTTAAGCCTGGACTCTCACTAGGGAAGTGGGGAAACCAAGCAATCAGTTTGTGGGCCCAAAGATTTGTATGCTGCATCTCTGACGAATAAGAAAGGAGGTCCTGACTTGGTTCCAGTATCCAACGAGGATATTTCAGATGAGATCATAGGAAGGGGAACCACACCTGATGATTGGGGAAAGGGGCAATGAGTATGACCGAGCTTTTCAACCTGCTTAATTTCTGAAGAAACTGTGGAACCAAGAGCGATTTGCTCAGTCTGTCTGCTAAATTGCTGGCCTTCCCTGGGATATGCGTTGCAACTAGAAGGCGGTCTGAAGATATTGCCCTCTCCCACACCCTCATGGCCTCTCTGCACAAGTGGTAAGGACGGGTTCTTTCTTGTTTGTTGATGTACCAGAGAACAGACATGTTGGTGTGTACTGCAATAGTCCTCAAGGGGAGAATGTCCTAAAAGGCTTGCAACATTAGGAGGACCGCTATCATCTCCAGGACATTGATATGCAACCTGGTCTTCGTAGGGGACCCCATGCCTTGGACCATCTTCCCACTGTAATGCCCGCCACCTGCATTAGGAAGCATCTAAGGCCTTGGAAGCTATAGGGGTGTTGTTCAAGAATGGTCTGCCTAGAATGAGGTTGTCTGAGTGTATCCACCAACTGAGGTGATGCCTGCAAATAGAAGTCAACCAGAATGGAACATTCTGTCACCAATGTCTACTGGAGCGCCCACATGAAATATCTTGCAAGTGGAACTAACAGAATAGTTGATAACATAGATCCTAGGGTCTGCAGGATCAATCAAGCAGTGGGAGTCTGTTGGGCTAACAATTCTTGTACCTGATTTCTCAGAGTGGTTACTCGGTGTGAAGGAAGAGAAGATATCTGATCCATTGGGTTGAGCTGCGTACCTATAAATTCCAGGTTCTGTACAGGGGGGTCAAGTTGGATTTGCTCATGTTTATGGTGATGCCCAGAGTGTATGATAACTGGATTAAGTAATCTCTGGCTTGGATTAGCCTATGTCTTGTGGGAGCAGTCAGGAGCCAATAGTCTACATATGGAAACACCTGGAATCCCCTGAGCCTCAAGTGAGCCACTACCACAGCCACGCATTTGGTGAACACCCGGGGGGGGGGGCTGTGGTAAGCCCAAAGGGCAGTGCTCTGGATTGGTAATGATTGTCGCCCAGCCAGAAATGCAGATATCTCCTGGACTGCCTGGCTATTTTGATGTGATAGTAAGCGGTCTTGAGATCTATCGAGCACATCCAGTCATCCTTGTGCAACACTGGCAGAATGGACTGAACCATAACCATTCAGTACCTTGAGTTCTTTAAATATTCTTTCAATTTGCTTAGATCCAGGATGAGTCTTAGGTCCCCTGTCTTTTTTGGTACTAAAAGAAGCAGGAGTAGGTTCCAAACCCTCTCTGTTCGGTTGGGAACTCCGATGACTCTTTAGCAACAGTTGTTGGATTTTCTGTGCTGCCTGCTCCCTTTGACTGGGTGGCATGTCAGGAAGGCTTCTGAAATTTGGGGGAAGAGAAAAGGGAATGGAATAGCTTCTGGATATAATGCTTAGCGTGCAATAATTTTGAGCCAACTGGGTCCAGGCTTTCTGGTGCAAGCTAGTCGGCCTCTGACTGCCTCCACTGGAGGACAGTTGGGCAGCGCTTCAGGAGCACTGGTAGGGCTTATCGGGAAAGGATTCCCTAAAGCCCTGGTTCTGCAGACCCCCCTCTACCTCTAGGGTGGTGTCTACCATCAAAACCTCCCCCTCTGCCTCTAGAGGAGGTTTCCCACAAGGGTCCTGGAAAGGCCTTCGAGACTTGCAAAACCATATTTTCTTGCCTCCAAGTTGGTTCCTCTGGAAGGTCCTCTCAGGGTAGAAAATGTGATTCCAACAGCAGAAAGGGTTTTCCCATCCTTTTCACTGTAGGTAAGTGCATCGTGAACTGATGGCCCAAATGGGAAGGAGCAATCATAAGGGGCATTCACAAAGGACATCTTAAAGGGCACCACAAAATCACATAGCCTCATCCAGGCATGCCTCCTTAAGGGAAAGTCCTGAACCAGCTGCCCATGAGGTGCCCTCCTTAGTATGGGAGATTAACCTTAAAGATAAGTTGGCAACGGATGAAAGAGTGGTCAGCTTGGGAGAAAATTTCTTAAATTCCTCTGCAGGCATGGGCTCAGAGAGAGACTGATAGTTCCTTGATCAGGTCTCTCTGCAGCAGAATAAAATGAAACAGGTAGCTCAATGACCTCAGCGCAAAGGTGGTTGAGGCATAAACATGCTTCCCAATCCTGTCCAATGCTCTAGACTCCTTATTAGGTGGATGGACATTAGCAGTTTCTTCTGCCAGCTCTTTCTTAGTGGCTGCCACCACCAAGATGGCATAGACTATGGGACCCTTACACCAATGTTTCCTATGTGTGGGGGGTACTGGAAACCTACTGGGTCATTTGGGTATAGGCTCAATGGTGTCTGATTCCTTCCATTTCCAGAGGGACGCTAAGACAACCATGGCATCCACCTGGGGAGTCACCCAAGATGTAGATGGACCCATCCCAAATGCCTCCAAGATAAATGACTCCTCTGAGGAAGGAGGTTGGGTAGACCGCCCACCTTTCTGCTTCAGGATCTCTAATATGCCACCAAAGGAGAAGTCTTCAGGTGGGGATCAGGGGAATCCACCCCCCTCATCAAAGTCAATGTCCTCTGTTAAAGACTCCAATGGGGAGTCAACATGCCTCCTTTTGCACATTTTCTTCATAGGAACTTCCTCAGCTGGGTACTCTGGAGAAGTGTCAGAAGGGGATCCCTCCTGAGTAGAGAATTCCTGGAGGCTGCTTGGGACAAGAAGACTCATGACAGGACAAATGGGAGCAAGACCTCGATCAAAGGGTACAGGGTGGATTGGGGAACATGTGTCATCAGCTCTCCCACTACTGAAAGGCCAAAGGACCAGATGTCCTCCCTGTCTACCCTGATGCCGAAACCACAGAGGGAAAACAGACAGGACTCACCCTGGAACTACGGCCTCCAGAAGGAATTGGACCCGAACTGTCAAGTGCTGAGGTGCCTAAAGGAAGGGATGGCTCCAAGAAAGACAGAGCAAACCTCAATCCCCTGGATCCAGCAACAACACCACAGCTCCAAGACTCACTGTGCTTTGAGAGAGCTGAAACAGGGCTAGTAAAGGGCATCCTCAGCATCGAGGAAAGAAAATCACACAACACACACACTCTATGCAAAGAAAATAATGGAGGGAAGACTTACAGCACACCCAAGGCTAAATTACGAGAAAAATTTTGAAATAAAGGTATCCCCAGCTTGAAAGCAGAAGATCCTCATCTGGTATGCTGAAGCAGCAAACGAGATCTGAGGTATTTGGGCAGATGTGGTGCATTATGGGTAACAGGGAGGAGCTTATGAGTCAGATCCAGTTTGTAGAATGTGGCTGAGTCTGATCCGAGAGCCTATCATGAGGAGGAATGAAGAAGACATCAGATCAATAGTTGCCACTGAGCTAGATTAACTGCTCCATAAAAAAAAGAAAATAAAGACATGACCTGATCCTGATAAACAATATAATTAAAAATAGCACAAAAATCATGAGAATGTCTGGAACTGTCCTAAGACAGGTCTGCACATATTGAGAAGCAAAATAAAACTGTAGCAGTAAGGGGGTGTTCAGCATTATGGGATAATAGAATGGCAAAAGCCTGAGAAAGCCTTGCATTGGTGCTGACAGGTATGTGACAAAGGGAAATACTGCCAGCCCGGCTATCTAGAATTTTGTAAATAAGTTTATGTTATTTGTGAATACCGATATGATTTATATAAAAGTGTGTGTAAAGTACTGAGCTAAAATGTAACCACACCATGCCCTATTGGAATAGAATAGGAATGTACCTGCACTACTGGGACTGTTTAGATGTATATGCTTAATGGAATCTGAAACACAGGAGATAACTTGAAAAAGTTCAGAAAAAAATATTCAAATTAAATCATTTCATAACTACACAATAAAAAAGATGTTATCTCTCAATTTCAGTGCAGTAGCAGAAACAATGGACAGGATTCACGAAGGCTTGCATGGAGTCTAAGAGTAGTGTAAGACTCCATGCAGCCTTCGCGATCCAGGAACAGCCCAAAGTCCGTGTAAGAGACAAGCTAAAACGTCTCTTACACGGAGTGGGTGTGGATAAGCTAACCACACCTCACTTGCAGCCGAATAGCATGCAAATGAGGATGATTAGCGATCCAGGAAGCCCAGAACAGCCCGTATAAGAGCCGTTTTAGCTGCAGAAATGTACTCAGTTGACAACTGAGTACGTTTCTGCAAAAACCACAATGGAGCCATGTCAGCTCCAAATAAAGGGTGCATATGTGTCAGGCAGCATGCCAATGGTCAAATATGTGGCCATTGGCAAGGTAACCTGATACAAAAGTAATAAAAATATATATATATTTTTTCGGCGATCGCCGATGTTTAAACCCAGCGCAGCCCCGCGCAAAAGGGCTGTGCTGTATAAAACATAAAAACGAAGGTTATAAACCCACAAATGTGGGTTTTATGCAATACATGGATTTACAATGCAGGGACCAGCAGACTAAAAACAACACCGTGTAGTGGTTGCTAAGGGGGGAAGCTGAGTCTAAGAGATGTAACTAAACATTAGTAGGCAATCTGATGCAAATGAGTGTTAGGATACTGAATTCCACTGTCACATAGCAAATGAGCACATTCTGAGTAGTGTAAGAGTTACAGAAGGGGGAGGAACAGAGTAGGAGATAGGTGAGATCACAGGGGGGAATGGCAGAAAGAAATGCAGTATATTAGAGGTCAGAGTTACATGACAGATGTCAGACATATCATGGAAAGAGGAGTGCCACAACATAAGCATGGGAAAGTCAAGAAATGGAAGGTGTACACTGTTGCCTACACCAAAGTTTCTTGCTGGGCGTGCATGCGCACCTGTGAGCGCCATGAAGCGCGAGTAGGACAGTGTGTGTGCGTGTAAGGCAGACTGAGCATGTGGGAGCGTGTTGGGAGATGTTTAACACTGTTTGCGCGGGTGTGCGCGTGTTTTAACCCGAATAAGCAGATTCTGAACCGTGTAAGCATGTGTGCGCGCGTGTAGGCCACTGTGAGCGTGTTTCTGCTAGTATGCACGCTGCTCCCCCCTGAGGAAACAGACGGGAAAAAGGAAGCAACAGAGTTAGTAGGAAGTTAGCAGGGAATACTGCTGGAGCTAGCAGGTGAAAACAATTAGAACCAGGCAATTACACAGACAGAATAGTAGCTCAGCCCAACACTTAAAAATCTGCAAACAGCAGTGCAAGATGTTTCTCTCAAGAGACACTGCAAGACAGGAGTAAGCTATTAGAAGTGAAAACCGAAAAAGCTGAACTCAGAGCAGAAATGTTAGGGGCTGTCATAATGAGACATAGGCGACTTGCTGAGGGTGGTGACAATGCAGATGGTGCCAGACAACCCACAGTGAGGAGATGGAGAAGAGTGTACAGGCCCAGGGTCACCTACCATGGGTTACATGAGCTGGAGATAGTAGAGCGCTATAGAGTGGACAGAGACCTCCTGCAGCAAATAGTGGAGCTGTGCAGGCCACGCCTCACACACAGAACCAACAGAGGGAACCCATCCCAGTGGAAACCAAGGTATGTGTTGGCCTAAGAATACTAGCAACAGGTACCTTCCAGAGACCAACTGGTGATATGATGGGGATATTACAGACATCAGCCTCCAGGGTACTGCACCAGTTCCTGGATGCCATGTCAGCACATGTCGGTGATCATGTACATTTCCCCAATGCCCGTGAGGTATTGGCCAGCAATATGCGTCTCTTCCAGCAAATAGCGGAATACCCTGAGGTAGTGGGTGCAATAGACTGCACGCACATACGCATCAAAGCACCAGCCGGTGAGCGGGGTAGGGCCTACATTAACCGCAAGGGCTTCCCCTCCATCAACTGCCAGGTCATGTGTGATGCCCAGGGCATAATAATGAATGTGTGTGCTGGCTGCCCTGGGAGCTACCATGATTCCCACATCTGGCATTTGACGCAGCTGTACCAGACATCTGCCAGTGGGGAAATCCTGCACGGAAACCTAGTGGGGGATGCAGGTTATGCACTGGAGCCGTGGCTGATGACACCCATCAGAAACACACACACACCTGAACAGGAACGCCATAATGAGGCACATGCACAAACACGTAATGTAATAGAGCGTGTGTTTGGGCTGCTCAAGTCACGGTTCCGGTGTCTGGACACATCTGGTCGAGCCTTGCAGTACACACCAACTACATGTACCCAAATTGTCATGGTATGTGCAATGCCACATAATATGATCTTGCGAAAACAGCTGCAGCAGGACCAGCATAGGGCCGGGCCAAACAGCCCCCCACCATTGCCAAGGCCATCACAGGCAGAGCGCGACTCGGAGGAGGAACAACCTGAGCCTGCCCCAGTAGGCAGAAGGAGGCGTGCCCAGTATGCTCTGGCCTTGGCAAAGAGGCAACGCATAGCACATACACTGGCTCAGTAGGAACCCTGGGAATGATACCCCCTCTGACTCACTCAGATAACAACAGGGATGCCTAAAATGACATGACCTGCTCACAAACATGTACAGGGAGTGTAATATGTGCATCCAACAGAGGCAGCCCTGCAGCACCACCTGAGGCATGAATGCCATGTGTTAAGTAATGTAACACCATGTACTATATGCACACCTGAGGACCCTGACTAACATCCTACCCTCACCAAGCATCATGCCACAGTATGACAATGAGATGATCAAGTGCAATAATTGACTGAAGTATCACAGTTAGTCAAAGGGGATCCAATGTGTGCCAGCCTGAGATGACATGCTGAGCATGACATGATGCTCCACCTGCTAGGACTGGCGTGCACCTATCAGTGCAGGCCGTATGGATACTGGCAAAGGCTGTTGTTACCCACAGCGTGCCCTGAATAGGTAAGGCTCAAAACACAAACCTGCCTCCATAGGTATCAGAAGGGATAAGAATAAGTTAAGGGATAAGTCGAAACAGCAAGATGCATGCAGTCTAAACTCACCCAGTATGGAGAATGTTGATATCTGTGCTGTAACAGAAAACTGGGTCAAGGCTCACAACAGCACCCTAACACTACCAGGTTACACCTCATACTGTGCTGTACAGCCTCAAAACATGGAACAAGCTACAAAAGGAGGGTGACTAGCAATAATTGTCAAGGATAACCACACCCCCATGATGGTACCACAACAAGAAACAGCATGGACTAGCCATGGTCAAGTAACAGTGGCTAAAACTGCCCCCCAGTTTATAGCCTGCTACAGACTACTGTCCCAGCACCTGGCCTATGCTGGAATACATGAATATATCAAGTCCTCCAAACCACATTATATTGGGTGACTGAAAATACCCAGACATAGACTGGGAGCATTATACTAGCTCCAACACTGTAGGACAAAAGTTCATAGAATCCATAAACCAAAATACCCAGGAACAACGTACCACTCCCACAAGAGGGGTAAGCATACTGGATGTGATAATCAGCAACATGGGTACTGGATGGCAAGACGAGAAGTGTATTGCTCACTGGTAAAACCAGACCATAGAGTAATCACACTGGATATACAAATCCTGACCACAGTCCCTGGCCAGAAAACCACAGTGGAAAACATGTGTAAAGCAATATTTGCACTCCTCCAAACTGATGTGGAATCCATTAAAGGTCCTGTGCAGGTGCAAAATATGGGCCACACCTCAGAACCTGTAATACAGCCATTTCATGAACACTGCCAGGAATGCTTGGATTATGCAATCCTAAATTAAAACAAGACACAATGCCATACACGCAGGCATCTGGCATGGTGGACACCAGCCATAACCAAACCATGCAAGAGAATGAGGAAGCTACTACATGATAGAGCAAACATAAACAATGAAGTAATCACTGATCAGTAGTATGGCAATAAAATATGTCCACACATACAATCCACTAAGGCCAGCCACAACAAGTTGAATCTGTGAATCTTGAGGCAATGTTACACCTGCCCCAAGTACACAGACAACCCCCAACTCCCCCAAGAAATACAAATATATGTGAGAGATGCAACCATCTATCCAAACTGGAGGCTGAGCTCCCTCAACTCAGTACTCCCAAAACTAGTCAGGAGGAGAAGGTAACCACACACACCACAAACACAGTCCCACATAGACCTATCACAACTGCAAACCAAAGACATAAACACAGAAAAACATTCCCGGAGGCACAAATTACAAACACAGCACACCAACAGAGGCCTCTAAAGCAGACACCCAATCAAACAACTTCCAAACATAGCACATGCAACACATAGTACACAAAGCTGGTGTGCCAAACAGTCACAGGCCAGAAGGAGAAACAACATGCCTGATACAGTTGTAATAGGTGACTCCATAGCGAGACACACTGCTGTACCGCACACCAGACTGAACAAGGGAAAGGGTACAGTAAGCTGCCTGTAGGCTGCCACAATACGCCACATAACACAAGTTTGCAGGTCACCCCAAAGCAAGTAGAAATATGATGCAGTCATAGTCCATGCTGGTGTGAATGACCTGAGATGTACCTCCCTAGACTACATGAAAAGAGACATAGATGAGCTCTCTGATTATGTAGTCCAGGCCGGTATGACACTCACCGTTTGCAGCATTCTACCCTTACCAAGAATGATGCCACAGTACAAACATGGAATGATCAGTTATAACAAGTGGCACACTTACTGGTGTCATTCCAAGGGGATCCAATGTCTGTCTGCTTGGGATGTCATGCTTGACACGCCATGCAGCTGTTCCAGGGATGGCTTGCACCTGTTACCTCTGGGCGTCTGGATATTGGATAAGGCTTTTGCCACCTCCAAAGAGCCTTTCGTAGGCAAGGCTGAAAAGACTAACCCACCACCCTAGAAAACATAAGTGGAAAGAAACATAAGGGTAATGCTGACCAATGCCAGATGTGTAAACCCCAATATGCATGCTCCCGAGGCCATCCCCAGTATGGAGAACATCGATGTCTGTGCAGTGACAGAAACCTGCTGCAAGCCTCCTGACAGCACACCAGCACTACCAGGTTATACCACATATCATGCGTCATGGCCCCAAAACCTGGAATAAAACATAAAAGGAGGGTGAGTATCCATATTCAGCACAGACACCCATACGTCCAGGTAACTGACAATGCACAAGGCATTGGAGTCCACCCATGTGCAACTAACTGTAGGCAAGACTGCTGTACAGTCTGTAGCATGCTACAGACCACACCTTCACACACAGGAACCCCACCCAGCTGTCCTGAAGACACTGGACAGTATGAATGCCCCACCAAATACCAAACAAGGTACCACAAATTACCACATAGGTGGTAAACCATTATGTATGGAAGGAGTAATCAGGGACCTAGGGACACAAGTGGACAGTAACCTGTTATGTGACACTCACATTGCCAATGTGGCTAGGAAGACTGTTTACATTGGACACCGTATCATGAAAGGATTCACATCTACGTCAACAGAGGTCATTGTGCCCCTATACTGTTCTCTTATCACACCCATAATCTAGTACAATGCCTCATATGGGATGTACCTTACCTGACACCTGCAGCAGTTAGAAAGACCTCAAAGGTACCTCACCAAGAGGATAAAGGGTCTCAAATATATGTCATATGCTGCCTGGCTGTAGACACCCCAGCTGAATGCAGTCACATAATGCCTACACAGAGGCATTGCATGCCTGTTGTACAAGGCCATGCCCAACACAGGAGTAATGAACATGCTCCACCCCAGAAAACTCAAAGCCATCGGAGCTGTGAGAGTGAGAGATGTCAACCTCAACACATAATGAAATAGGATGTGCTGGAGGGACAGATACATAATTCCAGAGGCTCCCCACACCCTGGACCAGAATCCCACTCCACGTTAGGCAGAGCCCCTCACTGACACTCTTCAACAGGAATCTTGCCAAGTGGATGGATGATCGTAGAGTTACACTGGGGGTCTTCACTGTGTCATGTCCAGACAGAGGCACAGCAAAGCAAATCATAAATGGCCATAACATTCACATAGCAAGGGGTGGCGAAAGCCACACACACTCTGGCTAGGCTAACAAATGCCCTAGGGTGGATAGCCTAGTATGAACCTATGAAGATACAAATTGTACAGGACACTAAGTATAATCCCAAGGCTTTCACAACTGATGGTAGGAACCGTGTTGGGAATTCACAGATATGCTCTGAATCACACAAATATCACAAACAACATACCAAACACACACACATATTGCCAACATACATCCTGACAGGTGCAGTGCAACCCCCCCCCCAGAATGCAAAATATCTATCCCAGCAGACTGCTGGCCCCCTGACATTGCAGATGCTGAGGTAACAGCCAGCATCTACAAAGCAAAACACACAGCAGCAATGGTATGAGATGGTGTCCTGGGCTGAGTCCAACATGGACTCCAAGACGAATGGAATGCCAAATCACACTACTGCTCAATGTCAGCCTTACCACAGGATATGTACCCAAAGAGCAGTGTACAACAACAGTGGTCCTTCTCAACAAAGGTGTTGCCTGAATGGATACTGAAAACTACCACCCCAGAATCCTGAGAAGCTCGGTCTGCACAGCTATGGAAAGGATCAGCATGTACCGCAGACATAAAGATATTGGGGACCTACTGACACCAGACCCTACCCAGTGTGGCTTTCTTAAGTGCAGATCCTTCCCCTAAACATGTTTGACTCAATTGAAACAGTCATTAAGGTCATTGATGAGGGCAATGTGGTCCACACAGCGTAGCTGGACCTTGCAAAGGCTTCTATAAATACCCTATGTGTTCATTATAGATATGCTCACCAGCTTAAATATAAACCCCTATGTCAGTAGAGGGGCTGCAAACCAGACCAAGGACAGAACAGACATGGTCAGACATGCTGCAGCCATGTCAGACTACAAACCAGATATAACTGGCATACCACAAGACTTGGTCCTGAGATCTCCCTCGTCTGGTATATATGTCCCATAGGTACAGGCCAACATGGAAGGACTGTGTCTGAACATGTTTGCAGAGGACTACAAACTGCTCACCATATATGACCCACCAGCTGACACAAGCATCCCACAAAAGGGCCACATAGAAACAGACAACTGGTGCCATAGCCATGTCAGCAAGCTAATTGCAGAAAAGTGTATAGTCAACCCCCGTGGATATACAAGTGCCCACCAATTACCACATAGGTGTTAACCCATTACATACTTAACATGCAATGAGAGACCTGGGGACACAAGGTGATAGATATCCTGCATTGGACAAACATGTGCTGTAGTGTTTACAGAAACATACCATATACCCACCTAATCATGAAGGTTGTCAGATCTAGATAAGGGGAGGTCATTGTGGCTCTGCAGTCATCCTTCATCAGCGTTACAATTGACTACAATAGCCCCTGTGGGATGTACCTCAGCAGACACCTCCATCAACTGTAAAGTCCCCAACAGTACCTCACCAGGAGTATCAAAGAGCTTGCACAGATGCCATGTGTTGCCTGATTAAACAAACTGCAGCTACACACACTGCCATACTGCCCACCCAGAGGCAAGCTGTGCCTGATGTATAAAGCCATGTCCAAGCTGGTATCAATAAACATGCTGCACCTTGTACAATCTGAATGGCAGTGAGCTATGCACATGAGAGACCTGAACCCCAGCACTGACTTACATAGGACAAGCTGTACTGCATGATCCATAACACAGAAGCCACGCCACCCATGAGTAAACTCCCAGTACAGGCTACCCATACAGTCACTTATCGATTCTCCTCAAGAGGAATCTTGATGAGTGGATGGGAGATGGTAGCTTTATCCTGGGTATCACTGTCATGTCACAGGTAGACAGAGGTACAGTATACTAACCATGACATATGTCATGGCAAACTCCACTTACAATGTGTGTCGAAGGACAAACACACTCTCCGACTAGCATTAGAAATGGCCTAGGGCACATCGCTAGTGTTTGCAAATGTACACCTATGTTGTGGAATACACTACCAATGTTGGACAAGCCTGGTTTAAGTAGTTCATACCTGAACATAATGCAACATGGTCAGATGTGCACAACTGGCCCCTAAACAGGCTGTTGTGCTCACTATGGAAATGTAAAGCAGTGATAGGACTAAAGCCCAGGATACTGTCCACCACAGTCAAAGTACTGAACCAGTACACTATACAGTACTACAGTGTTAGGTCAGTGTGAAAGGATGTTGACAACTGTATGCAAAGTATCCCATGCAAACCCTGCAGGCACAGTATAATCCTGTTGTGTTCACACACAAAGCAATTGTACAGTAACTACACAACATGACACACAACACACAACCATAAACGGGAGATATTTGTTGAAGTTCACACTCATCCACAAATGTGGTGGGCTGCAGAGTTCAACATATGGAATGCTCACACTGGGCATGCTCACACACTTTGATAAAGGAGACATATGTCAGACAACATGCCATGGGAAGGCTGAACTGGGCATGCTCACACACTTAGGCCAAATCTCAGTTTAGCAGTTGGCCACACATATCTGGTATTTTTACGTGTTATTCCAGGAACCAACCACATTACAGCAATCTGCCCAGTGCACACAGTTAAATGACTACAGAGACATCGTGATATAGTGGATCCCTCCCATATGCAAACATCTTCCACAGATACACAAGTTGTTCATACAAACAGGGAATGCTATGGCAATAAAGACGTGCAAACAGTCTATCAGCAACAAATAATTTGCATTTGACAATTAAACATATGGGTGTAGAGGTCAACACTAGGCTGTTTGCCCTAGGGAATGACAGCTTAGCCAGAGTGTGCTTGGCGTCTGCCTCCCCACAGGATGCACATTCCCCTTTCTAAACACCGATGATGTCAGCACCCTATAAGTACAGCAGGAGAAAAGAAACCTCCCAGTAATGTGAATAGCGCGCTCCGCTAATGCGTCCGTCTCAAGTGTCATAACATAGGTAGGGGTTTGAGTCCTGCAAATACTCAGTGTGTGTGTGGGTGTGTGTGAGTGGGGTTGGTGTGTGTGCAAGTCTGTGGGAGGGAAATGTCCCTTTTGGCAACTGGGAAAACACACTACAGGATGCACATTCCCCTTTCTAAACACTGACGATGTCAGCACCCTATTAAGTATAGCAGGAGAAGGGAAACCTCCCAGTAATGCGAATAGCGCGCTCCGCTAATGCGTCCGTCTCAAGTGTCATAACATAGTTAGGTAGGGGTTTGAATCCTGCAAATGGCAAGTGTGTGTGTTTGGCTGAGGGGGGTTAGTGTGTGTGCAATTGTGTGTGAGGAAATGTCCCTTTGGCAACTAGGTGAACAGACTACAGGATGCACATTCCCCTTTCTAAACACTGATGATGTCAGCACCCTATAAGTACAGCAGGAGAAGGGAAACCTCTCTGTAATGCGAATAGTGCGCTCCGCTAATGCGTCCGTCTCGTGTGTCATAACATTGTTAGGTAGGGGTTTGAATCCTGCAAACGGCAAGTGTGTGTGTTTGGCTGAGGGGGGTTAGTGTGTGTGCAATTGTGTGCGAGGGAAATGTCCCTTTTGGCAACTAGGAGAACAGACTACAGGATGCACATTCCCCTTTCTAAACACTGATGATGTCAGCACCCTATAAGTACAGCAGGAGAAGGGAAACCTCCCAGTAATGCGAATAGCGCACTATGCTAATGCGTCTGTCTCGAGTGTCATAACATAGTTAGGTAGGGGTTTGAATCCTGCAAATGGCAAGTGTGTGTGTGTTTGGCTGATGGGGGTTAATGCATGTGCAATTGTGAGGAAAATGTCCCTTTTGGCAACTAGGAGAACAGACTACAGGATGCACATTCCCCTTTCTAAACACTGATGATGTCAGCACCCTACAAGTACAGCAGGAGAAGGGAAACCTCCCAGTAATGCGAATAGCATGCTCCGCTAATGCGTCCGTCTTGAGTGTCATAACATAGGTAGGGGTTTGAATCCTGCAAATGGCAAGTGTGTGTGTTTGGCTGAGGGGGGTTAGTGTGTGTGCAATTGTGTGCGAGGGAAATGTCCCTTTTGGCAACTAGGAGAACAGACTACAGGATGCACATTCCCCTTTCTAAACACTGATGATGTCAGCACCCTATAAGTACAGCAGGAGAAGGGAAACCTCCCAGTAATGCGAATAGCGCACTCTGCTAATCGCCTGTCTCAGTGTCATAACATAGTTAGGTAGGGTTTGAATCCTTCAAATGGCAAGTGTGTGTGTTTGGCTGGGGGTTAGTGTGTGCAATTGTGTGTGAGGGAAATGTCCCTTTTGGCAACTAGGAGAACAGACTACAGGATGCACATTCCCCTTTCTAAACACTGATGATGTCAGCACCCTATAAGTACAGCAGGAGAAGGGAAACCTCCCAGTAATGCGAATAGCGAGCTCAGTTAATGCGTCCGTCTCGAGTGTCATAACATAGTTAGGTAGGGGTTTGAATCCTGCAAATGGCAAGTGTGTGTGTTTGGCTGAGGGGGGTTAGTGTGTGTGCAATTGTGTGTGAGGGAAATGTTCCTTTTGGCAACTAGGCGAACAGACTACAGGACGCACATTCCCCTTTCTAAACACTGATGATGTCGGCACCCTACAAGTACAGCAGGAGAAGGTATGTGGCATGGACAATGACTGAGTCATATGTGTCCATGCCTCTGACTGACCTCTATGCTTGTGTTATGTGGTGGACCATAGTGCCCCACAGGCATATCACTGTGACCTTCACCTTGTCCAGCCTGGTGAGCGTGACCACACTGTACCGGACAATAAAGGTAGCTAACACAACTGTGGTAGGTGTGTTGTCTAGCCGTGCAGGCTGTGACTGGCACACAGGATTTGTGTGCTATGTGTTATGTGTGATGTGTTCAGGCATAACGTATGCCTGTGTGCCAGCTGCAGAGGTGTGTGCCGCTCAGGCAGGATGCTATTCTAAGGCTCCACGAATGGCCCAGTGTGTTCACGTGCTTGTATTGCTGTCAGTGTAGGTCTACATCAGACTGGTATTGTAGTCACTGTAGTATTGCATGCCACCTGACAGGTTATGCCAGTACTGGGTTCAGAGTGCTTAGTCCCCAGTTTGGCTATGTGGTTCCATCTCATACATGTGTTGTACATCCATGTGTAGGGGAGAGGGTTGACTGTGTACATGTGGCAGCTGTGACATTGCCACATGACCCACATATTCCACAACTGTAGCATAGAGGTGACTGACAACTGACCTTTGAACATGCTACCATAGTATTGTGATTGCCATGGTGATTAACAGCACATAGGGCCAATGGGGAACAAGGTACATAGGTTCATAGCGTCATACTAGGCAATCTGCCCTAGGGCATTTAAGAACCTAGCCAGAATGTGTTTGGCTGTCGCCATCCATTGTAAATATATCTTGCCATGCCCTTTTCCGAGGTTAGTATACTGTGCCTCTGTCTAACAGTGACACAGAAGTGATACCCGGGGTAAACCTACAATGTCCCATCCACTCATAAAGATTCCTCTTGAAGAGAGTCAATGAGGGACTCTGCCTAACCTGGACTGGGATTTTATTCCAGAGTGAAGTGAGCCTCTGGGTTATGAATCTGTCCCTCTGGCATGTCCTATTTATTTCAGTGCTGAGGCTCAGGTCTCTCAAGCGTGTATCCCGATGGGATTTGGATATTCTCAGGTGCAGCATTCCCATTAATTCCGGGTTTGACATGGTGTTATACATTAGGCACAGATCACCTCTGAACAGGCGGTATGCCACTGAGTAGAGCTGGGGTTTATTTAACCGGTCAGCATATGGCATCTGTTTGAGCCCTTTGATCCTCTTGGTGAGGTACTTGTGGGGTCTTTCCAGTTGCTGCAGGTGTCTGGTAAGGTACATCCGACAGGGATTGTACTCAATTATGGGCCTGATGAGGGATGAGTAAAGAGGCACGATGTCCTCCCCTGATGTAGATGTGAATCCATTCATGATGGGGTGGGCTATATACAATGTCTTTCTAACCACTTTGGCCATGTGGTTGTCAAATGAGAGACTGCTATCAACTTGGGTCCCCAGGTCCCTAATTACTTCTTCTGTACGTAATGGAGTACCACCTATGTGGTACTTTGTGGGCACTTTGTTTTTGCCAAAGGGGATGACTATACACACTTTTACATTCAGCTGGAGGCCATGGCTCTGGCACAAGTTGTCTGTTTCTATGATGCCCCTTTGGAAGATGCTTGTGTCGGCTGGAGAGTTGATTATGGCGGCCAGTTTGCAGTCATCTGCATATTTGGTCAGCCACAGTCCTTCCGTGTTGGCCTGTACCTCCGATAAATATATACCAAACAAGAGAGGTCCCAGGACTGAGCCTTGTGGGACACCACTCGTAACTGGTTTGGAGTCTGGCATGGCTCCAGCAATTCTAACCATGTGGGTTCTATCCTTGAGCCAGTGTGCAATCCATCTAGTGACATAGGGGCTTATATTTAAGCTGGTGAGCTTCTCTAGAATGCCCGAGTGGGGTATTGTTTTGAAGGCTTTTGCGAGGTCCAGGTAGGCTGTGTGAACCACCTTCCCCTTGTCAATGGCCTTGGTGACTGTTTCAAAGAAATCAACCAGGTTTGAGAGGCAGGATCTGCCCTTAAAGCCAAACTGGGTATGAACCAGTGTCTGTAAGTCCACAATATCTATTTATGTGGTCCATGATGATCCTTTCCATAGCTCTGCAGACCAAGCTAGTGTGGCTTATGGGGTGATAGTGTCCAGGATCCGTTGAGGCACCACCTTTCTGTAGAGGGACCACTGTTGCTGTACGCCACACTTTGGACACATATCCTGTAGTAAGGCTGGGATTGAACAGTAGGTTTATGTTTGGTAGTAGCACGTCTTGGAGGTCATGTAGGACACAGCCCGGGACACTGTCTCGTCCCATTGATGCAGTGTGTATTGCTTTGGAGAGGGCTCTTACCTGAGCATCTGAGATGTCAGGGGCAGCACTCTGCTGGGATACATTTGCCCTTTCAGTGTGGAGGGGGGTGAGAAGTTTGCACTGAACCTGTCAGCTAGAATGTTGGCAATGTCTGTGGGTTTGGTGTTTCTATTGACATTTTGGACTACCTCTGAGCATATCTGGGAATTACCACCCAGGTTCCTAACATAACTAAAGAAAGCCTTGTGATTATCCTTAGTGTCCTGTGCAATTTCTCTCGAAGCTGGCCTTAGACAATCTTATGAGTGCCTGTAGTTATTTGCTAATACTGATCAGTGATGCCTTCCCTATTTGGGAATTTGCTGTATCATTTAGTAGCTTCCTCCTTCTATTGTATAGTTTGTTTATGGCTGGGGACCACCAGACAGGACATCTGCCTTTGGAGGATTGGGTCTTGGTTTTGTTCGGGATCACATGATCCATGCATTCCTGAAGGTGTCCACAGAATGCGTTTATAGAGGAATCTGCGGTCTGGTCTGTAGTTTCCACAGGCCCGGGGGCTTTGAAGGTTTCCACCTCAGTTTTGAGGAGTGTGAATTTGCTTTAGAGAAGTTGTTCACTGTGGTGTTCTGGGCAGGGGGTGGGGTCGGGATGTGAATATCCAGTGAGATTAGTTTATGGTCCGATCTTACCAGTGAGGAATACACTTCTAGTCTGGAGCATAGAGTCCCCATGTTGGTGATGATCAGGTCCAGTATGTTTCCCCTTCTTATGGTAGTGGTAACAATTTGTTCCATAGCATTTGAGCTCATATATTCTAGGAATCTTTGGCCTAGGGTGTTGAAGCTAGAGTCATGCTCCCAGTCCATGTTTGGGTAGTTGACGTCGCCCAATATAATGGTGTTTGGAGAGACCTTCATATTTTCACTGTTTACAGGATGGCCGAGTGCAGTTCTTGGGTTTGGGAGGGTGGTCTGTAGCAGGCTATAACCTGGAAGGCAGTTTCACCCATTGTTAGTTGCACATGGATAGTCTCTGATGCTTGGTGCTTTGCCATCAACCTGGAGGTGTGGGTATCTTTGATGAATATCAATACTCCCCCTCCATTTGTGGTTCGTTCCAAGTTTTGGGGCTGAAACGCATGGTATGAGGTTAAACCTGGTAGTGCTGGTGTGCTCTCAGTAGCCCTGAACCAGGCATCTGTTACTGCACAGATATTAATGTTCTCCATGCCAAGGAGAGTTTCGGGTGCATGCATCTTGAGGTTTAGACTTCTGGCGTTGGGTAGCATTACTCTTAGTTTCTTATCCCTTGTGATACCTATGAAGGTGGGTTTGCCATTTGAGCCTTGCCTAACATAGGCACTATGGGGGTAGCAAAGCCTTTGCCAATATCTGAAAGCCCAGGGGTGACAGGTGCAGGCCGTCCCTAGTGAAGCAGGTGGTTCAACAGAAGATGAATATATGAGGGTGTAGTGCCTGTGATTAGTTAGCAGTAGCATATATGACTGCTCACGTGGACACATGCCAGGTAAGTCATATGCAATGTGTCACAGGCAACGTACATGTGAACAGGACAAACAGTGACATTCTGTCAAGTGAGACATGGACATACATATAGTAAGCTATGCAGATGGCACTAGGAGTCCACAGAAGCTCTATAACTATGCATTGCAGGTGGGATCAGTATTCCAGGGTAATTGCAAGCTAACATGCATGCAAACAAAGCTACAGTAAACAGGGCTGCATGTAGTCCATTGTACAACAAACAAGCTGTACCACTTCCAGTAGGTAACACTGCAAATATGCAGGCACTATGCACATGTACATGGAAATAAACGGGTCAGATGGCTAGGGTCCAGTCTCAGCACACACAAGTGTACAGACCATGTACTGTCAGGATGTACAATAACTGGATGGAAACCCATGTGCTCATACCTGCAGTAATACACATGTCAAATAACAGACACTGAGCCTTCACTCAGTGGTTCCATACTTAGTAGGATGTATGCTACCTGGCCTGCCACCACAGTATCCCTGACATATATGGGGACTCTCCCTCCTGTGACAGTTAGTTTTGTGTGTTGGGGCTGTCTAGCATGGTATGAGATGTGAGCTTGCAGTGGTAGGGTGCTCCTATGTGTCCTGTACCAGTCGTGTAGTACTGCACACATATCAACATCCTCAAACATCCGCATTGCAGAGTCCAGTATGGGCAACATGCCACTTGCAGTTTACATGTCCATCATTGCGTATTACTACATTCATTATGTTATCCCCTCTGCTACCTATGTATGTAGCCTTCTGTTGACATCCTTACCACCAGTATGCCAACATGTGCAGATGATACACTATGGTACTTACCATGGGTGTAGACAACAGTACATGACAATCACACCCTTACTGCATCAGGCATGCTGTGATATACCCACAATTAATTCAGCACACAGTACTGTTAACAACATGATACTATTACTACACATCTATGTGGTCACCCTGTGCATCAGCAACATGTTAACCTGTACCTGCACAGTTGTTACAGATTGCAGGAGGTGGCACAGTTTCATCATATGCACAGGGTGTGAACTTGGTATGCCTGAGTCAGCCACTGATACTACTGACTAACATGTATGTGTATGTGTGTTGGTGAGGGACAGCAGTAGAAGGTGGGGCAATGTTGATGCAGTGCGTGCGTGTATGCGGTAGCCCTAGGTATTGTCAATTCGCATGTGTGTATGGATGCACACAGTTCCACCTCATGGCTGCCATATACTGGTGTTTGTGGACAGCCAAAGACTGTACCTGCCAGGTCATACAGATCAGTGTCTCTGGCCACGGACACGGTACCTGTGCCTTGCAGGGGTGCTACGGACCGTATCCGTTACCAACCCAGACTGGGTATTCTCATCAGAAGCAGGTGTTCGTTGACTGGACACAGATCCCTGTCGGGCCTGGCCAGAGCCACGTGCACATGGTCTCCTGGGGCGGTCTGATGACAGCACAGACCCAGCATGGCTGGGGCTGCTGCTGGCACTATGGGGGCGGCCGCGGCCCTGTTGTTGTCCGCGACAACTACCAGCTGCTGCTGTTGCTGGCATACGGCCACATCGACGCCTCAACCGTCCACCATCGCCCTGGCTCATGGACATGTAGTTGTGGAACCGGTCTAATATGTCCCCACAACGTCTGTCTATGACATCGGTGAAATTACGGATGGCAGCCGCAATGTCTCGCATACTGTCAGTCATGGCTGTGCGACATGCTGTCAGCTCCCTCAGACCCTGTCTGGTGTACCGTTCCATATGTGACTGTGCCTGCATGACAGCCTGAAACATAGCTGAGGTTGTAAGACCTCTGTGGGCACGTCTGACAGGGGCAGTACACCCACGGATGCTCCCACGAGAACCCCTGGACATCTGTCTGTGTGGTACCATCTCTGGGCCATGCCCATGGCTGCTGTGTGGGGAGGCATGTGCCACAGATACCACATTACCCTGGTCAATGCCCACTGTATGCTGTCCATCACCTAGGGACATTGGTGACAAAGGGTGTATTGGCAGGATAACTGTGCACATTGATGGGGTCGACAGCTGTGTACTGTCAATTGGCTGACCAACTGTGAAACCTACTTTGTACACTGCACTACATCCTACAATCAACCTACATTGATATGTGCACATAGATGCTCTCACATACAAATGTATGTACAGCCTTCACTGATAGTTGCTGTATGTCCCCTGCCCTTTACACATCTTCATATACATATGGATACAGACCAATGACACATATGGAGGGTTCACAGTATGTAGACCTTTATAGTATTACTTTACATTACCTGTGTTTGTCACAGCTGCTTGTGTTGCCGTCTGTTTTTCTGTCCTGCTGCTCCACTTCCCAGTTGCCAGCTTTCAGGTGGTTGTTGCTGAACAGTTTTGTTTGTGTCTGCTTAATATCAATTTTCTCTGTCTCTCTCTGTCTGTCTCTCACGTCTTCCTCAGGGTGCAATGAAAGTATTGCATGTGTGGACTGGGAGTACAGCATACATTTGTAGGTATCTGCATATGCCCATGTGATGGCCTCTGCACCAATTGTTAGCCAGCATTTGCTAATTGCATGCAGCCAGTTGTCTACTGATTGCAGTTCTCACTGTGATTTCAGAACAGTGCTATAAAAAGATATGTGAGATAGGCGTAGCCCTTTCAGATTTTAAGGGCAGGGACCATGCTGGTATGATGTGGACAATGTTCTGTGAGTGTAAAGGTTGGTATCTCGCTTATATTTCCAGCTGTGTTGTAGATTAACATTCCTCCATTCATTTCTCCAGTTTCCTGTACTAACTGTGTATGTACACTGACACCTACAACTACTACTACTGTTCATAGATAAGTACTAGGCTAATTGCCCTTGTGGGCCATTTTAAGCCTAACCAATTACCCCATGTGAGAATCAAACCCAGTACCTTGTGTTTGTAAGGTAACCACCTTAACCATTATGCCATTCCCCTCCCTTAATGTGTGTGTGTGTGCTTTCCTTTCACTTTTGCTTGCACTTTGTTGCTAAGGCTTCAATATTTGCCCTTTACAGTCACTACTTGTATGCCTGCTAGGTGTCCTGACTGTAGTGTGCTGCTGTAGCTTTCCTATTTTCCATGTACATTCACACCTTGGAATGCTTGCTATATCTGCTAGGGTGTTACAGCATGCAGTGTGGTCTGGCCATGGTGTGGGCCTTGACATCTATTAGGGTATTTGAGTATGCTGTTGAGCAGGCCCCAGAGACTCTCAGGTTCATCTGTTATCTGCCTCATGGAATGGTACATATCAGGTGGGTACACCCATTAAATTGTCTGGTATGCTGCAGTTGTGACTGTGGGTTAGCATGAGCATATGTATTACTACACTTATTCTGCCATGCAAGTGGTGAATACTTTCAGGACTCCATAGTTACCATTGCATGTGTTGTTACACCTTTCTGCCTACTGTTTGTACATTTCACATGGAGTCTGTGGGGCATCCCTGTAAGTCATTCACTGTTGCCATGTCTAGGCTCTTAACTATTCAAATATGGTGGTGTCAGACCTCTCATGTTTGCAGGTTGTCCACATTTCTGCCACATATTTTGGTCAATATCTCATGCACAGCTTTTTCTGGCAAATCACTCTGGGTTCAAGTCAGAATATAGTGACAAACATTCAAGTTTCAGACTTCATACCCTTCCAAACATCCCACAAAATGCAGACCCTGTTACTCTCTGAACTGTCTGCGTTTGTTGTAACATTATTTGTAATGTCTCCCTGGTTTTGGGCCTTTGCTCCACATATTTTATTACTTGGTCCGGATGTGTTCCTGTAAGAGGTTGTGGGGTATGGGCAGTGATTATCCTGCTGTGAGTATGTGTGTGGCTTGCAAGGTGCTACAGTGACATTATTACCTACTAGCTACCAACTAGCATGGCTGTTTCTGTTCACACACTACTATTATGGAAATCCACTAGTTTTGACAATAATTCTAAATGACATGCTTTGTGTACTACACATCCTATATTCCCTTTACATTCATTCCTACTATTACATGATATATTTATTTTAGCACAATGGTCTTGTATAAGAGTCATGGCTTAGTGGTAAGTCATGCAGACTACTGTTTCCAAGGTCCTGGGTTCGGGACTGCCAGTGGGATTTTATTTTGCTTCTGAACTGACTACAGGACCTGTCAATCAAAGTGACTAAGGCACTTTTAAGCAGTTGTAACCGGGTTAGCGCTGGTTTGCGTGGAGCTCACGCATGCGCACTAGCGTTTAGCTCCGCGCACACAAGCGCACACCCGCTTAAACGTGCTTACTCTTGCGCACACCTGCGCTATTTTCTTTGAAAGAAATGAAAATGGGGAGACAGGAAAGTGGTGAAAAAGGGGTCACAAAGAGGGTAAGACAGTAGGGAAACAAGCTTGGGTTTTGCAGGAGGGATGTAGGTAAGGCCCATAGCTGCCCATTCCTTCATCAGCAACAGCTGTGCATATGTTTGTAATTTGGTGTGACATTTGATACCTTCCACCCCTGAGAGAGGTGTAAGGACAATAGTAATACTTGTACAGCCAATTGTAATTGATAGTTTCCATGTCTGGTAGACATATGTGCAGAATGGGCAGCTATGTATGGGGCGTAATTTTTTTGTGGGTACAGAGTGCCCCCCCCCTTTTTTTTTAAGGTGAGAGTAGTATGTCAGGTGAGGGAAGTCGGTATAGCTGGGGAGGTAGGTTGGGTAGGTCAACAGACAAGACAAACAAGACGCATACAGGGGCGGTGTATGACACGTGTGGGGGGGTTACACAATTGACGGGGATGGAGGTTTGGATATGCAGAGCCCATGAGCCCACAGATGGCAACAGTGGAACTGATATCCCCACCCATGGGCAGTTGCCACTGTTCCTTCACTGCCCAGGACGGGGCTGTGCTGGGGGCTGTGTAGGCTGGGCAACAGGCATGCCCGTAAGTTTTGCCACCTGTGCCTCAAGCTGGCGTAGGAGCTCAGGAACAGAGTCCCGGATCTCCCTACGCACCACAGTCCGGACGCTACTGAGGGTGAGTCGTGGTTCTCCTCCAGCCACGCTTGCAGAGGGGGGACGGGCCCCATCCCCTGCAGCGCTTCCACCTGCAGGTGGCACAAGGCCACCGGAGGAGGGTCCAGACTGGGCACTAGTGCCAGGTGTACTCGCCAGCTGAGGTGGGAGAGGTGGGTCCGCTGGAACCCGCCTTCCCTGTTGTTCTATGTTTTGCATTATGTCATGACAGTTTGGGTTAGTAACATACAATACCATTCGCAATTAGTTGTAACAGCATGCATTAGTATTCCCATTAACCAAACACCCAGATATTCACACCATTGAACAGCAAGCATAACACATGCATAATTTGAACAGCAATACACAGTCCAACAACATGCAGGGTTGATTGATGGCAACAGGCCATCAGGTTTGGATGTATGAACAGAGCAGATGCATCAACGGACATGCAAATATTTAGGACCCATCAGGACAAATGTCCAGGGGTGTTAATTGTGATTGCACATACCATTTTCACGTGGAATGGATTATATGTGGTTATAGGGTGGGGTGAAGAAAATATTATTAACATCTTCGAATACCAATACATATACTGTACATTTCTAACAGCTACAGATATATACACACTACTGTTCTAACTACAGTTTCCTATATGATAACTACTTCACTTTGGTGATAGGACTGTTACTGCTACATCAATATACATTTTGTTATTCATACACGTTCATATCTGGCTTTGTTCAACTACATCATCCTGCTACATTTTCTTTATATAGCTATAGACAACTGTGGATGTTTGATATTTCAGACAATCATACTATCTGCATATTGCAGACTGAGAGCAACATATCCAGATTTTGGGATACACATTCCAGCTGCAGCAACACTTTGGACACATTTCACAGTTTGGTTCTACTTGTCACATTCATTTCATTCTGTACTGACTGCAGTATACTTTATACAGGGGTTATTACTACTTTATTGGTGGATTCATAACTCTTTCTCACACCCTCTCACTTGTATTCATTTTACTATTCAGGATGGTACTTACTTCTAGGCTTTATTGACATGTTTTACCTGTAGTTATTACAATCCTTTCCAGCAGTCTCACTTCTGTCATGATTCAGTATTTCAACAGGGATATATTTCACACATGTGAGTTGCTCTCATCTTCTGCAGCTGTACTTTTCAGCCTGCTGCAGGTTGTGCACTATGATATTATAGGTGGGGCATCTTTATTTCAGAATTTATTTCAGACATTTTCATTTTTCTTTTTGGATTTCAGACTGCAACACACTTTTGTAATCAAGCAATACTTGCAAACACTTTTACACTGTTACTTGCACATTTTATTACTTAGTGACTACACTGCACTCTTTTGCTAACTGTCATACTTTTATATTTCTTTACAGTTACTGGGAGTGGATTACTGACCTGCCTGGTGGCGCAACCGCACCAGCCTATCGCCATAGGCTTGTCAGTTCGCAGAACGGACACCTGCAGCTGTAATATAAATGAAGTAATATTGGAATACACATCTCCATAATATCAGCTAATTTAATTTCTTGCATACATAATTAAATGTAACTTACTCAGTAGTGGGGTGTTGGGCATTTGCCGGGCCTCGTGGATCCAAAGTTTCAATTGGTCCTGCTTGCATCTCTTCAGGTCCACATGGTGGTGATGGACCTGCTCACCAGTCCTTGGAATCCCTGTGGCACTGGTAAGATCATGAGCCAACCGGTCCCACGCCTCAGCCCTATATGCTCCCCACAGGACTTGACCCTGCATGAGTTGGGCCTCATGATTGTGGACTAGGAGCCAGACCATGTATCTGGACTCCTCAACGCCCCACCTCTGTGCTTGAAAGCAACTACCCTCACCTACACCTGACATTCTGGCTGCAAGTCAGTTCTACAATCGTTTATGCTGCGTATTCCCGCCTATGGGGCTTATATATGCCGTTTTTCCCGCACTTATCTGTGATTGGCCATTTTGGAATTGTATCCACTTCACAAAACCTGCTTTGTCATGCTCCACTTTCTATTCATTCCTATATATTTGCTATTACTGCATTTCTGAGTACAGCTGTCGTAGCTTAGTGGTTCAGTACCTTGACTATGGTGCATGGTATTCCTGGGTTCGAACCTGGCCACTGCTTTTTATATTTTATGACTGTCTAGACAGGCTAGGGGGTGTGTCTGTGTAAAGGCAGTTTTGTTACAGCTTGCTCAACGTTGCCCGCCAGTTAGCTTGTTAGCGCGGTGCGCAGCTCCGCGCAAACTGGGTGCGCTGGCTTACGCCTCATTTGGCTGTCAGCATACATAGTACGCTCAGCTCAGCAAGGGGCACACAGTTTGAGTGTGTGAAACCACTGCTCAGCTACGGGCACTCATTTTGCACCTGTTAAACCACTGCTTACCTACGGGCAGATGCACTCACCTTGTTAAACTGTAGCTCAGCTATAGGCACATCTGGCATTTTTTTATTGTTTTATTACCTCACATTTCTTCAAAATAAATGGACTATTTCATTACATTTTACATAAAATGTGATTTTATATGTGTACATGTTTGTCAGGGACTTGTTTCGTGCTTATTTTGCTAAAAATAAAAGTTGGTGGTGTGGGGGCTCGAACCATGAATGCCTGCTCTTCAGCTGATATCTCTACCGCTATGCTATTGCTTCTTGGCTTACTTTGCATATTTAATTCTTATATGCTTTCCCACTGACTAACTGTAGCTGCACTACAGGCACGCCCGCGCAAAGGAGCGCACTC
Organism: Protopterus annectens; assembly: GCF_019279795.1. Taxonomy (NCBI): domain Eukaryota; kingdom Metazoa; phylum Chordata; order Ceratodontiformes; family Protopteridae; genus Protopterus; species Protopterus annectens. Next base: position 1,234,896,886 of record NC_056729.1, read on the forward strand.
ACGGTTAAACATCTTTACAATTTAAAAAAAAATATGTAACGTTCATTTATATATTTTCTGTTCATTGTCTGTGGGGGCATGTGTTGTGTTTATTCACATTTCCGTGGACTCTGTCGTGGGTGTTTACTTTGGGCACTTTTACTCTTCTGGGGGCGTGTCCGCTTGCAGGGCTCGGCCTACGAACACACCCCCTACTGTCTTACATGGACCATATTAGACTTAGGTGTGAGTCAGCATGGTCGCGTGAATATGCAGAGCATGCTGACATCACTCCGTTTAACTGCAGCCTCCGTGTAAGAGTTATAACTCTTACACAGAGGCTTCGTGAATCCTGCCCAATGTTTAGAGATAGAAGTTTTTTGTATTATCTTGAAGGAGAAGTAATTACTAGGTTTAAGATGTAGAAGTGTTTTATTGTTTTATGACTTCCAGAATCTGCAAACATCTGAGAAATATGTATTTTTCACAGGGAGATGCTAAATTTCTGTTAGTTTCTAATAAAGGGGTTTAGTTTGGGAACTAAAGTCAGGTGACAAAAAGTGATTTCATCCAAACTAACCTAGTAGTAATATTTGGTATTAATTTAAGAACTCTCTGAGAGAGAGGCTGTGCATTTTGTCTTTGACCTAACAACATCAACTGGAAATATCCACTCACCTCTGCACTTGCCTTGCTGTAAATACGTTTTTAGGGCATAGTAACTATTTTAGATTCAGATAGGAATATAGTACGGTATAGCTTAGATGTTTTCTTTATTTATCTGAAACTGTCCTGCAATGTTTGAAATATTTCCTGTGATTTTAAACTTTGATGTAACTGATTACATACTGAGTATTGTTTTGTTCTTTTATTTATTATTAAATATATTTAAACCTTTTAATTGCATCTAGTCTGTTTAGAGATATTTAAACTATTAGAGTACTTGCATATCTATCTGGTGACACTGTACAGGCCACTCCTAAATAGCCTTGCTCTTGGTCAGAATACCATTTGGATTAATGGTAATATTGCACAGTAGGATTGGAAACCCTTTGCTAAGGGCCTTAAAGTAGCTGAAAAGAGTTGGCTGGTAGCAGTGAAAACAACCTTATAGTCTGGGCAGAAGGGGACATAGCTAGTAAACCTGTGCCAGCTTTTTCCAAGTGTGGGTGTGGGTTTGTATATAAATCAGATCTCAAGGAGTGTGTGTGTCAGCTACTTGGGCAAGGACATGAAGCACTGACTAGACAGAGAGGGTACTGAAGATCTTGGTTTGGCCACTCAGCTGAGATCTCAACCCTATAGTTGTGCCAGAGGGGAGTCTTACTGGGGATCTGGAGAAAGAGGAAGAAACCAGCCCCAGACTGACTGTGATCCCTGTATGTTCTTAAGGGAAATTGCACTTTATTGTTTGTGTACTTGTCATCCTCTCAGTTTGTACGTTCCCCACTGTTGCCAGTGGTGAGGATCGAGTCTCCTTGATTACTGGGCCTGTGCAGGGGTATCACATATTAATTGGTAGCAGTGGGGGGATATCCGCATCACATATTAATTGGCTTGTAGTGGTATTCTACATATTAGAATTCAGTGGTGTGGATATTGAATTCCTGTAGCCTGTAAACAGTGGTCACTAAGGAAGGTGCTTGTACTCTCAATCAGCCACACGGTGAGCATTCAGAGTTTCATATCACAATTGTTTTTTCTGTTAGCTTAGTTAGTCAGGGAGAGCAGGCACGTATGTCAGCAGAGGAGTGTGGCAAGCTAACAAGGAGCCAGCTGACTGAGATGTGCTAGGCTAAAGGAATGGTGCATGCCAACCTAACTAGCCTTGGCCATCTGCATTGCAGACCAGCAATCAGGAGGACAACCAGGCTGGCCTTGTAGATGTACCACTCTCAAAACATGGACAGTTCAAACTTTCCACAGTGGACTTAAAAATCCGTCGAGAGTTAGAGAGACTTGAACTCGAAGTCAAGCATTTGGAAATAGAAGCAGCAGAGAACTACAGCATCTGGAAAATGAGGAGAAACAGAGGCAGAGGTAACATGAAAAGGAGATGCTGACTCTTCGCCAGGGTCATGGAGGTAATGGGGAAGGGAGTAACCAAACCCGAGAAGCAACAAAGGCCAGTAAATTTCTTCCACAATTTACAGAGGGGGATACTTTTGACAGTTTCATTCATATGTTTGAAAGGGTATGTAAACAGTATAATGTTGACCAAGGGCTCTGGGTACTGTTCCTGACCCCCTTACTCCATGGTAAAGCTGTAACTGCTATTGCTAAATTGTCTGATACTGACTGCTTAAAGTATAATGCTGTAAAAACTGTCTTTTAGATTGCTTTAGCATCTGAATCTTATAGAAAAAGTTTCGTGAGCATAGACGCAAGGCAGATGAAAATATGTGAATACATTGCTGAACTAAGCACTTATTTCATAGGTGGGTAAGTGGATAGCAGGGTCACCACTTTTGAATAGCTGGCAGACCTTTCGGTGAGGGAACAAGCCCTTAGCACTTTCCCTGAAGACATGAGAATCTGGTTAGCAGATAGAGATTGTAACACAGCAGATGAGTTGGGGAAAAAGGGAGATCAATACCTAGGAATCAGGGCATGACTGCACAGGAAAGGGGCACCCAGTGCTGCTCATGGGTCTAAGGGAACCCATGAGGGGCAGCCCAGACTGCCCGACAGGGTCCACCAGTAGCAGGGGAAGCCACTAGTCAGGGTACATGTCCAGGACCAAGGGTTAAATGTTTTAAATGCAACCAGTGGGGTCATGTAGCATACAGATGTTCATGAAGGCAAGGTGGGGAACAAAAGATGGGAGAGCCAGTAAGTGGGAATGACAAAATGGCAGCAGTACGTTGTCTTGAGACAACAAGGGTATCAAACTACCACAAGAGGTTATATCCTCACTTAGTGGATGGAAAAGAGACCACTGCTAAGACAGACGCACCCTCTGACCTAACCATTGTAAAGTCTGCAATGGTTAAAGAGGAGCACTACTTGCTTGGACAGTCTACACCAGTCATAGCTTTAGGAGGGACCCCATTCCAAATACCTTTGGCTAGGGTTCACATTGACTAAGGGTGGAAAAGGAAGCAAGCAAGTAGGTGCGTTTGAGGATATCTCTGCAGATGTCCTGATAGGGAATGATTTTGATAATGCAGTACCTTGTGTGCATGCAGTTACACACAGTCAGACTTTGAGATAAGCATGTGGGTATAGTAGCCCGGGGGAGACCCAGACAGAATGCACATTTGCAGCCAGGAGTGATAAGGTGGTTACTTCAGGGAGGGAGCAACCCAGTAGCAGTAAGACTGAAGGTGAGTCACAGCTGCTTGGGGTACTGATGCTCCCTTGGACAGTGACTGCAAGGGCAGAACTGAGTAGTACTACAGTACGGTTTTGTACCTACCATAAATGTAGATGTTCGAGTGCTAATACAGCTGCAGTCATAACAGATGGGTTTTCCTGCCGTCAGGCGGGTCCTCGGTTGGCCGAATTCCAAAGTCTAGGTCTGGCGTCGGTTGTCGTCGCTTCTTCCCTGATGTCAGTGCGACAGGGGTATAAAAGAACCAGCCGACGCCATTTTCTTCAGTTTTTCTTGCCCCAGATGTCAGGTGCCCCCAGAAGGAAGGCAATACATAAATCTATGCAATAATGCAATGCAGTATAATCAAAAAACAGTAGTTGCAAGCAAATACACCATAAAAGAATACCCCAATCAGGTTGTATGAGGAGGTGTTAGCCATAAGGCCTGTTCCAGAGGGGAAGGAGGGAGGGAAACTTGGACTGCAGCTGTATTAGCACTCGAACATCTACATTTATGGTAGGTACAAAACTGTACTATGTTCTTCATGCATACAGCTGCAGTCATAACAGATGGGTAGAATCCCAAAGCTAAAATAAGGGTGGTAGGTGGAACTAGGAAGGAGAGGAGATGCTGCCCAAAAACTGCAGTGGCAAAAAACCTCTGGATTTGGGGAGTATAAAGGCTGGTGTGATAGTTGGAGAAAAGTATGCACAGAGCTCCAAGTGGCAGCTTCCAAAATATCTTTGGTAGGAACCCTTCTGAGGAAAGCTGCAGAGGTAGCTGTGGCCCTAGTGGAGTGAGACCTTATGCCTGCAGGTACAGTTTTACCATGAAGAGAGTAACAAAAGCATATGCAGTGGGCTATCCATTTTGAGATTGTCTGTTTGGAAATAGGCTTCCCTTGAGCCTCTGTAGCATAGGATACAAAGAGTTGCTCAGATTTTCTGAAAGGCTTTGCTCTGTCCAAATAATAACGTAGTTGCCTGTGAATGTCCAAAGAATGTAGTAGCCTCTCCCCTTTGTTTTGAGGATTGGGGTAAAAGGTAGGTAAGTGGATAGCCTGATTTAAGGCTAACCTGGATACTACCTTTGGCATAAAGGAAGGGTTGGTTCGTAAGAAAACTCTGTCCTGATGGAAAATGATGAAAGGTTGCACAGCCATGAGGGCTTGTAGATCAGAAACTCTGCGAGCTGAGGTGATAGCCAGCAGGAAGGCTGTTTTCCAGGACAAATATTGTAGTTCTGTTGAGGCAGCTGGCTCGAAAGGAGGCAAAGTCAGTTTCTCTAGAATGAAATAGAGATCCCAAGCAGGCACTGGTTGTTTCCTTGGGGGTTTAATATTCTTAGCCCCTCTGAGGAACTGTCTTAAGAGGGGGTGAGAGAATAAAGGAGGATCAGTGTTGTATTCTGCAGAAATGGCTGAGGCATGGATTTTGACGGAAGAGAATGAAAGTCCACTGCTTAGCATCTCAGCTAGGTAGTGTAATATTTGAGGTAAATTCAGTATTCCAGGGTTCTGGCCCTTTTTCTCATTCCAAGCACAAAACCGTTTCCATTTGGCGGAGTAGGCTTTTCTAGTAGAAGGTCTTCTGGCCTCCAAAATGACATCCTGTACCTCCTTGGAGAGTAGGGTCTGTTGTGATTTTAAGGAATCTTCCATGCGGCTAGATTGAGTGTTTTCAGCTGACTGTGAAGAGTTTTGAAGTTGTGCTGAGTCAGTATAAGAGGCATTAGAGGCAGGATCCATGGTGGGGAATGCGTCAGGCTCTTTAGGAGTGGGTACCAGTGTTGCCTTGGCCAGTCTGGAGCAATGAGAATCATCTGTGGTCTGTCTGCTCTGGTTTTTAATAGAACTTTGGGCAGCAGAGGAAGAGGTGGAAAGGCATAAAGTGTCATTGTTGTCCAACTGAAATAGAGTGCGTCCACTTTCCAGGCCTGTGGATGAAAGATCCTTGAGCAGAACTTTGCCAATTGGTGATTTCTGTGAGAGGCAAAGAGATCTATGTCTGGCCTTCCCCATGCTTGAATTATCTTTGAAAAAACTTGAGGATGCAACTTCCATTCATGTGGATCTGTCATATTTCTGCTTAGGTTGTCTGCCAGCGTATTTTCTTTGCCTGGCAGGAACTGTGCTTGAAGCTCGATTTGCAATCCTAGAGCCATGTTCCAAAGAGACATGGCTAGTCTGCATAGGGGGTATGAATGGGTTCCTCCCTGTTTGTTTATGTACCACATTACTGTGGAGTTGTCTGTCCTTATTAATAGCTGGCCTGGATGCAGCAGGTCTTTGAAAGCTATAATAGCATTTACTACTGCTAGCATTTCCTTTTGATTGATGTTTAGGTGCTTTTCCTTTTGGGACCATCTGCCCTGAATGCACCGATTTGTCATGTGCGCCCCCCAGGCGTAGTCCGAGGCATCTGTTGTGATGATTTGACTTGCTTGAGGCTTGCAGAATGGGAGACCTGTGTTTCTTTGGCATGCTTGAGCCCACCACAGAAATTCCTTTTGAAGACATGGAATTAGTGGTATTATTGTTTCCAAGCTGTGGCTGTGCTGAGACCATAGGTTTTTCAGGTACCATTGAAGTTTCCTCATATGCAGCTTTGCACATGGGATTAGTAGGATGCAAGATGCCATGAATCCCAGAGCCTGCAGGGTTTTCCTTGCAGTCAGCCTGGTGAAAGTTGCCATTTTTCTGAAGTACTGAGTTAGTTGCCCTTGTTTCTCTAGCATGAGGTAGGCCATCTGGGTGTTTGTATCCAAGTTGGCACCCAGGAAAATTATTGTTTGAGATGGTAGTAGCCTTGATTTCTTTTTCTTGACTGTGTATCCCAGGGAATTCAACAACCTTATTACAAAAGCCAGATGTTTCAGAAGTATGTGCTTGCTGTCCGCTTGGATCAGGCAGTCATCCAGATATGGGTATATTTGTATCCCTTGCAGTCTGCAGTCGGCAATTACTGATGCCAGGCATGTCGTGAACACACTGGGCGCAGTAGATAAGCCAAAGGGCAATGCAGAGAATTGATAATGTGTTGAGAACCTGCAAGAAATCTGAGGTATCTTCTGCAATCTTGTCTGATTGGGACATGCAGGTATGCCTCCTTGAGGTCCAATGTTACCAGCCAAGACTCCTTGCCCAGCATGGGAAGAAGCTGCTGTAATGTGAGCATCTTGAATTTTGACACGAGTAAGAAAGTGTTTAGGATGGATAGGTCCAAAATAGGTCTCCAATCTTTGCCCTTCCTTGGTACCAGGAATACTCTGGAATAAAAACCTTGACCCTGTTCTTGTGCAGGTACCTCTTGAATAGCTTTCATGTCCATGAGATATGAAATTTGTTTTTGTGCCTCTGCCCTTTGATTGTGTGGCAGGTTTGGCATGCCTCTCATTTTTGGAAGGGTGTGAAAGTGGAATCTGTAGCCTCTGTCTATAATGTCCAGGATCCATTTGTCTTTTGTGACAATATGCCAATTTTTTGAAAATAGTGCCAGTTTCCCACCTAAAGGTGTTGCCATTTGAGCCTTGCTTGGCATGCAAAGGGGAAAGTCATTGGTTCTGCTTTCTGAATGGCTGTGAACTATCCTCACTACCTCTTTGGGTAAGTGCTTGCCATTGTCTGCCTCTAAACGATCCTTGAGATTGCCCTCTACCCCTTGGGTGCCTGTATCTACCTCTTTGGGGTCTGTCCGTGGCTGGAAAGGACCATTTTTTTGAAGGCCAATTTCTACTGAAACGTGGAGGTTGTACCTGTAGGAAATCTTTCACTGTTTGCATTGGTTTTGCCTTTTCCTCCATTTTCTTTAATACCTCCTCAGCTTTAACACCAAACAATACATCTTTTTGCAGAGGTGCATCCAGTAATTTAGCTTTGACATAATCTGGTAAGGTTTGCTCTTTAAGCCAAGCATGTCTACGTATGACTGATCCTGTAACAGCAGCTCTACATGAGGCTTCTAAAGCATCAAAACCACATTGCAAGGTATGTTTACTTACTTGCTCTGCACTATGTATCAAATCCTGCAACTCCTTCAAATCTGGTTGTTCAGGTTGTGACATTTTGCTTCTCAACTGTGATAGCAGAAACTGTTGGTACTTCAACATATGGAACTGGTAGTTTAATGCCCTCATGGATAAGGTGGCAGAGGTGTATACCTTTTCCCCCCACCTTTCTAAAGCTCTGGAATCCCTCTCTGAAGGTAATGGATTTTTAGCAGTGGAGGCCTTAATTCCCTTGGTGCCCTGTGAGATAGTTTCTGGGTCAGCCGCATGGCTTTTGTATAGGAATTGGTGTGAGTCAGGAACCCGGTAATACCTGTCAGGCTTGACTGGAGCTGGAGGCAAAGAATCTGGGTTGAGGCAGGACTCCGAATATACATCATCAAGGATATCTAAGACAGGAGGTATAGCCAGAGGCCTGTGCTGAGGGAGCAAGAGAAAATCCCTAAGCCTTTTCTTGGAGTCTGAGTACTCTTGGCCTTCCCAATGGAAGTGTTCCCTCAAGGTATGCAAGGTTTCCCCAAAAGAGTAATCCTCGGGGGGGGGGGGGGGAGACAGAAGGAATGGACTCCTCTGCATCAGAATCTTCAAAAGGGGAGTATGAATGTTCCTGGTCATCAGAATGTTCTGAAATAATGGAGGCCTGGTCCGAGGAGGGGGATTCTTCCTCCACTCTGGGCCTTTTTTCCGGGGGGGGGTGAGAACCCCTGATAAGCATAATTAAGTCCTCAGCCATTTTGAGCATCTGCTTTTTAGGCATGGGGCCTTCAGAAGGGCCCTGTGGGGTTTGTTTTTTAGAATGCATGGCTGTCTTAGACTTAGTGAAAGCCTTGATGGAAAAAGAAGAGGAAGGCCTGAAGACACATTGAGAGGAGACAGACCTGTCTAAACTCTGATTTACACCGCCAAGAGTGGCTTCAGTATCTGTAGTCGGGGTATGGGCCGAAGAGCCAGCGACCTCGGGTACAGAAGACACCACCAATGAAGTGTCGTCAGTAGTCAGGGGCTGCGTAGGCACCTCGCTGAGAACCAGACCATCTGTAGTCGGCTTTGGCGTGGTGTCGGTAGAGGCCGTGGACCTCGTGTGTCGGTTCTTATCTTTGCGTCTTTTAGTCAAAACTGGAGTCGGAGTATCCAACGACATTATGTAGTTAAATCTTTTGCCAAAAAAGTGCTGGGCGAACTCCACCCGACGCTTAATGGTGCGTTTGTTGAATGTAGCACAAAAACGACAGGCCGAGATGTTGTGGTCTGGGCCTAAGCAAGGAATGCAGAGGGAATGAAAATCCTTATGCGGTATTTGCTTCCCACATGAAATACAATTATTAACTTGTCTGACATCGGTCTGAGGCAAGAAAAGTTTCCCCAACGGGGTACTTAGCTTTCAAGAAGACTTCGGTTGCAGATATTCGTAATCTCAGGAGCTGGCCGACCGGCACCTGTGAACTGCTTCTGCTTCGGGCACCGCGCGGCAAGAAAGACTGGAGAAAATGGCATCAGCTGGTTCTTTTATACCCCTGTCACACTGATGTCAGGGAAGATGCGACGACAACCGACGCCGGACCTAGACTTTGGAATTCGGCCGACCGAGGACCCGCCTGATGGCAGGAAAACCCATCTGTTATGACTGCAGCTGTATGCACGATGAACATCTAGGCTGACAGTGAGGCACCACTGTCAGAAGATACCAGACTTCCTGTAGAAGGGGAGCTGGGAAGGGTTACCAAGATAGAGTTGAGACAGGCTCAGCTCTCAGACCCTACATTACAAAGCCTGACAGAGGTAGCTAGTGAGGCACCTAATTCTCAAGGGAAGGGGGAATCTGTATACTGGGACAAAGGATTACTGTACAGAGAGTGGATCCCTGAGGGAGGGCTAGAGGGTGAGAGAATACAGCAGTTGGTAGTGCCCAGACCCTACTGTCTGGCACTTCTAGCCATAGCCCATGATATTTCCTTTGCAGGTCATATGGGCATAAAGCATACAGAGGGATGTAATTTGTAGAATTTTTACTGGCCTGGGATTTCCAGAGATATAACAGGGTACTGCAGGACCTGTGAGCAGTGCCAAAAGGTAGGAAAGGCAGGAGACAAAGGGAAAGCTCCTTTGATGCATTTGGCTGTGATTGAGAAACCATTTCAGAGGGTACCTGCAGATACTGTGGGGCCTCTGAATACCCCAAGTTCCAGAGGGGAGAAGTATATCCTAGTGGTAGTAGATTATGTTACCATGTACCCTGAGGCAGTGGCATTGTCTTCTACTGAGGTAAAAAAGGTGGTAAATGCTTTAGAGATTTTCAGCAGGGTAGGTTTCCCAAAAGAAATACTGATCGACAGAGGTGCCAATTTCACGTCAGACCTGCTGGCTTGTCTGTGGAAACACTTTGGGGCGAAGCACCTAAAAAGCACCCCTTACCATCCTCAGACTAACAGTTTTGTGGACGGGTTAAACTCCACACTCAAGACGATGTTACAAGCATTTGCAGACCAGTTCAAGAGGGAGTGAGGCAAATATTTGCCCCATCTGTTTGCTTACAGAGAGGTTCCCCAGGAATTCACAAGTTTTTCACCCTTCGAGTTGCTGTGTGGTCATAGGATGAGGAGACCTCTAGATTTGATTCAAGATGAGTGGGAGGGTGAGTGTGAATCCCACAAGGAGTCTGTTGTGGCATATGTCCTTAATCTCAGGACAAGGCAAAGAGAACTCATGGGCTTGACCCAGGAGAACCTGGCAGAAGTCCAACAGCCGAAAAAGGTCTGGTATGACAAGAATGCTCAAGCTAGAGAGTATGCTGTAGTGCAGCAGGTAATGATTCTCATTCTTGTCAGACACAACAAGCTGAAGGCAGCTTGGGCAGGACCCTTCAAGGTGATAAGGAAGGTCAGTAATGTTAACTACATGGTAGAACTGCTAAGCAGGAGGCAGGGGCATAAACTGAACCATATTAACATGATGAAACCTTACCATGATAGAGAGGCCCTTGTGCTGAGTATTTGCAGTGGATGGCAGGAGGACTGACACCTCAGTGGAAGGAGTAGCAATATCCCAGCAGCTAACCCCTACCCAGGTTCGAAAAATCCAAGCAGTGTTACAGGAGTTTGGGGATATGTTCATTGGGAAACCAGGCTGCACCCACCTGGTATAGCACCATATGAATACAGGATCCCAAAGACCAATTAAGCAGGCCCCTTAAAGGATGCCTGAGAGGGTTAAACAGACTCTGAAGGAGGAGATACAGAAAATGTTGGAACTAGGCATAATCCAGGAGTCCCAGCAGTCCCTGGGCCTCCCCAGTGGTGCTGGTACCAAAGAGGGATGGCAGCAACAGGTTCTGTGTGGACTACAGGAAACTAGTCACACAGAGTCAGATGCTTACCCCATTCCAGAAGGACGGCAGCACCAGGTTGTATGTAAGCTACAGGAAATTAGTCACACAGAGTCAGATGCTTACCCTATGCCTAGGAAAGATGAAAACCTAGAGAAGCTGGGTTGAGCTACATTACCACTATTGATCTTACAAAGGGTTACTGGCAGGTACCCTTGACTCCCATTGCTAGAGAGAGGTCAGCCATTCTGACTCCTTTTCACTTGTATGAGTTCACGAAGATGCCCTTTGGGATGGAAAATGCCCCAGCAACTTTCCAGAGGCTAGTAGATCGTTTCCTAGCAGGAGCAGGAAATTTTGCTTACCTAGATGATATTGCCATCTACAGATGGCAGGGTAGACCCTTAAGCCCAGTAAGTATCAGATGGGTATGGCAGAGGTCTCCTACCCGGGACATAGAGTGGGGAGTGGTAAGATCAGGCCAAAACCTGCTAAAGTGGAAGCCATTCAGGCATGCCCTGCCCCTGTTACCAAAAATCAGGTGAGGGCATTCTTATGAACAGCAGGGTACTACAAAATGTCTTTCCCCAATTAGAGTACCATAGCTACTCCCATCAAAGACCTAACAAAGAAAAACAAGCCAGATAAGGTAGTGTGGACTGCAGCATATGAGCATGCATTCCAGAAGATTAAAGGAGCTTTGGGAGGACCCCCTGTTAGCCAGTCCAGATTACAGCAAATAATTTGTTGTGCAGGTGGATGCTTCAAACCATGGGGTAGGGGCTGCACTCAGCCAGGTCTCCTCAGAGGGAGAATAGCACCCAGTGGTATATCTCAGTCATAGGCTCCAATCCAAGGAGGAATGTTATGCAGCTGCAGTAAACGAATGTCTAGCCAGAGTGTAGGCACTGCAAAAACTTCAGCCTTATCTGTAAGGAAGGAAATTCACTGTAGTTACAGACCACAATCCCTTAACATGGCTACATTGAGCCAGCCAGCAAAATGCTAAGTTACTAAGGTGGAGCCTAGAGTTGCAAGCATATGATATAACCAGTGCAACACTGCAGTGGGGTGAGCAATGCCATTGCAGATGGGGTCTCCAGACAGGGAATGGGGTAAGGTATTCCCACATAGGCCAACCCTCTTAAGCAACATTTCTCAAGGGTAACTTGAAAAACTAGCTTGAGTTTTTTTGGGGGGGAAGAAGTGTGACAAAGGAAAATATCTCCAGCCCAGTTATCTGGAATTTTGTAAATAATTCTATGTCATTTGTGAATATTGATATGATTTATACAAAAGTGTGTGTAAAGTACTGAGCTAAAATGCAACCACAGCATGCCCTATTGGAATAGAACAGGAATGTACCTGCACTACTTTGACTGTTTAGATGTATATGTTTAACGGAAACTGGAACACAGAAGGTTAATTTGAAAAAAAATTCAGAAAAAATAATTTAAATTGTTTCATAACCAAGTAATAAAATAGATGTTCTCTCTCAGTTTCAGTCCAATAGCAGACACAATGTCTACAGCTAGAAGTTTTTGTATTGTCTTGAAAGAGAAGTAATTACTAGGTTTAAGATATAGAAGTGTTTTATTGTTTTATGACTTCCAGGATCTGGAAACATCTGAGAGATGTGCATTTTTCACAGGAAAATGCTCAAATTCTGTTAGTATCTGACAAAGGCGGTTTAGCTTGGGAACTAAACTCAGGTGACAAAAAGTGATTTTATCCAAGCTAACCCAGCAGTAATATTTGATATTAAGCTATCTCGGAGAGAGACTGTCATTTTGTATTTTGTCTTTGATCTAACATTAGCTGGAATCAAACATTCCATACAGAGCTACTGAAGAAGGAGCAATGACTAAAACTATGATCTGTGATATATAACAATAAGTAGACTGTTTTTTTGCTTATTTTTACTAGTTATTGGTTATTCTAGATATTTATAGCACTTTTATTGTCTGCTGCATACTTTATTACTGTATTTTATAGCTATTGGCTCGCTGCCTGTAGTGTTTTCTGCCTGAAAAGTTTCCATATTTACGATTGTGTTTCTGGGCCTATTTGTTAGAGGCATTGTTCTCAGCTTATTTTCAAGGCCATCTTAGTTAGCAAAAAACATCCCCCACTACAGTGAGAGTGTAGTGTTTGTGGTCATTGCTGGTTGGGGTTGCTAGGTCTACAGCTTGGAGGAAGCACTTCATTGGTTCTTTTGAGATTTTTTTAAAGTTGTTTCAGGTTTCAACTTTCTGTTACTTAAGAAGTTAACTTGAGTGTTTTCTGCCATTCCACACAAAGCTATTGGAGAAGGAGCACTGACTAAAACTCTAATCTGTGATATATAACAATAAGTAGACTGTTTGCTTATTTTTACTAGTTATTGGTTATTCTAGATATTTATAGCACTTTTATTGTCTGCTGCATACTTTATTACTATATTTTATAACTACTGGCTCACTCCCTGTAGTGTTTTCTGTAGTGTGTTCTGACTAGAGAGCTCCTCACCCTGCCTCCCAATAGGTATCTTGTCTTTATACCTGCTAACCTTGCAGTTGCCCTCCCCTACTTTAAAATTTTGCCTGAAGCTCCTAGTGTTCTGACTGTGCTTCTCAAACATTTTGGAAATATAGAGTATATTTTAGTGCATTTATTACAGCTGTATTTGCCTTAATATTGCTACAATTCAAGTGCTCTAGGTTGCAAGGTCTGTTTTGTTTTAGTGTTGTTTTAGCTGCTTTTATGTATATGTAAACTAGCTACTTATTCTACTGTATTACTGCCTCTTAAATTGTTTTTCAGTTGTGCACTTGCCTTGCTTCATTTAAAAAGTTTTAAATTGCTAATTTTGTAGAGTTTTAATTGCATTTACTGTTTAGGGCTACACACTCATATGCGTTAGCCTTTTCTGTGTTTATTTACTGTATTATTGCATTGTTTAGCCTGTTTTAATGAACAAACAAAAATACTATCTTGTTTGCTCTTTTCCTGCCTTTCCTAGCTAGTATAGTCCAGATCTCAGGCTTTGCTGGTTTCAGGATTTTATTTTCTGTGTTCAGAGCTATCCAGACCTTGCTGTGGTAGAGGGAAGTCCTACCAGGCTTTGCTGGTTTCAGGACTTTATTTTCTGTGTTCAGAGCTATACAGACCTTGCTGTGATAGAGAGAAGTCCTACTGCTTACCAGTGGGAGTGGTGAGCATTGTACTGCCTATCTAACACTAGAGGAGTGGTTTCCAGCTCTGAAATTGTAATTTTATTAGCCATTTTGGGCTGATTTCTATCCCTTTCAACTTTCTGGCTTAAAACATGTGTGTTTGCATGTTTTTCACATTGTGCAGCACCGCAGGGCTACGGTTAAACTATTCCAGGTGCCGGAAAGTCTGCTCTTCAAATCTTCCCTTAGAACTAGCTGGTTTCTCAGTAACAGCATTAAAATCTGAACCCCTGTAACTAGCACTTGCTCTAGAACCTCCTGGAAAGCACTAGGAAGCCTTAAACTGATACAAGTACTCAACTCTCCTTGTTAATAAGGGGAAATTAATTGTAGGGACTTAGCCTATAATTGCAAAGTACCTTGCAAAGGTAAGGGAAAACAGCTCTTGTACTTTACAAAAAAAGCACCTAAACAGGCATGTCCAAGGGTCAGCTTCCAGTGATTTCTCCTGTCCACCTGGTGAATCTAGGCATACTGGGGCAATGCAGCAACTGCCTCATGTACACAGACAACCCTCTCCTACCACCCAACACTACAACCTGCGAGAGATGCACTTACATAGCCAAACTGGAAGCAAAGCTCTCTCCAGCCAAGATTGTGCTAGACAGTCAAGAGGAGAAAGTTAACACCTGCACTACACCTCAAGCAACACATGGCCCTTCAAAACCCATACCATCAACACCCACACATAGCAACACTAAACCCACATATGTAGAGGCCGTTAACATTAACCTGCCCAAGCAACAAGGACCTCCGAAGCTGAAACGCAAACACCAATCAGAACCGAAGTGACACATAGCTCACAACACCAGTGTCACCCAACAACAGCCCCTAAGGCAAGAAAATGTAACCAACACTTTAGTCATAGGCAACTCTATAGTCAGGCACACTGATGTCCTACTCACTAGGCTGAACAAGGAGAAAATTACAGTCAGCTGCCTGTCAGGTGCCAGGATCCGCCACATAACACATGCACTCAAGTCACTCCACAACAAGTACAAATAAGACTCTGTCATTGTCCATGTTGGAGTGAATTACTTGAGACGTACCTCCCTGGAATACATGAAAAGAGACATGGAGGAGCTCTCAGGATCATGTGGCCCAAGCAAGTATGACCCTAGCCCTGAGTATCATCCTGCCTTCGCCCAGAATGATACCACAGTATAAGAACAAAATGACTGACTTCAACAACCGGCTAAGCTTCTGGTGTCATTCAAAGGGGATTCAGTATCTGTCTGCCTGGGACAACATGATCGACAAACCATGATGCTTTGCCAGAGATGGTCTGCACCTGTCACCCCTGGGATTCAGGTTACTGGCTAAAGCTCTTGCCGCCCCTATAGTGCCTTTTTTTAGGCAAAGTTCAAAGAAAACCACCACCGTAAAGATACAAGCAAGCAAAATCTGAAGGTAATGCTACTCAATGCTAGAATTCTAAACCTTAAAATGCACTCTCTCGAGGCACTCCTAAAAATGGAGAACATCGATATCTGTGCAGTAGCTGAGACCTGGTTCAAGGCTCCAGAGGGCACCCCTGCAATACCATGCTACAACTATTACCGCACTTTTTGGCCACCAAACCAAGACTGAAACACTACAGGTGGAGGAGTGTCCATATTCACCAGGGATATTCACACCTCCAGGCTAGATGCCCAACACAATGCATCTGAAATTCTTCAGGTGTAACTAACACTAGATAAGACTACAATCCAAATTGTAGCTTGCTACAGATCCCCCACCATGCCCCAAGATTATCACTACACCTTTCTAAACATACTAGAAAATATTAAGATACAATCAAACACCCTAATACTGGGTGATTTCAGCTACCCTGCCATTAACTGGGAAAACTACTCGGGTACCAACACCTTTTCCCAACAGTTCTTGGAATTCATAAATTCCAATGCCCTGGATCAACTAATCCATTATCCCACCAGGGGCTCCAATATCCTAGACCTGGTCATTACCAACATGGGAGATAGATGCTTCACACCAGTGGTCACCCCCTCATTGGTCAGGTCTGACCATAAGCTAATCACCCTTGACATCCACATCCCCCCCCCAGTATGGAAACATCATACTACTTAAGTCAGAAATGACAAACTTCATGACACTCATGCAGATGGAAGCTTCGACTGCTGAATCCTACACTAAGGCACTGTACGAGCACATCCACTTGTGCATGAATCGTGCTTCCCAATAGAACCAAGATGCTCTCCTCCAAAAAAAGGAAGCCAATCTGGTGGCCCCCTGCCATAAACAAACAATACAATAGAAGGAAGAAACCGTTGCATAAAAGAAGAAAATCCCAGGATGCAAAAAACTCCCTTAGCTTCAGTAAGAAGCTGAGAATCCTCATAAAATCCTCCAAAGCAAGTTACGAAAATAAAATTGCTAAAGATTCCAAAGACAACCACAAGGCATTCTATAGTTATGTCAAGAATCTAAATGGCAATGCTCAGATCTGCTCTGCGCTACAACAGAATGGCATTAAATATACTGATCCCAAGGATATTGCCAATATCCTGGCAAATCGATTTAGTGCCTTCACCTCCCTCTCATCCCCTAAAGGGCCCATCTCAATACCAAAAGATTGCCAAATTCCGGTAATCATGGCCACACACGTAGAAACCGCACTCTCCAAATCTAAGAATACAGTATCCATGGGATCAGATGACATCCCGGGCTGTGTACTACATGAACTACAAAATGAACTGGCACCTCACCTAAGTGTCATGTTTAATCATAGTCTCACCTCAGGCTGAGTGGTGCACAACTACAGTTATCCCACTCCACAAAGGGAGATCCACCTTAGATCCCGGGAACTACTGTACCATCAGTCTGACGAGCCTGATCTGCAAGGGCATGGAACACATTATCAGGAAACTTATAAACAAAGACACTGGCAACCTTCAAACACTGGACCCCACCCAGTTTGGGTTCGTGAAGGGCCGATCTTGGCTCCTGAACCTGACTGACATCTTCAAATCAGTCTCCAGAGCTGTGGACGGGGGTAAGGAGGTCCACACAGCCTATCTGGACCTCGCCGAGGCCTTTGACACCATCCCCCACTTTGGAATCATAGATAAACTTACTAAGCTGGGCATAAATCCCTACGTCACTTGATGGGTTGCCAACTGGCTTACTAACAGAACCCAGACGGTAAAAGTAGCAGACTCCAAATCCAGCTCCAGACAGGTGACAAGTGGAGTACCTTAGGGTTCAGTCCTGGGACCACTCTTGTTTAGCATCAACTTCTCTGAAGTACAGGCCAACACTAAGGGACTCTGGCTAACAAAGTTCGCAGATGACTGCAAACTGGGAGCTATTATTGAATTCCCAAATTATGTGGATATTCTACAAAAAGGCCTTACAGAAACAGATGCTTGGTGCCGGAGCCATGGGCTCAAGCTTAACACCAAGAAATGTGCAGTTATCCCATTTGGGAAAAAACATGTACCCATGAATTACTACATAGGTGGCAGTACACTAAACACTGAAAGTTTGATGGGAGACTTAGGGACACAGGTGGACAGTGGTCTCACCTTCGATAACCACATCACCACAACAGTCAGGAAATTCTTCTGTGTGTCACACCTCATCACTAAGGGCTTTTCATCCAGGAAAAAAGGTCATTGTCCCACTGTACTCATCCCTCATTAGACCCATTATAAAGTACAACGCCCCGTTTGGTATGTACTTCACAAGACATCTGCAACAGCTGGAAAGGCCACAGAAATACCTCACTAAAAGAATCACAGGCCTAAAGCAGATGCCCTATGCTGACAGTCTAAAAAAAACTCCAGCTATAATCTGTGGAATATCGTCTACTCAGAGGTGATCTCTGCTTAAATTAACGTACAAGGCCATGTCAAACACTGAGCTGTTGGAGATGCTCCACTTAAAGAAATCCCAATGCCTCAGAGCCACACGCTCCAGGGATCTAAACCTTGTCATCACAATGAACAAAACATGCTGGAGGGATAGGTTCCTGACCCAGAGACTCCCCATACTCTGGAATAGACTGCCCATGGAACCTTGACAATTGGATGGTAGATAGGAAATTCACCTTGGGGATCACATCAGTCACCAAGAAATATCCAGGGAACTGTTATGGCTAGGCTTGTATAGGCCCTAGGGCCGATAGCCTAGTACCAACTTATGAACCTATAAATCCACTCACCTCTGCACTTGCCTTGCTGTAAGTACATTTTTAGGCAATAGTAACTCTTTTAGATTCAGATAGGAATAATATAGTAAAGTATAGTTTAGACATTTTATTTATTTGAGATTGCCCTGCATTGTTGTTTTAAATATTTCCTGTGAAGTTGAACTGTGATGTAACTGATTACTTACTGAGTATTGTCTTGTTCTCTTATTATTATTCAATATATTTAAACCTTTTAATTGTGGCTGGTCTGTTTAGAGATAATTAAGCTCTGAGAGTACTTGCATATCTGTTTGGTGACACTGTAATGGCCACTCCTAAATAGTCTTGCTCTTGGTCAGAATACCATTTGGATTAATAGTAACATTACAGAGTAGGATTGGAGACCCTTTGCTAAGGGCCTTAATGTAGCTGATAAGAGTTAGCTGGTGGCAGTGAAAACTACCTTATAGTCTGGGCAGAAGGGGGCACAGCTAGTAAACCCGTGGCAGCCTTTCCCAGGTGTGCGTGTGTTTGCATATAAATCAAATCTGAAGGAGTGTGTACGTCAGCTACTTGGGCAGGGACAAGAAGCACTTGTTCGACAGAGAGGATACTGGAGATCTTGGTTTGGCCAATCAGCTGAGATATCAACCCTAAAGCTGTGCCAGTGGGGAGTCTTACTGGGGATCTGGAGAAAGATGGAGAAACCAGCCCCAGACTGACTGATCTCTATGTGCTCCTAAGGGAAATTGCACTTTACTGTGTGTGTACTTGTCATCCTCCCAGTGTGTACGTTCCCCACTGTTGCCAGTGGTGAGAATTGAGGCTCCTTGATTACTGGCCCAGTGCAAGGGCATCACAAGGTATATAAACCAGAGGCAAAGCTCTACCTGTTTTATCAGGATTAACAAGGTCACCCTAGATCCAGTTCTCCATTCCTGAGATTACACCTCAGTGCATAGTAACCACAGGCATAACTGTAAGTTTAGGAATGCAGTGCTAGTCATTACCTCCTATACCTTCCTAAAGTCGGCTGATTTAGTCTGATGTGCAGTTCTGAAAATATTACACACACTGTACTAAAGTGTTCAAATTCAGTTACATGCAGATAGCCAAGAATGTGAAATGCAAATAAAATAGATTACTACAAACCTAAAAAAAAAATTCCACAAATGGAGGTGGTAATATCTGCAATTAATACATTATTAGACATGGAAATAAAGGGGAGTGCAAGGTGATCAAACAGATGTTGGTTGGGAAAGTGGGTGTGTTTGGGGGAAGTCCTCAAAAGCTAAAGTTTTTACAGGCTGGTGACATTAAAGTTTTGTCAAATATTGTTTATATACTCAATATGAAATGTACTACTCCAGCATAGGGATGCAGCCTACTGTACAACTTTATAAAACTTTACAGTACTGGTAAGAATCTATAAAAACAAGACCTATACACTGACATAAAGGAGCAAACACTGGAAGAAATTGATAAGCAACATGCATGGGGACTACACTTTATGCAGAACACATATATACAGAAAGAGTAGTACACACCCAACGCATACCTCCTCTCACACAATCGCCTATCTCATACCCAGCACGGCTTTCGTCCTGCACATAGTACCACAACTGCCCTACTGTCCTTTACAAACACAGTCAACCAACACAGAAACAATTCCCAATTTCTATCAGCCATGTTCCTTGACTTGTCAAAAGCCTCTGATATGGTCAACCACAGCAAACTCATTACTGTCCTTTCCTCCCTTAACCTCAGCCGTACTGCTATTACCTGGTTTCAAAGCTATGTAATAGATGGTCAACAAGCTGTCCAATGGAAACAATCCCTATCACACCTCCTCCCAGTCACCTTGGGGGTCTCCCACAAGGCTCCATCCTTTGACCTCTTCTACTTCTCTCTCTTTACCAACCAGCTTAACTCTGCCACTCCCCACGCAAAGTACAGCTGTGTGCACTTACCATAAATGTAGATGTTCGAGTGTATTTATTGTTGCAGTTATTACACTTGGGTAATCTGCTGGCAGGTTGCACTCAGTTGGCCTGAATTCCAAAGTCTTGGGTCCTGCATCGGTTGCTGTCTTCTCTTCCATGATGTCAGGTCGTCAGGGGTATAAAACATGCAGCCGACGCCATTTTCTTCAGTTTTTCTTGCCCCCGATGTCAGGTGCCCCCAAAAAGGTAGCAATATTATATATATATATATATATATATATATATACATATATATTACACACATGCATCAATATAAACTTTAACTTCATCTACAAGCAAATACACCACATAGGTTATAGAAGATAGAGAAGGAAAGATAAACTGTAGAATGGCAGGGGGATGGCAAGAGGGTAACCTAGACTGCAACAGTGAATACACTCAAACATCTACATTTATGGTAAGTGTACACAACTGTACTATGTTCTTCATGTTTCGCTGTTGCAGTAATTACATTTGGGTGAAATCCCAAAGCTATGGTTGGGAGGCTGGAGCTAAACAGCATTAGGTGTTGCTATAAGGCCCAGCAGCACTGCAGTGGCAAAGCCTGCCCTGGACTTAGAGTAAAGAGGCAAATGGTAATGTTTTGTAAAGGTGTGAACAGAACTCCAAGTAGCAGCCTCTAGAATGTCTTTGGTTGGTACTCCTCTGAAAAAGGCTGCCAAAGTAGCTGCAGCTCTGGTGGAATGAGACCTAATGCCCTTGGGCACAGGTTTACCATGGTGTAAGTAGCAGAAACGGATGCAGTGGCTTATCCACTTTGAAACTGTCGGCTTTGAGATAGCCTTTCCTTCTGATCCTGCAACATATGACACTAGTAATTGCTCAGTTTCTCTTAGAGCTTTTGTCCTGCTCAAGTAGAATCTTAGTTGTCTGTGTACGTCCAAGGAATGCAGAATTCTTTCCCCTTTGTTCTGCGAATTTGGATAAAAAGTTGGCAGATGAATTGTTTGGTTAAGACCCACACTGGAAACCACCTTAAGCATAAAAGCAGGATTTGTCCTTGGAGACACCCTGTCTGGGTAAAATATGATAAAAGGCTCTACAGCCATGAGGGCCTGTAGCTCTGAAACTCTTCTTACTGAAGTAATTGCTAGTAGCAGAGCTGTCTTCCATGATAAGAACGTTATATCAGCGGTAGCGGCTCGTTCAAATGGAGGCAGGGTGAGCTTTTCCAACACATAATTGAGGTCCCATGCAGGTAATGGTGATCTTCTAGGAGGCTTTAGGTTTTTTGGCTCCTCTAAGAGACTGCTTTAGCAAAGGATGAACAAAGATTGGTGGCTCTGCATTGTAATGAGCCGAAAAGTCAGAGGCATGGATTTTGATTGATAAGAAAGATAGGCCTTTGTCAAGCATCTAAGTTAAGTATTGCAATATCTGAGGAATATGTGGTTCTGCTGTATCAGTTCCTTGTGCTTGATTCCAAGCACAGAATCTCTTCCATTTGTCAGCATAAGCTTTTCTAGTACTAGGCCGTCTGGCTTCCAAAATGACATCCATCACAGCTTTACTGAGAGGTGTTGTTCGTATGATTACATGATTAGCCATGCTGCCTGGTTCAGAGTCTGTAGTTGATTGTGCAGGATCTGATTGTTTTGCTGGGACAGTAGTTGTGGTCTTTGAGGCAAGGTCCAAGCTGGGTATTGAGACAAGTTCCTTAGGATTGGGTACCAGTATTGGCGGGGCGAGTCCGGGGCAATTAATATCATCCTTGGCTTCTCTTGTCTGACTTTTAGGACTACCTTGGGTAAAAGACGCAGAGGAGGAAAGGTGTAAACTGACACGTTTTTCCAACTGAAGGATAGGGCGTCCATTTTCCATGCTTGTCTGTGATAAGTCCTTGTGCAGAATCTTTTCAATTGATAATTTTCAGGAGAGGCAAATAGGTCTATGTCTGGGCTCCCCCATTTCTCTGTTATCATGCTGAATACTTGTGGATTTAGTTTCCACTCGTGAGGATCCATAAGGTTTCTGCTTAAATCATCTGCCAGTGTGTTCTGTTTTCCTGGCAGGAATTGAGCTTGAAGATTTATCTGGCAGGTCAAAGCTGTGTCCCACAGTGCCATGGCTAATCTGCAAAGGGGGTAGGAGTGTGTGCTCCCTTGCTTGTTTATATACCACATGACTGTGGTGTTGTCCGTCTTTATCAGTAGTTGTCCTGGATGAAGTAAGTCCTTGAAAGCTGTTAGGGCATTTTGAACAGCTACCATCTCTTCCTGGTTGATATGTAGATGCATTTGATTTGGTGCCCATATGCCCTGAATGCATCTTCCTGCCATGTGGACCCCCAAGGCATAATCTGATGCGTCTGCTGTTAAGGTTTGGCTGGCAGGGGGTAGAGTGAAGGGCCATTCCATGTTTTGGTGACAGGCCTTTGGTCACCACAGAAACACCTGTTGCAGGCAGGGGATGAGAGGAATCATTGTTTCCAGACTGTGTGAATGCTGACTCCATAAACTTTTTAGGTACCATTGAAGTTTCCTCATATGCAGTCTTGCATATGGAATTAGGATGCAGGATGCCATGAAGCCCAGAGCCTGCAAAATTTGTCTTGCAGAAGACTGGGTTTTTGTTGCCATCAGTTTGAAGTAAGTAGTCAGTTGCCATTGTTTGTCTGGCGTGAGGTAAGCCATATGGGCAGTTGGATGCAAGCTTGCACCCAGGAATGTTATCTTTTGAGAGGGTACCATTTGCGATTTCTTTTCGTTTACTGTGTACCCTAGGCATGCTAGAAGCCTTTTCACAAATGCCAGGTGCCGTAGAAGAGTATCCTTGTTCTCTGCTTGAATGAGACAGTCATCCAAGTAAGGATATATTTGAATACTTTTTTGTCTGCAAAATGCAATTACTGGAGCCAGGCACTTTGTAAAGACCCTGGGCGCAGTAGATAAGCAAAGGGCAGTGCAGAGAATTGGTAACGCATTAAGCCAGCCTTGAATCTGAGGTATCTTCTGCACGACTGTCTTATTGGGACATGCAGGTATGCCTCTTTTAAGTCTAAAGTCACCAGCCAAGCATTCTTGCCCAGCATGAGCAGAAGCTGTTGCAAAGTAAGCATTTTGAATTTTGGAATGTCCAAGTATGTGTTCAAAATCAATAATTCCAGTACTGGCCACCAGGCCTTGTCCTTTTCTGGGTACCAAGAACAGTCAAGTAAAAACCTTGCCCTTTTTCTTGTTCTGGTACTGTCTGAATGGCCCCCATATCCATGAGGGACGTAACCTATTTATGTGCCTCTGCCCATTGGTTTTTTGGCAGGTCTGGCCAACCATTTGTCATTGGCAGAGTGTGGAACTGGAATCTGTATCCCTGTGATACGATGTTCAGTACCCACTTGTCCTGGGTTATTAACTGCCAATTTTGAGCAAAAAGTGCTAATTTTCCCCCTATGGGTGCTGCCAAAAGATAAGTGCTTGGTGTAGGCAGAGGGAAGTCATTGGGATCCCTTTCTGTAGGTTTGCGCTTTATCTCCCCCACACTTGGAACTGGATGCGCCCCATTGCTTTGACCTGTATGAGTCTTGAGCCTGGTACGTGGAACCCTTAAGGTGTCTGGATTTGCCCCTTTGAGCTCTGTCTGACACAGGAAAGGACCAATTTTTGTAGGCCAGTGTCTACTGAATCTAGGTGCTGCACTTGTAAGAAATCTTTAACAGTTTGCATAGACTTAGCTTTGTCTTCCATTTTCTTTAAAACCTCTTCTGCCTTAATACCAAACAGAGAATCATGCTGTAAAGGTGCATCTAGCAATTTAGCTTTAACATGATCAGACAAATTTTGTTCCTTTAACCAGGCATGCCTGCTAATCACAGATCCAGTAACTGCGGCCCTGCAGGAGGCCTCTAAAGAATCAAAGCCACATTGCAAAGTATGCTTTCAAACTTGTTCAGCTGCATGCAATGTTGTTGTGCCTTTCAGCTTTTTCCGGTTAGGGGTCGCCACAGCGGAACTCCGGTCCGCTAATGATTGGCAGCAGATTTTTGCGTGCCGAGTTGCCGGCCCTGGCACACAACCTTCAACGAAGGTACACCCATTCACGCATGTCTCCACACAGAAGACGCTCTAGCTGAAAATCGAACAGGACAATGTCTTACTGTGAGGCGTAATTCCTGCAATTCCTTATTTTCTGCACATTCTGAAATCAACATCATTTTCTGTTTCAGCAATCCCATAACATGTTGTTGGTACTTAAGCATATGAAATTGACAACTTTAGGCCCTGATTGCCAAGGTTGCAGATGTATAAACCTTTTTTCCCCCCATCTGTCCAGTGCCCTTGAATCTCTGTTGGAGGGGGTAGGGTTTTTTGCTGTTGAGGCCTTAACTCCTTTGGACCCTGTGAAATAGTTTCAGGATCAGCAGCAGGGTTTCTAAATAAAGATTTATGAAAGTTAGGGACCCTGTAATACCCGTCAGGCTTACTAGGAGCCAAGGTAAAGAGTCAGGGGTCAGGCTTGACTCTGAGAAAACATCATCCACAATGTCTAACACAGGGAGAATGGCTAAAGGCTTGTGCTGAGGGAGGAGGAAATCCCTGAGCCTCTTTTTTGATTCTGAGAAGTCTTGACTCTCCCAGTGGAAATGCTCCCTCAGAGTATGCAAGGTTCCTCCAAATGAATAATCCTCAGGAGGAGATGCAGATGGAATAGACTCCTCAGCATCAGAATCCTCATCGGAAGGTAAAGCTAATTCCTGATCAATAGAGGAATCAGAAGAAATAGAAACCTGATCTGAAGATTCATAGACAGTGTCTTGCCTAGGCCTCTTACCTGGAGGGGGATGGGTACACCTGATCAAGGTAATAAGGTCTTCAGCCATTTTGTTCATCTGTTTTTAGGCATAGAGGCCTGGGCACGTGGCTCAGGCATCGTTTTTTTAGTTTTAGAAGGTATCTTTGCCTTTGCTTTTGCAGCTTTCGTCAGTTTGACATAAAAATGTTGAGGTCTGAATACACCTTCAGAAGCCGATGCCTGCTCAGCGGCTCCAGACCCATCCGAGGGAGATACATCTGTCGGTCCAATACCTTGAGTATCTTGCGGCATGCCGGACTCCATATGGGTGTCAGTAGAGGCCTGCGACTCGAAGGTAGCGGGTATCAGGGGATGTGAAAGTGCCTCACTGAGTACCGGCGAACTGGCGACTGGCTTAGGAGAAGGTTTGTCATCGGTTTTGGATTGCGACTGCCTTTCTCTATCCTTTTCTTTGCGTTTTTTACGTACTCCGGTAGTCGGATTGCTATCCGACGACATCTCTGGGTAGTTAAATCTGTTTCCAAAATACTTAGATGCAAAAATATACGGATGCTCAATAGTGCGTTGGTTAAATCTAGCACAAAACCGACAGCCAGGCACGTTGTGGTCAGGGCCTAGGCAAGGAATAAAGTATAAATGGAAATCCTTATGAGGTATTTGCTTCCCACAAGAAATACAATTATTAACTTTTTCTGACATTGGTAAAAAGCAAGAAAAAAGTTTCCCCAACGGGGTACTTAGCTTTATTGAAGACTTTGGTTCTGAAACTCAAACGCGAATATTTCAGTAGTCGGCTGACCGGCACTTGCAAAATACTTCTGCTTCGGGCACCGCACGGCAAGAAAGACTGGAGAAAATGGCGTCGGCTGCATGTTCTATACCCCTGACGACCTGACGTCATGGAAGAGAAGACAGCAACAGACACAGGACCCAAGACTTCAGCATTCAGGCCGACTGAGGGCAACCTGCCAGCAGATTACCCAAATGTAATGACTGCAGCAGTGAAACACGAAGAACATCTGTGATTCAATATGCCAACTCAACCTTGATCTGGCCAGCCTTATCCCTCAACAACCTTCAAACCATCACCTAAGACTCCTTCATATCTGTAGAAACCTGGCTAACCAACTCCCAGCTCCCAGCTTACACTAAATCCTAACAAAACAAAACTACTGCTCTTCTGCCCAACCAAGAATAGCTCTCCCTCTGTAATCTTCCCCATTCTTCTCCAATAACAAAACCATGATCACGTTAACTGTCCATACCAAAATGCTAGCGGTTGTTATTGACAATAACCTAAACCTAGAATTCGATATCCACATTGAACAACCATCAAAAAAGTTCACAATAAACTTGGCCTCCTATACAGAAATAACCATTTCTAACTAATAATGCAAAAGTCACAATTGCCAGGATGCATCTTATATCAACTCTCCTATATGCATCCCCAATCTTAACCAACCTACGTAAAACAGACCTTGCCAAACTTGAAGCTAGTTATAATAAAGTCTCCAAATTCGCCACCAATGCATCTTACAAGAGATATCATTTTCAAGCCCTCAAGCAACTCAAATGGCTTGAACTCCCTCAGCCCCTACCATTTTAATCAACTAACATTAGCTCTTAAAATCCTTCACCACCCAGAAAACACCCCAGCCCTCAAAGACTTCATTCAACTCTACTCTGTTTCAAAATCCCTTCTCTCTAGTAAAAAACTTCTTTTACAAGTCACCAAAGCAAAAAAACCCAGCAGGCGAATCCCTTTTCTCCAATTATACTTCCAAGCTTTGGAACGGACTACCAAACTCACTAGTTACCATTCCCTCAATAACATAGTTTAAAAAGCTCCTAAAAACCCACCTTGCAAACTCCTGGCTCTGTTTCTGTACCTCCCCAGGATAGGCCACTCCCATTCCCTACTCTCTTTAATCACCTTCTAACCCTCCTTCCTTAACCATAAAGGACCACGTGAGTAGCACTGAATGAGTGCACATAACCCTTGTAAAGAGTTATGACTCACTACATCTGTCAAGCTAGATATCCCTACTTACTCAAATGCTGTCATTGTCTTAATTTCTGTGACCTTGGAATCTAACTACAATTACCCTGAATGTATTATATTCAACTGTTGATATCTTACATACTGTTTTACTGTTACAATGTACACTTTTACTACCTTCTTGTTATTAAGCTACTTTATTAATGTTATAATGTACATTTTTGCTACCTTCTTCTTCTTATGTTTACTTTATTACTTGGAGCTTTTCTCCCCAGGCCTCCATTCCATTGAAAAAGGACATGGGTCCACCTGGACTTTCCCAGTAAACAAATGTAAAATAAAATAAATACACACACACACATGATAATATATAGATATATATATATATAGATATATATATATATATGTATAGTGAAATGAGTGAAATGTTAATAAAGCCCTTGAAATTGGAAAAAAAGCAATATCTATAATCCTGCATGAACCTTGAAGTGAAGAGAAAAATAAAAGATGAGTTGGCTTCAACACTATAAACTGAAGATACAGCTGGAAAGCACGCAGTATGTTTTGCAAGCAGTAATGATTTATGATGCTGCTGACAAGTTATTTGTCTTATCAGTTCAGCATTTTCCTTCACATATGATGAATGGCTGCTTTACAGATAAAACACTCAGTTGTGAAGGGCTGGCATTTCAGAAATGATCTAAACTGGAGTCAGTGATAGTTAATTTCTCACAACAAAGATTTATTGAAACAAACAAATTAAAAAAAAAAAATCAGACATCAGCAAAAGAGCCAAGTTACCAGCACTGGAAGACTGCAGTTGAAAGACATGGCTCCATGTTCTGGAGTGATTAATCTGTCAGTGTATAAAGTAACTAAAGACACCATTTAGAGCAGGACCATGACTTTCTTGTCATAGTCATGTTAGGGAAACCATGAACATGCAGGAAATGCAACACACATCTTGAATTTTCACAGCAAAATACAAGATTTAATGTCTGTCATAGTATCACCAAAACAGAAACATGCATGCACGTACGCACATGAGTGCACACCACACACACACTCAAACACGTACGCACTCACATCACTCACTCTGTGCATGTACAGTTGGCAAGAGCCATCTTAGTTTAGCCCACTCCAGACCTAAAAACATCAATAGAGCAGATGAGTAGAAAGCACAAAGTGTTAAAACATTCTGCCTGAATATACACAGCACATGTTCAAGAGTTTTAATGTTACAGTGTCAATCATACAACAGTCAAATCTAATGTTAGCTAAGGGTGGTGCAACAATTAAGCTTAAGAGCTAATAGGTGCCAAGTGTATTCTATACACAATCATCTGTCCGATAATTATAACCGTTGCCACATCCTGCTGCTTTCAAATGCTGTGTCCTTCTGATAAAAGCTCAGTATGTACTGCAGATAACAGCAGTTGATTCCAGTGCTATGTTTGCATTAGCATGACAAAAATATTCCACAGTGCATCCACAAGGTTTCTTCAGCTGAGTGTGCACATTTGAATACCACAAATGCCCAATGACAAGAATCATTACTACGAGACCTTAAATTCAGAGTCTGATGACAAGATTTGTGCTGAAATGTAAGCAGACTCCAAAGAAAAGCGATCTCATATGTGCTTTTCAAGGTATGTGTAAACTTGAAGGGGCAAATAAGTCATACCATTAGCTTATATTCCCTAGGTAGAATGACTAGGAAAAGTGACTTCTACATGAATGTACATTCAATATTTTTTTTTTACCATATAAGCCCACCATGGTCTAAAACCCGCACCTCAAAGCACGACAGAAAAACTAATCGTTCTTTGAGTTTTTTTTTAAATCTACATTTTTCAATAAATAAGTGGAATGTGTTTGCTTAATCTGATAGAATATTTCAAGAGTTCGTTAAATTTAAAACCTAAAGACAGTCTTCCCCTAACTGAGATCCACTGAAAAGTTTCTGACCCTTTTCCAGGACTTTCAGCTAAGAGCTTCCACAGTCCAGCAGACTCTAATTCTCTTTCAAACTGTGCAATTCTGAGCAAGTGTGCAGTAAATAAAAAAACAAATTCCAGTCTTTATAAAAGATCCCATGATCACATAAACATCATCAAACAGACACAAAAACATCCACGTAGAGTCTATCGTAAGATTCCTTGAAGCACAGAACTAGGAAAAGACTGAAGAAACACGACCCTGTGAGACACCAGTTCATCCAGGAAACATCTGCAAAACAACACATTAATACCATTAACTGTTACAAATTATGTAAAACACTTGCCGTAGTTCAGCAACAGATGGTTCGAGTCACATGTACCCATGTCAGTAAAAGGGTTCTTAAAGACAAGAATGGAAAATTTCTTGAAGCAAAGAATAAGGAACAACTAGAGAAACATGATCCTGTGAGTCACCAGTTCATGCAATGCTGATGACATCCGTGGTCCAGCAATATATAATTATCCAATTTGCTAAAATAGTAAATATCCCCTGCTGAACTTCAGCATTTTATGGAGCATTTTACCATTAGTAGTACACAATTTTAACCAGGCTTTTCTATGATGTCTGTACCAAAATGTTTTACTAAGTTTTTAACTGGATGAAAGTGGTTACAGAAAGCAAGCAGATAAGGAGGGTGCCCTGAATTCTTAAATAACATGACTTTAAATTGTTAAAACACACAGCAACAAGCAGCTAATGACTTTCAAGTGAAACATAATGCTGTACCTTTCATTACTTATTGTCAAGGGAAAGTGATACTTGTGTTTTAACAATAATTATACAATAACAGTTCATTAGTAATCAAAAACAAGCACAATGAATGGACAGCCCAACCAGCAAGCCTGTTGAAATTCGAGCATATACCAATGGAGAAAACCCAGCTGCTGAAGTACCACTGAGTGGTCAGACTTTTCTATTGGCATACACTGGAGGGCACACCAAAATACGAGAATAATTGGGTACTTTCTGCAAAACTAAAACAGAAACATACCAGATTTTCTTTATATTTCTGTGCTGCCCTGTAAATGTCTATTTTTCAACAGTTACAAAAAAATTTAAAAACAACAGAGATTCTGTTTTCTCCATATCTTCTCTAGCACCAATGTACTGTGCAAGCTTGGGAACGCAAGTTCCATACGCATGTGCATTACATCAGAATAGCGAAGAAAACACAGAAGAAGACTGCAGTCCCCTTATACAATCACATTATTTAAGAAAGTTATATAATTTCTTTTCTAATAACGCCATTTTATAAAAAAATAATAATAATCCACTCCTGTTTATGGGTATATCAGGATTTACCCACAGTTTGCTTTGTATCATCACTTGGCCTTCGCTCTCATGATCAAACCACATCAACCGTGTGTAAATTCTGATATACTCAAGGACATTTGTGGATTACTGCTTTAACAGTTGTTGGCTTTCAGTGGAAGTACATCTCTATTAGTGCTAAGACAAAATTATATATAGAGATCTAGAAAACACACACACACTGCATGTCATCAAACTATTGTTTAAGTCAAGGAATGTCATGTGGAAGTTACTGATTCCCATGTTAACGTTTCCAAAAGATGTTTGAGAGTTAAAAAGAATTGCTTTGCAGATCTGCCTAGCACTGTATTTGTGTATGTGTATACACATGCACAAACACATACAGATATATACGTGCATGTGTGCGTTTACATGTGGATGTGTGTGTGTGATATACATGAATAAAAAGAAATGTGGACATCTCTGTGAATTTCCTCGTTTAATCTCCATTATGGATCAGACTTAAAGGTAAGCACAGAATCAGAACAAGATTCCCCACACACCTCACTTCCCCTTGACACACAAGGAAGCTTAAACTACAGCTCAGGTAGTGAGCCTAAGTGCTTGTTATAGATGCTGGCAACATTTACCAAGTATAAATTCAATATATAGAATTTCATTATGATACATGAGAACCATAATGATAACACATTGTTGTCTCTGTGTTTGCAGTCTACAGATATTATGTGCCAGTGAGATGCATATTTTTTTAGAATAAGACTGCAATTCTTGCACAGTATGCAGACTACAGGCAAAAGTGCAAAGTGTTTACTGCCTTTGAAAGCTGACAAGGCACTTAGCAAGCACTAACAGACAAACAGCAGCATAACTCACAAACTGTTTAAGAATTCTAGACAAATGTTAAAATAATAGGGTGCTATGGATCAAAATCAGGGGCAGTTTATAAATACTGCACTAACTTACTTAAAAAGTTAATAGAACAATAGGTTTTGCTTCAACATGAATGTTCAAAACAGTAAGCGGTATTAAGTCTAATGCCTCATTTTTAGAATTAGGAAAGAAAAATTACAGTTGTGTACACTTACCATAAATGTAGATGTTCAAGTGTATTCACTATTGCAGTCATCACATTTGGTTTATCCTTGGCAGGGTAGCCTTCGGCCGGCCCGAATACCAGAGACTTAATATTTCTGCATCGGTTGCTATCGCTTGAAGACTGACGTCAGGTTATCAGTTGTATAAAGTAAGGCGCCCGACGCCATTACATCAGTTTTTCTTGCTCTAATCTGTCAGGATCCCCCAAAGTAGGAGGCCAGGTTTTGGTGGAAGAACCCCACCAGTGCAAAATAAATACCAATATGTCATTTGTAAGGAAAGGAGAACAATAAGGTAGAAAGGTAATAAAAGGGGATGGAGGGAGAGAAACCAGGACTGCAACAGTGAATAAACTCGAACATCTACATTTATGATACGTGTACACAACTGTACTATGTTCTTCGTGTTTCACTATTGCAGTCATCACATTTGGGTAGATTCCTAAAGCTGAGGAAGAAGGTGGAGGCAGTCAAGGAACTTAGGGGCTGGCTAGGATGCCCTGCAAGACTGCAGATGTAAACCCTGCCCTGGATTTGGAGAAGAGAAGCAGGTGGTAATGCTTGGTAAAAGTGTGAACAGATGTCCAGGTGGCAGCCTCCAGGATGTTCCTAGTGGGGACTCCTCTGAGGAAAGCTGCAGAGGTGGAGGCTGCTCTGGTGGAGTGTGTCCTGACCGCCTTGGGGGAGGCTTTCCATGGTGTTTGTAGCAGAAATGGATGCAGTGTGCTATCCATTTGGAAATGGTTTGCTTGGAGATGGCTTTGCCTTCTGCCCCTGTAGCAAAGCTAACCAACAATTGATCAGACTTTCTGAAGGATTTAGTCCTGTCCAGATAGAATTTGAGCTGTCTGTGCACATCTAGAGAGTGAATAATCCTTTCCCCCTTGTTCTGGGGATTAGATAAAAAGGTGGACAAATGAATGGATTGGTTGAGAGCCACAACGGACACCACCTTGGGCATGAAGGATAGGCTAGTTCTGAGGGATCCCCTCTCAGCATGGAAGATGATGAAGGGTTCCACAGCCATGAGTGCTTGCAGAGACTCTTCTGGCTGAAGTGATGGCCAGAAGGAATGCTGTCTTCCAGGAGTGAAATTTTAGCTCTGCAGAATAAGATAGTTCAAAAGGGGGCAGGGTGAGCTTTTCCAAGACAAAGTTAAGGTCCCAAGTTGGTGTTGGTGCCCTACTTGGGGGTGTCAATTTGCTACCCCTTGGTGGAACCGTTTGATCAAAGGGTGTGAGAAAAGGGGCTGCTCAGCGGGAAAATGAGCAGAAATTGCAGAGGCATACATTTTTATAGAGGAGAAAGACAGACCACCATGTAGTAGGTCAGCTAAGTAATCCAGGATGAGAGGGATGGAGGGCTGTACCATATTGGCTTCCTTAGCCTGGATCTAGGTGCAGAACCTTTTCCATTTATCTGCATAGGACATTCTGGTGCTAGGACGTCTGGCCTCATAGATAACATCCAGAACCTGTTTACTGAGGATGGCTGATCAGTTCGGTGTTAGGGAACAAGTCAAGCTGCCAACCTGAGTGTCTGCAATGGGGGATGCATGAGTTCCCCTTCCCTCTGGGTCAGGAGGTTTGGAATCTGAGGAAGACGCCATGGAGGTAGCTGGGACAGGCTGCGCAGCAAGGGGTACCAGTGTTGTCGGGGCCAGTCTGGAGCTATAAGAATGGTCCTACGTTTTTCCTCCCTTATTTTGAGCAATACCCTGGGGATGAGAGGTAGGGGAGGAAAGGCATAAACCGATAGCTTGACCCTTGGGAAGGACAGGGCATCCACTTTCCAAGCCATGCAATGATGCTCCCTGGTGCAGAATTTGCTGAGCTGACGGTTGGTGTGGGAGGTAAAGAGGTCGACCTTTGGGGTTCCCCATTTCTGTGTTATTAGAGTGAGAGTACTTCTGTTGAGTTGCCACTTGTGTGGGTCCAGAAGATTTCTGCTTAATTGGTCTGCCAGAGAGTTGACAGAGCCTGGTAGAAATTGTGCTAACAGGTGTAGTTGCATGGAAGAAGCTGTGTGCCAAAGGGTCATGGCCAGCCTGCATAGAGGGTAGGAGTGAGTCCCTCCCTGCTTGTTGATGTACCACATCACAGTGGTTTCTGTTTTAATCAGGAGAACCCCTGGAGACAGAAGGGGTTTGAAAGCTACCAAGGCATGCTGCACAGCCATAATTTCTTTTGACTGATGTGCACAGGGATTTGCTGTGGGCTCCATTGGCCCTGTATGCACTTGCTGTCCAGGTGTGCCCCCCAAGTGTAATCTGATGCATCTGTGGTGAGGGCTGGGTGGTGGGGGGTGGAGGTGGAGAGAAAGGCAGTCTCCTTGTTGTGCGAGCATGCTGTTGCCCACCAAAGGAAATCTCTTCTGAGGCAAGGAATTATAGGTAGGATAGTTTCCAGGTCTTGAGAGTGTTGACATCAAAGGCTCTTTAGGTACCACTGAAGTTTCCGCATATGCAGTGTGGCAAATGGAATCAGTAGTATGCAAGATGCCATGAACACCAGAGCTTGCAGGATCTTCCTTGCAGATAGCTGGGGCATGATCACTAGTTGAGAGAAGTAGACTGTCAGGAAATTATGTTTCTCTGGTGTAAGGTTTGCCATCTGGGATGCTGTGTCCAGACTTGCTCCCAGGAAGATAATCCTTTGGGTGGGAACCTGTTTGGATTTCTTTTCACTGATTGTGTACCCTAGGAGGTTAGTAGGGTCTTTACAAAGGCCAGGTGCTTGAGCAGCTTTTCCTGGCTGTCTGCCTGAATAAGGCAGTCATCTAAGTATGGATAAATTTGAATATTTCTTCATCTGCAAAAGGCAATGGCCGGAGCCAGACATTTTCTGAAAACTCTGGGAGCAGCAGATAAGCCAAAGGGAAGTGCAGAGAACTGAAAGTGTTGAGATCCTGCTCTGAAGCAGAGATATTTCCTGCATGATTCCCTGATAGGAATGTGGAGGTAGACCTCTTTTAGATT
Organism: Protopterus annectens; assembly: GCF_019279795.1. Classification (NCBI taxonomy): domain Eukaryota; kingdom Metazoa; phylum Chordata; order Ceratodontiformes; family Protopteridae; genus Protopterus; species Protopterus annectens. The sequence goes on from NC_056729.1 coordinate 1,234,930,968, forward strand.
TAGGATGGCTAGCCAAGCTTCCTTGGAGAGCATGGGTAGCAGCTGCTGGAGGGTGAGCATTTTGAATTTTGGGATCACCAGGAAGGTGTTTAGAAAGGATAGATTGAGGATGGGCCACCAGGTGCCCTCTTTTCTGGGCACCAGAAAAAGTCTGGAGTAGAAGTCTTGGCACATCTTTTCTACAGGAACGTGTTCTTTTGCCCAAATAGAGAACAGGGAAAGGATTTGATTTTGTGCCTCTGCCCACTGATTCGGTGGTAGATCTGGGAACCCTTTTGGGGTTGGAAGGGTGTGGAAGGAAAATTTGTATTCCTGAGACACAATGTTCAGAACTCATTGTTCCTTGGTAATGGTGACCCAGGTGCTTGAGTGAAAGGAGAGTTTTCCTACTAGGGGTAGGTGAAGGTGGGCAGAGGGAGGGGGTGGCGGAGGTGAGTCATTGTGAGTTCTTACCATAAGGGGGTGGCTTAGAACTTCCTGGTTTTGAAGTGGAGGTAGTCCACCGCTTAGATCTCTGCATTCCCAGGGGCTGCTGTCTGGGGGGGGGGGTTGTTTCCACGGGGCCTAGGCTGGGCCAGATTACTAGGAGCAGAAAAGGACCAGTGTTTGGATGGAGAATGCCTGCTGAACCTAGGTGGCTGGAACTGCAACAAATCTTAACTGTTTGCATAGATTTTGCTTTTTCTTCCATCTTTTTTAAGACCTCTTTTGCACTAATGACAAATAAGTTATCTTTGTGCAAGGGGGCATCCAAAAATTTAGATTTGACATGGTCTGGCAGGGGTTGTTCCTTAAGCCAAGCATGCCTTCTAATGACAGAACCAGTGACTGCTGCCCTGCAAGAAGCTTCCAGGGTGTCAAAAAGTACAGTTGTGTACACTTACCATAAATGTAGATGTTCGAGTGTTTTCACTGTTGCAGTCATTACATTTGGGTAATCTGCTGGCAGGTTGCCCTCAGTCGGCCTGAATAACAAAGTCTTGGGTCCTGCATCGGTTGCTGTCTCCTCTTCCATGACGTCAGGTCGTCAGGGTATAAAACATGCAGCCGACGCCATTTTAATCAGTTTTTCTTGCCCCAGATGTCAGGTGCCCCCCAAATGGGGAGCAAAAATATATATATAAATAAACTGTAAATATGTAAATGCACCTTAGAAACATAAAATTTACCTTCAACTAAAAGCAAATACACCACAAAGGCTTTTGAGTATAGTGAAGGAAAGAAAAGGTATAGAATGGGGGATGGCGGGTGGGTAACCTGGACTGCAACAGTGAATATACTCGAACATCTACATTTATGGTAAGTGTACACAACTGTACTATGTTCTTCGTGCTTCACTGTTGCAATCATTACATTTGGGTAGAATCCCTAAGCTATGGGTGGGAGGATGGAACTAAACAGCATTAGGAGCAGCTATAAGGTCCTGCATGACTGCAGTGGCAAAGCCTGCCCTGGATTTAGAGAAGAGAGGTAAATTATAATGCTTTGTGAAGGTATGAACAGAGCTCCAAGTAGCAGCTTCTAGAATGTCTCTGGTTGGGACCCCTCTGAGAAAAGCTGCTGAAGTAGAGGCAGCCCTGGTGGAATGGGATCTGATTCCCTTGGGCACAGGTTTACCATGGTGCAAATAGCAGAAACGAATGCAGTGGCTTATCCATTTAGAAATCGTCTGCTTTGATATAGCCTTCCTCTCTGATCCTGCAGCAAATGCTTCCAGTAGCTGCTCAGACTTTCTTAGATATTTTGTCCTGTTTAAGTAGAATCTTAGTTGTCTGTGTACATCCAATGAATGCAGAATCCGCTCCCCCTTGTTCTGTGGATTTGGGAAAAATGTTGGCAGGTGAATGGTCTGGTTAAGAGCCACACTGGATACCACCTTAGGCATAAAAGAAGGATTGGTCCTGAGGGCCACCCTGTTCGGGTAAAATATGATGAAAGGCTCCTCTGCCATGAGAGCCTGTAGTTCTGAAACCCTTCTTGCTGAAGTGACTGCCAAAAGAAAAGCTGTCTTCCAAGATAGAAATTTTATATCTGCAGTAGCTGCTGGCTCAAAAGGAGGCAGGGTGAGTTTTTCCAGCACAAATTTGAGGTCCCATGCAGGAGTTGGTGCTCTCCTGGGAGGCCTTAAGTTTTTGGCCCCTCTGAGATACTGTTTAAGCAGTAGATGAGAAAAGAGGGGAGGCTCTGTGTTGTAATGAGCAGAGATGGCAGAGGCATGGATTTTTATTGAAGAAAAAGATAGGCCCTTGTCAAAGCATCTCAGTTAAGTATTGTAAAATTTGAGGAATATTGGGGTTTGCTGTGTCTATTCCTTGTGCTTGGTTCCAAGCACAGAAACTCTTCTATTTATCAGCATAAGATTTTCTAGTACTAGGCCTTCTGGCTTCCAAAATGACATCCATCACAGATTTACTGAGAGATGTGGTTTGAATAATTAGTTGATTAACCATGCTGCAAGATTCAGAGTTTGGAGCTGAGTGTGCAGAATTTGATAGTTCTGCTGAGACAGTAGATGAGGTGTTTGAGGCAAGTACCACAGAGGAAGGTGTGACATACATTCCTTAGAAGTGGGTACCAGTGCTGGCGAGGCCAGTCCGGAGCAATTATGATCATTTTTGGTTTTTCCTGTCTGACTTTTAGTAAGACCTTGGAGAGTAGAGGCAGAGGGGGAAAGGCATAAACTGATAGTTTTTTCCAGCTGAAGGATAGAGCATCCACTTTCCATGCTTTTTTTGTGATGAGCTGAAGGATAGAGCATCCACTTTCCATGCTTTTTTTGTGATGAGTTCTTGTGTAGAATTTGTCCAACTGATAGTTTTGGGGAGAGGCAAATAGATCTATGTCTGGGCTCCCCCATTTCTGTGTTAACATGAAGAAGATTTGTGGATCCAGTTTCCATTCATGCGGGTCCATAAGATTTCTGCTTAGGTCGTCTGCCAGAGTATTTTGCTTTCCTGGCAGGAATTGAGCTTGAATATGTATTCGGTAAGTCAAGGCTGTGTTCCACAAGGCCATGGCTAGTCTGCAAAGGGGGTAGGAATGTGTACCCCCCTGCTTGTTTATGTACCACATAACTGTGGTGTTGTCCGTCTTTATCAGTAATTGTCCTGGATGAACTAAGTCCTTGAAGGCTGCCAGAGCAGCATTTCTTTCTGGTTGATATGCAGATGCAGTTGGTTTGGGCTCCATTTGCCCTGAATGCATCTCCCTGCCAGGTGGGCCCCCCAAGCAAAGTCTGATGCGTCTGTAGTTAGGGTTTGGGTGGCAGGGGGTAGTGTGAATGACAGTCACTTGTTTTGGTGACATGTTTCTGCCCACCAAAGAAACTCCTGTTGTAGGCAGGGAATGAAAGGAATCATTGTTTCCAGGCTGTGACAATGTTGACTCCATAAACTTTTTAGGTACCACTGAAGTCTCCTCATATGCAGTCTCGAATATGGAATTAGTAGACTGCAGGATGCCATGAACCCCAAAGCCTGCAGAATTTGTCTTGCAGATAACTGGGTTTTTGTTGCCATTTGTTTGAAATAAGTTGTCAATTGCCTTTGCTTGTCTGGCGTGAGGTAAGCCATCTGGGCAATTGTATTCAAGCTTGCACCCAGGAATGTAATTATTTGAGAGGGTACCAGTTGTGATTTCTTTTTGTTTATGGTGTACCCTAGGCATGCTAGAAGCCTTTTTACAAATGCCAGATGTTAAAGCAGAGTGTCCTTGTCCTCTGCTTGATTGAGACAATCGTCCAGATAAGGATAGATTTGAATGTTTCTTTGTCTGCAGAATGCAATTACTGGTGCCAGGCACTTTGTAAAGACCCTGGGCGTAGTAGATAAGCCAAAGGGCAGTGCAGAGAATTGGTAATGCAAAAAACCTGCTTTGAAGCGGAGGTATCTTCTGTATGATTCCCTTATTGGGATATGCAGGTATGCCTCTTTTAAGTCTAGAGTTACTAACTAAGCATTCTTGCCTAGCATAGGCAGTAGCTGTTGTAAAGTCAGCATTCTGAATTTTGGAATGTCCAGGAATGTGTTTAGAATCGATAAGTCCAGTATTGGACACCATGAATTGTAATTTCTGGGTACCAGGAAAAGTCTTGAATAAAATCCTTGTCCTTTTTCCTTTTCTGGTACCGGTTGAATAGCCCCCATATCCATGAGGGACATGACTTGTTTCTGGGCCTCTGCCCACTGGTTTTGTGGCAGATCCGGCCATCCGTTTGGAATTGGCAAAGTATGGAAATGAAATCTGTACCCCTGGGATACTATGTTTAATACCCACTTGTCCTGGGTAATTAACTGCCAGTTTTGAGCATGAAGTGCTAGTTTTCCCCCCCAAGGGGGCTGCCAAAAGATAAGTGCTTGGAGATGGTAGAGGAAAGTCATTGAGACTGCTTACTGTAGGGTTGTGCTTTGTTTCCTCCAGATTTGGAGGTGGAGGCACCCCATTGCTTTGACCTGTAAGAACCCTGTGATTGATATCTGGAGCCTTTTGAGTGCCTGGGTTGGCCCTGAGTGGCTTTGTTGGACACAGGAAAGGACCAATTTTTAGTAGGCCAGTGTCTACTGAACCTGGGTGGCTGCACTAGCAAGAAATCTTTTACAGTTTGCATAGATTTAGCTTTGTCTTCCATTTTCTTTAATACCTCTTCTGCCTTATTACCAAACAGAGCATCATGCTGCAAAGGGGCATCCAACACTTTAGCTTTAACATGATCCAGCAGATTTTGCTCCTTGAGCCAGGCATGCCTTCTAATCACAGATCCAATAACGGCGGCCCTACAAGAGGCCTCCAAGGAATCAAAACCACACTGCAAAGTATGCTTTCCAACCTGTTCTGCTGAATGCAATAAATCCTGTAACTCTTTATTATCCACACAATCAGAAATCAACATCATTTTCTGCTTCAGTAAGCCCATAACATGCTGTTGATATTTACGCATATGAAACTGGCAGTTTAAAGCCCTGATTGCCAAGGTTGCAGATGTTTAAACCTTCTTACCACATCTATCCAGCGCCCTGGAATCTCTACCAGAAGGGGTAGGATTTTTGGCTGTAGAAGCCTTAACACTCTTGGGACCCTGAGAAATAGTTTCAGGATCAGCAGCAGGATTTTTGAAAAGAAATTTGTGGGAGTCAGAAACCCTGTAATATCTGTCTGGCTTACTAGGAGCCGGAGGCAGGGAATCAGGAGCCATGCTTGATTCTGAGAACACATCATCAACAATGTCTACTACAGCTGGTATTGCCAAAGGCCTATGCTGAGGAAGAAGAAGGAAATCCCTAAGCCTCTTTTTTGATTCAGAGAAGTCCTGAATCTCCCAGTGAAAATGTTCCCTTAAAGTATGCAAATTATCTCCAAAAGAGTAATCCTCAGGAGGAGATGCAGATGGGATGGATTCCTCTGTATCAGAATCCTCATAGGGTGGAATAGAAAATTCCTGATCAGAAGAGGAATCAGAAGAAACGGAAACCTGATCTGAAGATTCATAGCCATTGCCTTGCCAAGGCCTCTTAGCAGGGGGGATCATCTGTTTTTTAGGCATAGGGGCCTGAGCATGTGGCTCATGCATCGGCTTTTTAGACACAGAAGTTGTTTTTGACCTAGTTTTTGTTGCTGGCGTCAGTTTAATGTAAAAATGTTGAGGCCTGAAAACACCCTCAGTAGCCGGTGCCTGTTCAGCGGTTCCAGACCCATCCAAGGGAGAGACATCCGCGGGTTCAATACTTTGCGAATCTCGTGGCATACCGGACTCTGAATGGGTCTCGGTAGAGTCCTGCGACTCAAAAGTAGCGGGTATCAGGGGCTGTGAAAGCACCTTTCTGAGTACCGGTGACTGGCTTAGGAGAAGCTTCATCATCGGTTTTGGACCTTGACGGTCTGTCTCTGTCTTTTTCCTTGCGTTTTTTTATGAACTCCGGTAGTCGGATTGCTAATCGACAACATTTTAGGGTAGTTAAATCTTGAACCAAAATATTTAGAAGCAAAAATATACCGATGCTTAATACTGCATTGGTTAAATTTAACACAAAACTGACAGCAAAGCAAGGTGTGATCAGGGCCTAGGCAAGGAATACAGTACAAATGAAAATCCTTATGAGGTATTTGCTTCCCACAAGTAATGCAATTATTAACTTTTACTGACATCGGTAAGGAGGAAGAAAAAGTTTCCACAATGGGATACTTAGCTTTAGTTTGAAGACTTCGGTTCTGAAACTCGAATACGAAAATTTCAGGAGTTGGCCGACCGGCACTTGCAAAATGCTTCTGCTTCGGGCACCGCGCAGCAAGAAAGACTGATTAAAATGGTGTCGGCTGCATGTTTTATACCCCTGACGACATGACGTCAAGGAAGAGGAGACAGCAACCGACGCAGGACCCAAGAATTTGTTATTCAGGCCAACTGAGAGCAACTTGCCAGCAGATTACCCAAATGTAATGACTGCAACAGTGAAACACGAAGAATATCCACAGTGCAAGATGTGTTTAGTTACTTGACTTGCAGAATGCATGAACGCTTGTAAATCTTTAGATTCTCCCCAAGCAGGAAGGGAAGACAATTTTTGTTTAAGGAGTTCGAAGGTATGTTGCTGAAATTTCAGCATATGGAACTGACAATTTAATGCCCTGATAGCAAGAGTAGCGGAGGTGTATACTTTTTTACTCCATCTGTCCAATGCTCGGGAATCCCTGTCTGAGGGGGTGGGATTCTTAGCAGAGGTTGCTTTAATCCCTTTTGGCCCTTGAGAAATGACCTCAGGGTCTGCTACTGGATTTATGAAAAGATATTTGTGTTAGACAGGGACTCTATAGTACCTGTCTGGTTTACTGGGAGCAGGAGGTAGGGCATCAGGAGTCCAGCTGGATTTGAGGAAAACATCCTCCACAACATCAAGGACTGGGGGACAGCCAAGGGTCTGTGTTGTGGAAGATCTAAGAATTCCGTGAGTCTCTTTTTAGACTGAGGGTAGTCCTGACTCTCCCATTGGAAATGCTCCCTTAAAGTATGCAGGGTTTCCCCAAAGGAAAAATCCTCTGGAGGAGAGGCTGAAGAAATGGAATCCTTTGCATCTGAATCCTCATAAGTGGAGAGGGGTTGCATGTCTTCATACTCAGATGCATCAGATTCATCTGACTTGTTCAGCCAAAACTACAGGGGACAAATCTCTTTCCCTTTTATAGGGGGTAGCTCGGCTTCCCTTGATCAGCATGATAAGGTCTTCTGCCATTTTTATCATTTGAGACTGAGGCAAGGAAGCAGGCGCCTGAGAGTGGGTCGTTGGTTTCTTGGGTGTGGTTCGTACCCTGGGCCTAAGAAACTCAGTTGTTTTTGAAAGAATGGTAGTCGCGAAAGAAGATGTCAGTTTGTGTCGAGATTCGGTAGTGTGAAGGACTTCCTCAGAAGCCGGTGCCTGCTCAGTGGCTGTAGACCCATCCAAGGTAGAGATGACCGCAGGATCCTTAGTCAAAGAAGAATTTTGCAGCATACCGGACTCCGAAAGGGTCTCGGTAACGGCCTGCGAATTAACTGAAGTGGGCATCAGGGGCTGCGAAAGCGCCTCACTGAGGACAGAAGAACTGATGACTAGCTTAACGGAAGCGTCGTCGGTAGGTTTGGACCTGTGCGGTCTGTCTCTGTATCTTTACGTTTTATCAGAAGATCTGCTGTCGGATGGCTTACCAAAGCCAAATCAGAATTTGAGGACTGTAAGCGAAAATATCTGGCTAAAAAAAGGGCCCGACGACAGACAGTTCTGGCATTGAAAAAAGCACAGAAGCGGCAATGAGGAACGTCGTGGTCTGGGCCTAAACAAGTGATGCAGTAAGATTGTAAGTCTCAGTGTGGTATTTGCTTTCCACAGGCGAGACAATTATTAACTGTTTCTGATATTGGTTAATGCAAGAAAAAAGGATCCCAATGGGGTACTTCACTTTAGAAGACTTCAACTTCAATTCGGTAGACGAAAATTTAGGAAGCGGCCGACCGGCACTCGTGCAAACTGCTTCTGCTTTGGGCTCCATGGCTAGAAAGACTTATGTAATGTCTCGGCTGCCCTACTTTATACTACTGATGATCTGATGTCAGTCTTCAAGCGACAGCAATCGACACAGAAATACTAAGTCTCTGGTATTCGGGCCGGATGAGGGCTACCCTGGCAGGGATGAACCAAATGTGATGACTGCAACAGTGAAACATGAAGAACATCAGAGAGATGGACAGTTTGGCTTAAACTAAACTGAGATACCACTTAGGCATAAAGGGATTAGTTCTCATGGAAACCCTGTCCCTGTGGAAAATAAGGTAGGGTTGATTCACCATAACAGTTTGCAACTCAGATACATTTCTTGTAGAGGTCAGAGCAACCAGTAAAATGGTTTTCTGTGTTAAGAACCTCAACTCCACAGGTTAGCTGGTTCAAATGGAGCAAGTGTTAGCTTCGCTAACACAAAATTAAGAGCCAATGGAATTCATGTTGATCTATCAATGTGGTTTTAATGAACGCAAATAAATCATAACTAGTTTGCAGAAACTACCTTCAACGAACATTGAAACAATGCTCCCCATATTTATTTATTTATTTTTTACAGTTTGATGACCGGGATAGTCCACTGGGCCTGGAAGAGCCTGTTTTCAGTGGAGACCCGGCGAGAAAAGCTCCACGTGATACAGACAATTTTACAATAGTTATACAAAAATAAATAAAGTAGTAGAACAGTGAAAAATACAGAGATAATATACAATTTGTTAAAAAATGACATAACATTTCAAGTCCTAGGTAATGACTTACAAAAGTGAGATTCATGTAGTCTAAACATATTAAAAGCACAGGCATTTCAGATGAAAAAAACATCTAAGTAAAACCTTTATGTACAGATAAAAACAAGCTTTTTTTTAAAGTTAGAAATGTGTGGAGAGGACAGAGAGAAGAGGGTGAGGTGGGGAAGGTAAAAGGTGGTATATAGTGGAGAAAGGGAGTGGGTTGGAGGGAAGTTTATGAGGTATAGGGTAGGAGAGGAAGTAGAGGCATAGGGTAAGAGAGCACAGTGATAGAAGGTTGAGGTATATAGTGCATGGGAGATGGTGTTAAAGAGTTTATGTGGTAGGGGTATAGGAACATTCCCACTTTGAAAGGAGGTGAGATTGGAGAAGCATTTTGAAGTTTGAGTGGCTCTGAGTATTTCGAAGGGTGGTAGGGAGAGAATTCCAGAGTTTAGCTAGGGAGCAGGATAATAGTAGGTGGCCAGAGGGTCAACGAGGCTTATATATGTTTAGAGGATTGTGGTTTTCTGATCTTAGAGAGCGGTTGGGAATGTAGGGGGTCAAAGAGGTGGACAGAGAAGGACAACTAGAAGGTTTGAATATGAGCTTGTGAGCAGCAGTAAGTCTAAGGAGTTTGAGGTAGTTAGGAAGTTCCAGCCATTTCAGGGAATGGAGAGAGACAGTGATGCGATGAGTTTCTGGAGCTGGTGGCAAATTTGGAGATCATATTGTAACAGGCTTCCAACTTGGCCTGTAAGCCTAGCTGAAGATTAGTGAATAGGGGGGCGCCGTACATAAGAGAGGGAAGAAGTTAAGTAGATGTAAGGGTGTGTCTGGTGGAGGGGGAAAGGTAATGATTGTGTCTATACAGGAGACCTAGCTTTTGGTGATTTTTTTTTTAATATTAGTTTGGATATGGATGTCAAATTTTAGATTTTCATCAAGTATGACACAGGGCAGTTTGGTATGTGATACTATTTCTATGGGGATGTTATTCTGAGCAGTCACTGTAAAAGAGTTTTTGTCTATATTGGTGTTTTAGCATGAGGAGAAGATCATTAACTTTGTTTTACTGGCATTTCAGGCGAGGTGATTACTACGCATCCATGACTCGGCATTAGAGAAGGCTAACTGAATTTTGAGAAGTAGGTCAGAGGGGGTGTTTTCTTTGCGTTTCATGAAATCGCCTTCGACAGACTGACATGCTCCCGATCCCAAGGAGGGGCCACTGGTTTTCTTGGGGGTCTCTTATGCAAAACCATCTTAAACACATTTTAACACGAGAATACTCCATGGGCAGGCATGCAGAAATGGCTGATAAATAAACCTTGACAAAGGAGTAAGAAAGGTCATAAGACAGTAACTCACAAATAATGTAAAATCCCCTGCTTACACTTATCAAGGATATCAGAACTTGTCAGATATTTGGGATGCATGGCTAGGCTTGAAAAGGATCCTGTGGTTGTTAGCCTAGTAAACACCCATGAACCTATGAACAACTAGCCCTGAATGGGTGCTGGTTATGCTGTTGGAACCAACTAGAAAATCTTTTCCTTTTGCTAATGTATAATTTGCTAGCAAGAGGCTTTCTTGCCTCAATTAGTACCTGCTCAGTAAACAGGTGCCTAAAGGGAATTAAGATCCTATCACCCATCCAGGCAGTCAACAGAAGTTTATTGGGGTCAGGGTGTATCAACATAGTACAGATGTGTAACTACCATAAATGTAGATGTTCGAGTGTATTCACTGTTGCAGTCATTACAGTTGGGTTATCCTGCTGGCAGGCTACCCGCAGTCGGCCTGAATTCCAAAGTCCTGGTCCGGCATCAGTTGCTGTCGCCTCCTCCCTGACGTCAGTGCGCCAGGGGTATAAATGATGCAGCCGACGCCATTTTCTTCAGTTTTTCTTGCCCCAGATGTCAGGTGCCCCCAAAAGGGTAGGCTAATTTATGCCAATAAATATGCATGCAGTAAAGTAAACATCCCCTTCATCTACAAGCAAATACACCACATAGGTTGCATAGAATAGAGAAGTACAGATAAGTCCCAGCAAAGGAAAGGGGGGTGGTGGGTGGATAACCTGGACTGCAACAGTGAATACACTCGAACATCTACATTTATGGTAGGTACACAACTGTACTATGTTCGTGTTTCACTGTTGCAGTCATTACAATTGGGTTGAATCCCAAAGCTAAGGTTGGGAGGCTGGGGCAAAATAGGATTAGGAGAGGCTATGAGGCCCTGCAGAACTGCAGTGGCAAAGCCTGCCCTGGATTTAGAGTAGAGAGGTAAGTGATAATGCTTTGTAAAAGTGTGCACTGAACTCCAAGTTGCAGCCTCTAAGATGTCTTTGGTTGGTACTCCTCTGAGGATAGCTGCTGAAGTGGCTGCTGCTCTGGTTGAATGTGGCCTAATGCCCTTAGGCACTGATTTGCCATGCTGTGAATAGCAGAAACGAATACAGTAGCCTATCCACTTGGAAATAGTCTGCTTTGAAATAGCCTTTCTTTGAGATCCTGCAGCATATGCCACTAGAAGTTGTTCAGTCTTTCTGAAAGCTTTGGTTCTGTCCAAGTAGAAGCGTAGCTGTCTGTGAATGTCCAAAGAATGCAGAAGTCTCTCATCCTTATTCTGTGGGTTTGGATAAAGAGTAGGCAAATGAATTGTTTGGTTCAGGGCCACACTGGACACTACCTTAGGCATAAATGTCGGGTTTGTCCTCAGAGAAACCATGTCAGGATGGAAAATGATGAAAGGTTCCACAGCCATGAGTGCCTGTAACTCTGAGACTCATCTTGCAGAGGTTATTTCTAGGAGCAGAGCTGTTTTCCAGGATAAGAATTTTATATCAGCTGTAGAGCCTGGCTCAAAAGGAGGCCAAGACACAATTGAGGTCCCATGCAGGTATTGGTGCTCTCCTTGGGGGTGTTATGTTTTTGGCTCCTCTGAGGTACTGCCTTAGTAATGGATGAGAAAAAATAGGTGGTTCGGATCTGCCTCTGGGGCGTCTGTATCTGCCTCTTTGTGGCCTGTCTGACACTGGAAAGGACCAATTCTTTGTAGGCAAGTTCCTGCTAAATCTGGGAGGCTGTACCTGTAAGAAATCATTGACTGTTTGCATAGATTTAGCTTTGTCCTCCATTTTCTTCAACACCTCTTCTGCTTTAGCACCAAACAAGGTATCATGCTGTAATGGAGCATCTAATAATTTTGCTTTAACATGATCAGGCAGATTCTGTTCCTTTAACCAAGCATGCCTCCTAATGACAGAACCCGTTAACAGCGGCCCTGCAGGAGGCCTCCAGAGGATCAAAACCACATTGCACAGTATGCTTTCCCACTTGTTCAGCTGCATGCAATAAATCCTGCATTTCTTTGTTTTCTGTGCATTCAGAATTTATCATCATTTTCTGTTTAAGTAGTGACATAAGATATTGCTGATATTTAAGCATATAAAACTGACAATTTAAAGCCCTTACAGCCAAGGTAGCAGAAGTGTAAATCTTTTTCCCCCATCTGTCCAGGGCCCTTGAATCCCTATCAGAGCGGATAGGGTTTTTTGCAGTGGAAGCCTTGACCTCTTTGAGACCCTGAGAGATAGTTTCTGGGTCAGCAGCAGGGTTTTTATAAAGAAATGTATGTGAATCTGGAACCCTGTAGTATCTGTCTGGCTTAACAGGAGCTGGTGGTAGAGAGTCAGGAGTTAGACGGGACTCTGAAAATACATCATCTACAACGTCTAAAACAGGAGGAATAGCAAGGGGCCTGTGCTGAAGCAGTAAAAGAAAATCTCTGAGCCTTTTCTTAGATTCTGAGTAATCTTGGCTCTCCCAGTGGAAGTGCTCCCTCATAGTATGCAGTGTCTCCCCAAAAGAATAATCCTCAGGAGGGGAGGTTGAAGGGATAGATTCTTCAGCATTAGAATCCTCAAAGGGAGGAAGAGAGTATTCCTGTTCAGAAGAGGAATCAGAGGAAATGGAAACCTGATCTGAAGATTCATATTCTGTCTCTTGCCTAGGCCTCTTATCAGGAGGGGGATGGGAACCCCTGATCAACGTAATTAGGTCTTCGGCCATTTTAAGCATCTGTTTTTTAGGCATGGAGGCCTCTCCAGGGGAATGTTGTACTTGTTTCTTTGTCTTTAGAGGTGCTTTACTCTTTACCTTTGAAGCTGAAGTCGTTTTCACATATAACTGTGTAGGTCTGAAAACACCCTCAGAAGCCGATGCCTGCTCAGCGGCTCTGGACCCATCTGAGGGAATAATTTCCGAGGATCTAATACCTTGAGTTTCCAGTGGCCTAGTCAGCTCCATGTGGCAGTCGGAAGCAGCCTGTGGCTCTGAGGTAGCGGACGTCAGGGGCTGCGAAAGTGCCTCACTGAGAACCGGCGACTGGCTTACCTGAAGCCTCGTCGTCGGTTTTGGACCTCGGATACCTGTCCTTTTCTTTTTCTTTGCACTTTTTATAGATTCCAGTAGTCGGCTGTTCCGACGGCATTATATAATTAAATCTTCTGCCAAAATAATGAAATGCAAAATCGTACCGACGCTTAATAGTGTGTTGGTTAAATCTAGCACAAAACCGACAACTAGCAACATCGTGGTCAGGGCCTAGGCAAGGAATACAGTAAGAATGAAAATCCTTATGAGGTATTTGCTTCCCACAAGAAATACAATTATTAACTTTTTCTGACATCGGTCTGGAGCAAGAAAAAAGTTTCCCCAACAGGGTACTTAGCTTTAATGAAGACTTCGGATCTGAAATTCGAACTTGAAAATCTCAGGAGTCGGCCGACCAGCACTTGCGAACTGCTTTTGCTTCGGGCACCACGCGGCAAGAAAGACTGAAGAAAATGGCGTCGGCTGCATCTTTTACACCCCTGGTGCACTGACGTCAGGGAGGAGGCGACAGCAACTGACACCGGACCAGGACTTTGGAATTGCCTGCCAGCAGAATAACCCAATTGTAATGACTGCAACAGTGAAACACGATGAACATCCCTAATCTTGCGAGAGTAGATCCAGTCTGTGAGAAAGCTTATGGTAATTGCCCCTGGCCATTTCTAAAAGAAGGGAAAACACTGCTGCATCAGCCAGAAGAGAGTCACCACAATGATCTTAGGGGATTCCTTCTGAATATTCAGACGTACCCTGGATTACTGCAGAAAGTACAAAATTCAGAAATTTTTAGTTTTATGTGCTGTATATAAACCAATACATGGAGGAAGTTTAAAACACTTAACTGAGTTACAAGAAATGAAATGGATCGTGTGCTTCAATGCATACAATGCATCTGGTCTTAATGAATCTTTCACTTTAAGACAAATGCCTCATGATCAACAACTACAGGTGCACTAGTCACATGATTTTACTTAAATACTGCAGTTCTAACTCAGAGAATCACTAGCCTGAAGAAGCCTTAATATGAAAGTTTTTACTAGCAGCACAACTTCTGGGACACTGCTGAAGAGTTATTTTTAACTTCTTGTACTTAACCTTGGGATTTTGCAGAAGAGTGATTGTAACATTTTATTATTAAAGCTGCTTTTAACTTCAGCCGTGGTTCAGGTTTTTTTATTTCTGCATTATTCCTGTTTTGTTTGTTAAACCGGATTTATCGTTCAGCAACCACTTTTTATTTAACTAATGTACCGTGGATATCAGTGGAATGGATGGAAAGCATACAGAAACATTCCTGTCCAAGGAAAAGAAAAAGCATAGGTCTTCTGGGCATTTCTGCATGAAGTCCTGGAGCAGAATCTCTCCAGTTGATTATTCAGAGAAGAAGCAAATAGGTCTACTTGAGGAACTCCCCACAGATGGATCAAATCTTGGAGGACCTCTGATTTAGTTTCCATTTGTGAGGATCTGCCCTTGTCCTACTCAGCTTGTCTACCACACAGTTTTGCTCTAACTGAATGTAGGATACCTGTAGAGTAAGACTGTGCTGTGAAGCTATGTCCCAAGCTAACATAGCTAGTCTGCAAAGGGGGTATGACATGGTTCCACCTTGCTTGCTGATGTATCACGCGTACAGTGTTGTCTGTAACAACTTGAAGAGATCCCATGGACCAAAGACAATTCAAAGAGTTGAATGCCTTGATCAGGGCAAGCATCTCCATTACATTCATGTGCTTGCATCTGTCCTTGGTGTCCCAAACACTTTGGACTTTTATCCCTCCTGAAACTGCTTTCCAAGCAAGGCATTTGTGTTGACTGACTGCTTTGGAATAGGGAGGGAGAAATGGAGACCTGGACTTCAATATATTTGTTGTGTCCACCAAATGATTTCCCGTGTGACAAAGCCCAGCTCTGGGACTTGAAAAGACAAAGAATGTTGGCAATGGGACAAAAGAGACTTCAGATACCACTGCATCTTTCTCATGTGGAGTCTTGTCAGGGGTATCATGAGAATCATAGATGCCATAAGACCCAAAATCCCTTGCAGTGACTGAAGTCTGAATGAAAAATCTTGGAAATAGATCTGCATCTATTTTTTCCTGTAGAACAAAAGCTCTTTGAATGGAGGTGTTTAGCTGACACCCAAGAAACACTATTCCTGTGTGACAGAGTCAAAAAATACTTTTTTGAATTTTCTCTTGGAATTCTAGGTTGTGCAAGAGATCTCTCACCCAAGTGAGAGATTTCTTATACTTTGAAAGACTCTGCAAAGATAAGCAAGTCATCTAAATATAGAAATGTGGATATCCTGTATCCTTCAATGAGCTATAACTGGAGTTAGACACTTTGTCAATATTCATGGTGCAGTGGATAGTCCAAATGTGGGAGACAGAGAACTGATAATATGATCCAGACACACAAAACCATAAGAAATACCAGAAGTCTGGCTGAATAAGGATGTGATAAGCATATTTTAAATCTACAGTTACTTGGAAACATGAAAAAGGAAAAGGAGGCAACAGGTTGTGAAGTGGCAGCATTTTGAACTTTCGCATTATCCCAAACAAATTTAGGAAAGAAAGATCCGGAACTGGTCCCCAAGCATTTTCTTTCTTTGGCACTAAAACATGCTTGAATAAAAAACTTTTTTTCCACCTGGGAAGGAGTAACTAATTCTATCACTCCCTGGGGCAGCATGTGATGAAGGACAGGTGGAACAGTCTGGTCTGGTGGATGAGGGATTACCCCCCTAGGAGGAGAAATTTTCCCACTGCCATCTGAAATTTTGATTAATCATCTTCAGAACTAATTTGTCTGCAACTATCTGTTGCCAATGAGAAAAGTGGAGGCCCCTCAAATAGTCATTCTGACCTGCTGGTCTGTCCCTGGTTTTGTGAGACTCCTGAATTCTTTTCAATTTCTTTTCTTAAACGTCTGTTTACCTGCATTTTGTTGAGACTATTTATTCCCTTAGAAATTTTGGAAAAGGAGGGATGAAAAATCTTAAGAGATTCCTTATCAACTTACCCTTCACATCACACTTTTTAATCACTTCTGAAGCACGGGGCCACAAACTAGATGCCTATCCAAAGGAAATGTTAAAATCTCACTTTATCATCATCTAGAAGGTTCTGAAAATGCATTCAGGAAAACCTCCTCAACACAGTACCAGTGGCCAAAGTCCTTGAAGATGTATCAAGTAAATCACACACACACACACACACACACACACACACACACACACACACACACTGTAAGCAAGGAGTAGTGACTTGTACAAAAGAATAAATTATTTAAAGCATATTTTCCCTTGCAAGAGGAAATTGTAGACAAAACATTATTCATACTTTCACAGTCAGAATAAACCTTAACATATGAGAATGAAAATTCAAAATTATGAAAAGCAGAAGCATGCACACATTTTCCCTATATTCATCAATAATCCTCCCATCCTTATAAGAACGTGTAAGATTGGAATTAAAATGTTTAGCAGCAGCAGGATTAACTAAAGCTACAGCTGCTAGGTTGGGTTTGGGAAGACTGTATACAAACTTAACAAACTGAGGAACTTTATACATCCTATCTGCCTCTTTAGGGGCAGTTGGCTGACTATCAGGAAAACTGCAGGCAGTAACACACACATCCTCTAAAGCTGATAGAATAGAAATGGATGAATAGGTGAAGGTTCTGGGAATTCCTTCTGTAACAGCTCATAGTATCTTCTGAGGGACTGAAAAAAGTACATTTGTGAGCACTTACCATAAATTTAGATGTTTGAGTGTATTCACTGCTGCAGTCATCACACTTGGGTTATCCTGCCACAGGTAGCCCTCAGTCAGCCCGAATACCAGAGGCTTAGTATTTCTGCATCTGTTGCTGTCGCTCCAGGACTGACGTCAGATCATCATGGAACAAAAACAAGCAGCTGACGCCATTACATCAGTTTTTCTTGCTCCAAACGTGGCCCCCAAATAGGGAGCTAAGTTATGGTGGAATAACACCACCAGTAGAAAGTAAATACCAATAGCCCTGTAAATAGTGAGGAAGAGAGAGAGAGAGACAAGGGGGCTGGAGTGTGCGAAACCAGGACTGCAACAGTGAATACACTCGAACATCTACATTTATGGTAAGTGTACACAACTGTACTATGTTCTTTATGTTTCACTGTTGCAGTCATCACACTTGGGTTGATTCCCAAAGCTGAAGAATGGGTGGAGGCAGTCAGGAAGAGTTGGGGCTGGCTAGTATGCTCTGCAGGACTGCGGCTGCAAAGCCTACCCTGGATTTTGAAAAGATAGACAGGTGGTAATGCTTGGTGAAGGCATGAACATAAGTCCATGTTGCAGCTTCCAGGATGTCCCTGGTAGGGACCCCTCTGAGAGAGGCTACAGAGGTTGAAGTTGCCCTAGTGGAATGTGTTCTTACCCCCTGTGGGGGTGGTTTCCCATGGTGTTTGTAACAGAAATTAATACAGTGTGCTATCTGTTTGGAGATGGTTTAATATGGCCTTGCCCTCTGCCCCTGGTGCAAAGCTGACTAGTAACTGGTCAGATTTCCTGAAGGGCTCAGTCCTATCTAAGTAGAATCTGAGCTGTCTGTGCACATCTAAAGATTGCAGGATCCTTTCCCCCTTATTTTGAGGTTTAGGGAAAAAGGTGGGCAAATTAAAAGATAGGTTGAGAGCCACACTGGACACCACTTTAGGCATGAAAGTTGGGTTAGTCCTGAGGGAGACCCTGTCAGCATGAAAAATGATGAAGGGTTCCACAGCCATAAGTGCTTGTAGTTCAGACACTCTTCTAGCTAAGTGACAGCCAGAAGCAAGGCTGTTTTCCAAGAGAGGAATTTTAACTCTGCTGAAGCTGTAAGCTCAAAGCGGGGTAGGGTGAGCTTTTCCAACACAAAGTTAAGGTCCCAATCAGGGGTAGGGGCTCTTCTTGGTGGCCTAAAATTGTTAGGCCCTCTTAGGAACTGCTTGATGAGAGGGTGTGAAAAGAGAAGTGGCTCAGTGCTGTAATATGCAGATAAGGCAGAGGCACGGATTTTAATGGAAGAGAGGGATAGGCCCCTGTGGATTAGGTCTGCTAGGTAATCCAGGATGAGAGGTAAGAAGGGCTGTGCTGGGTCAGCTCCTTTAGTCTGGATCCAGGAACAATACCTTTTCCACTTGTCAGCATAGGATTTTCTAGTGCTGGGTCATCTGGCTTCATGTATAACATCCAGGACCTGCTTGCTTAGGCTGGCCACTGGAGGAGAAGTCAAGGAATAAACCAGGCTGCCAGTTTCAGGGTCTGCAATTGTGGACGTAAGCACTCTCCCTCCTGCTGAGTCAGGAGAGTTGGAATCTGAGGGAGGTGCCATGGAGGCAACGGTGACAAGACTGCGCAGTGTTGGCGTGGCCAGTCTGGGGCAATCAGGACTGCCCTTGGTCTTTCCTCCCTTATTTTGAGTAATACTCTTGTAAGAAGAGGTGGAGGGGGAAATGCATAGATTGAGAGGTTTACCCATTGGAAGGACAGGCATCCACTTTCCAGGCCTTGCTGTGAGGTTCCCTGGTGCAGAATTTGCTGAGCTGGTGGTTGTGGGGAGAGGCAAATAGGTCCACCTTCAGGGTACCCCATTTATGGGTCACAAGGCTGAAGGTGTTTTGGTTTAATTGCCACTCTTGTGGATCTAGGAGATTTCTGCTTAAGTTGTCTGCCAGAGAGTTTTGGTTGCCTGGCAGGAATTGAGCTAGCAGGTGAATATGCATGGCTGAGGCCGTGTTCCAAAGGGTCATGGCTAGCCTGCAGAGTGGGTAAGAATGAGTTTCTCCCTGCTTGTTGATGTACCATGTCACTGTGGTGTTGTCGGTTTTGATTAGTAGAGGCCCCGGAGACAGTAGGGATCTGAAAGCTGTCAGAGCGTGCTGAACAGCTAGCATCTCTTTTTGGTTGATGTGCAGATGAATTTGATTTGGGCTCCAGTGGCCCTGAATGCACCTGCCATCCAGGTGTGCACTCCAGGCATAGTCTGATGCATCTGCGGTTAGGGTCTGGGCTGCGTGGGGTTGTGAAAAGGGAAGTCCCTTGTTGTGGTTGCATGGTGCTGGCCACCAAGAAAATCTTTCCTTACACAAGGTATCATAGATATAATAGTTTCCAGGTCTTGAGAATGTTGACACCAAAGGCTTTTTAAGTACCACTGAAGATTCCTCATATGCAGTCTGGCATATGGAATTAGTAGAATGCAGGAGGCCATGAACCCTAGAGCTTGCAGGATTTTCCTTGTGGATAACTGGGTTCTGGTGGCCAGTTGAGAGAAGTAGCCTATCAGATAGGCTTGTTTTTCTGGAGTAAGAAATGCCATCTGGGATGCTGTGTCCAGGCTTGCTCCCAGGAATACAATTTTTTGAGTGGGGACTAGTTTGGATTTCTTTTTGTTGATAGTGTACCCCAGTGAGGTTAGTAGGTCCTTTATAAATGTCAGGTGCTGCAACAACTTTTCCTGACTGTCTGCCTGAAACAGGCAGTCGTCCAAGTATGGGTAAATTTGAATACTTCTTTGTCTGCAATAAGCAATGGCTGGAGCCAGGCATCTTGTGAAAACTCTGGGAGCAGTGGATAAGCCAAAGGGAAGTGCAGAGAACTGATAATGCATAGATCCTGCCCTGAAACAAAGATATTTCCTACAAGAATCTCTGATTGGGATATGCAGAAATGCCTCTTTTAGGTTTAGGGTGGTTAATCAGGCATCTTTGGACAGCATAGGGAGAAGCTGTTGTAGGGTGAGCATTTTGAATTTTGCTACCACCAGGAAGGTGTTTAGAATGGATAGATCTAAGATTGGGCACCAGGTGCCCTCTTTTGTGGGTACCAGGAAATGTCTGGAATAGAAACCTTGGCCTATCTGTTCTGCAGGTACAGGCTGAATTGCCCTCATAGAGAGCAGGAATGAACTTGGTTTTGTGCATCTGCCCACTGGTGTGGAGGAAGATCTGGGAACCCTTTTGGGGTTGGCATGTGGAAATAAAATTTGTACCCCTGGGATATTATGCTGAGGACCCATTGATCGTTGGTGATGGAGGCCCAGTTTTTTGCATGGGAGTCAAGTTTTCCACCTAGGGGCACAAGCAGATGGGCAGAGGTGGAGTTGAGAAGTCATTGTGAATTCTTCCATAAGGGGTTGGCTTAGCACTCCCTGTTTTAGAAATGGAGGTACTCCATTGCTTAGATCCCTGCATACCCTGAGACTGTTTGGGGGGTCTGCTTCCCCTAGGTCTAGTCTGAGGTGGCCTTGAGGGGGATGAAAAGGACCAGTGTTTTGAGGGGCAATGCCTACTGAATCTTGGAGGCTGGACTTGTAAAAAGTCTTTAACTGTCTGCATAGGCTTAGCTTTTTCTTCCATCTTTTTTAAAACTTCTTCTGCTTTGGTGCCAAACAGATTGTTCAGTGGTGCGTCCAATAATTTTGATGACATGGTCTGGCAAGGTCTGTTCCTTAAGCCAAGCATGCCTTCTAAGTATAGAACCTGTGACTGCTGCCATGCAGGATGCTTTTAGGGTGTATTCTAGCCCTAACTGCCTTTAATAAAGGTTTCAAATATTTTGTCAAATAGACAGAAAGTGGCTTTGTTAATGAGCCTCTTCCTGAAACTATGGGTCACCCTGGTGGATTACTAATGTAAGAAGGAGTGGGGGGGGGGGCGTAAACACAAACACAAATGTCATACAGGATACAACGGAATTTCTTAACTTTATATCGGACACTCAATTAGAACCTGGGTGGTTGATGTGTACCCTTGATGTTACATCGTTGTATACCAGCATTCCCCACTGGGCTGGCCTTATGGCTTTGGAATTTTGGTTGGGTGAGTTATCATTGTATAGTCCAGGGTTTAATACTTTTCTTTTATGTTAGACAGAGCATGTCCTTACAAAGAATGTTTTCTATTTCAATGGAAACTGTTATCTACAACTTAAGGGCACAGCTATGGATGCTTCATTTGCACCCATTTACGCCAACTTATTCATGGGATATTTTGAACATATGATGATCTATGATAATAGCCACAATATATTCACTGAAGAAATTGATATTTGGAGGCGGTTTTTGGATGACTGCTGGATGATCTGGAAATCTGATACTATATATTTACAGGAGTTTGTTCAATACGTGAATGAAAGCAAATGGGGTATTCACTTTACAGTGAATTTTGATATACAATCTATCTCATTTATTGATGTGATGTTGAACAGACAGCCGGATGGAACTCTGGCAAGTTCAGTTTTCTGGAAACCTTACCATTCTAATACTTTGTTGCATACATCCATCCAGCTGTCATCCAAAACACATTATTCAAAATATTCCCAAATCTCAATACATGAGAATTCGGAGTATATGCTCTACTAACCGTGATTTTTCATATTTCAACACAGAGTTGGCATCTCGTTTCATAGAACGTGGTTATCCGTCAACACATTTATTGAAAACCAGCAATGAAGTCAGCAAGATTCCTCGGAAGGAATTACTTACATACCAAAGTCAGAGGCCCAAGACCTTAAAATTAGATTTGTAACCACATTTGGTAGGAACACATATCGGTTTATGAATTTGGTACAACAACATTGGGACATACTTTTAGCAGATGATCGGTTATGTGACTTGTTGGATAACAGATGTTCATTCTCTTTTCACAGTGGGATTACTTTGGGTGGACATTTCAGTTTTTATAAACGTCACCCCCATTCCACCAACGTGATTCAAATAACATTAGATGGAACCAAATTGATGGGCTGTTTCCCCTGCAGTCATTGCACTTTTTGCAAATACATTGTTAAAAGTTGGAAAAATAGTAGGCATAAATAAAAATGTTCAACCAAATAAATATATATGGCATAGTAAAAAAAAAAAAATATGTAGCTATATATAAACAAACAAATACAATAGGAGGTAGACAGAGATTAGGAGGTCAAAGGTAACCTGATACCCCAGAATAAGAGTGGTTCGGACATAAACATCCTATGAGTCTGTACAAAACTGTACAGACATCCTAGGAAAGGATGGATCTAGGAACTTCACATTTAATTGGGATGCCATAACTGAAACTGGTAAAATAGGAAGGTAAAATTAAAACTAGAGGAGGAAGAATATGGCACACAATATGCTGAGGAGACTTTCGGGGACAGCAGTTATTAAGGTAAGTTGTAGGATCTGGCAAATGTGTACTGCTTGGTAGCTGCCTCAATAATGTCCTTGGTAGCCACTCCTCGTATTAAGATAGAGGTGCAAATGGCTGTAGCCCTTGTAGAGTGAGGTCTTATGTTAACAACAGGGTACTTTCCTTGAGTAGGAATGATTTGCTTTATGTCTGTTCCAGTGAGTTTTTATGGTGTCTGGGCAATTTTTTCCATGGTGGTTTGATTTCTGTCTTTTCAATTGCACAAAGCTAAGTTGTTTTCCTGTTCTCCAGGTTCTCTTCTGTTTCCCACTTGGGTGTCTATGCATCAAAGTATGTAGCAGTCTTTTCCCCGTATCTGTGGTTGTGGTAAGGTAGGTAGGTGGATTGCCTGTAGTAGAGAGGTGGATTTGCTGGTTTTAGGCATAAAGATTGGATTAGTTAGGCATAACACTATCTTGATGGAAGATTGGACACATACTCCATGGAGTGGTAGTTCAGAATGTACATTTGCTGAAGTAATTGCCGAAAGGAAAGCATGCCATTAATGGTAGCGGCCAGATCTTAAGTTGCTTTCCATTCAAATGGTTGAGTCTCAATTTTCTAGTTTGGTTCATGGGTCCCATGCTCAATTTTGCTTTTTCAAAGTTCAAGTTCATGCTGTGATTATGGTGAGGAATTAGGTTTTGCATTGTTGAGAAGACCTCGTTAGAGGTGTATTGCAAGAGGAGCTGAGAGATGTGGGGGGATGGAGGAATTCTGCAGGCCTGAATGAGATCGCTTGTATGAGTACAGAATAGGCTTAGCAATGTCTATCTTTGACTGCCAAATTGCTTTTGATATTTAGAATGACAAAACCTTTTCCCAGGTTTTGCATATGTTGCTTCTTGATGAAGGTCATCCTTTTTCAAAGGATAATATCTTTTCTTGTCCTAGGTCTGCGTCTGGGTTATATCTGTTTATGTGATGTTCCCTTCTGGGTCAGTTGCAGTTATTTATGAAGGATAAGTCATTTTGGATGTTGTAGTGTTTCTGAGTTAACATCATGGTCAGTGGGTAGTGTCCACAGGTTCCCCAGAGACATGTTGTCGTCCTTCCCGAGACAGTGTTGTCTTGGCCAATTTAGGTATCAGAATTATCAGCGACATTCTGGAATGATTTTCATGTGATGTTTGTGCATCAAGGTTTCATTGGAATAGGTGCACGTATCAGGCCTTTCCAACTGGAAGTAGTTTGCCTTCCATGCTAGTGGGTGGTATGCCGCTTGTGCCCAATTTTTTCAACTGAAGGATGGGAAGTCCACCTTCCATACTAGTGGGTGGTATGTCCTTGGGGGAGTAATGATAGCCTGATTGGCTGGATGTATGCACCATTACGTGAATGTTCGGTGGTTCTGCTTATGATGTCATCTAGGAGAGCAGAGATTGTAGAGTCCACTTGCCATGTCTCAGGTGTGTTGTGCTTCTGTACCAATTTGTTTGCCGGGGACATTTCTGCATTGCCTTAAGAATGAGTAATAGCTCATTGTGCATGTACCACATCCAAGTCATGTTGTCTGTCATATCTAATGATGGCCTTCCCTGTTTGTTTGTTGTAGGGAATTCTGGATGTGCAGTGTACTGATTGCCTAATCATTTGATTTAAAGCCAGCTGTGAGAATGGTGCCAAATTTTTTCCTTTTTCGTTTTTGTGCCAGCTTTGTTTTTGATTTATGTCTGCTGAAACGTCCGTTGTGATTGTCCATAATCCTGTCCATTTGTTGTCCCAGCAGCCTGGGTTTGGTCTGTGCAGAATGGTTTGGCTTTTATGAACTCTTTTTCTTTTTGAAGTGGCAGTTTGGACCTGGTTTTGACTTGGATGCCTGTGTCCTTCTTGCTTGCTTCAGGCATGGGGTATGTGCTTTCTCTGTTTCTAAGTCTGGCTGATAGGACAGAATTATTTTAGGTACCACTGTAGCTTGGGCTAGCAGTGCAGTCTGGCATGGGGACCCCAGAATTATTGTTAATGCCAAGAAATAAGGGAGTAGTTCTTTTCTTTCTGCAGGTAGGTTTCTGCTCTGTTGTACTGCAAAGTTAGTACCAAGTTAATGTTCTCATTTGGGTTGGTATCAGTGCCATCTGTTTTACTGTGTCCAATTCCCCAGGCCAAGAGTATTCTTGTTTGGGATGGTATCAGTCTTGACTTTTTTGCTTTTGTTGTCGGCTTGTATCAGTAAGTTTGTCCAGCTGGCTTAGATTGTCTTTCCTGCTTGCCTTTAATTGCTTGCTTTGTTGTCAGCCCAGCATTTCAGGCCGTTCACAGGATGGATAAATGTAGCCAGGCAATGCTGAGAATTGATAATGGCATGATGTAGCAAATCTTTTTGTCTGCAATGCCTGAGGGTCGTATGGGGGCAAGCAGGTAAATCTGAGGTGCAGATCTAATTTGACCCTGTAAAGTGCCTTGTATCTGCCTCTGATTTGGTGCATAGGGTCAGCATTTTGAATTTTAAGCCAAATGATGTTGCTGTACATAAAGAATTTTCTGAGGAATGCAGAAGGGACTTTTTGTAATTTCTGAATTTGGAATAAAGGACAGGTAGAATCCTTCTCCCTGAGGAAAAAGTGGACTAGTCTCCACAGCTCCTGTGTTGTGTTCTGAGGCTATCTGTTTTATCTATTCTGCTTAACAATTTCTATTGTTGTTTAGCTTTCCTCTTTTCTGCTAGTAATTTTTTGGATTCTTTGTTTGTAGCCTTTTAGTCTTTGGTCTGCAAAAGTGACTTGTCTTTTTGTGATATAGTGGTTCACTTTCTCAATAAAGCTTGTGCCAATGTATAATAGTGTGCTATTTTGTTAACTTTTTGGCGTAATCTGAGCCTTATTTAAGTAAAGCGGTGCTCAGAGTGGCAGTTTTTGTGTCTGTGCTGCAAGTGTGTTAGTGCAGTGGTCCTGGCTGTGCCTGTTTATTTGTGCCTTGCCATTGATCCTCTGCTTAGGCTTGTGCTATTCCTTGTTCCTTGAGAGGCGCGCTGAGCTTTCCTGCTTCTTTGAGGAGAAGAGCCAGTTCCTGCTAAGACCGGTTTTTATGGCTAAGAAATCCTTGCTGATTTTTGAGGGGCTAAACCTTCTCTTCCATTTTCTTCATTGCACCATTTTCTTCCTTCATTGTTTGGCTCCTTATCCATTTCTTATCTAACATTGTGCCTTTAGATCTACCTTATCATAGGAAACTTTCAACCATGCATTAACGTTTTTTTAACAGTGCCAGTCTAACCTGATCTTTTGTCTTGGCTGAGTGCATCTTAGCCACATTTTAAAGAATGGTTACTAAAGTGCTGAAAGTTACCATTTTAACCAATGTTTATTACTTATTTAGGAGTCATCAACTAACAATTTCTATCTTAACTTATCTAGAATACAATTTCAGGACAATTGGATCTCATATAAACTGACAGTTCAAAGCTCTACTAACCTTAGGGAAAGAGGTGTAAAATTTTCCAAAGATCTCTAAGGACCAGGTCACCCTCTCAGAGGAGAGGATTTTTGCTTTCAGAAGCTACTGCCTATACTGGAGAAGGAGATAGTCTCAGGATCTGCAGGAGGGGGCTTTGTATAGGTGGTGATGAGTGTCCAGGATCTGCAAACCTGCTCTAGTCAGGCAGGGGGAAGTGGTCTGGTACCGGGTAGGCTGGGGTGGGTTATCAGGAAATGCAAGTATCTATCATTAAAGAACTCATCATATAGATCAAGAACTACAGGGTACAGAGGAGTCTTCAAGGTTCTAAGCCTTTGTTAAATGGAGGTAATCTTAAGGTTCTATTTTTCTTTGCTCTCTCATAGGAATTCCCCTTTCATTGCATGCTCTCTCATGGCATGTAAGGTTTTCCGGCAGAAATCGATGGAATAGGAGCATCAGGAATCGGAGTCTTCATTTAGTGGGGAGAACATGGATGGCAATTAATGTTTGGAGTCATCAGATGAATCATCAGAGGACAGTCATAGTCTTGAACATTGCTCTGCTCTAGGTCTCTCAGGTCTGGGCTGAGACTCCCTGTCTGGGTGAGAGTGCTAATAGGCCCTAAGAGGATGAGATCTCTGCAGGATAAGAGAGAGAATCCCTGAGGTGGGCTGGTGTGAGGCCGCTTAACAGATTTGAATTGGGGCAGTTTGGCCCCCCGCAAGCTAACAGGGGGGCTGGCTGGGCCTGGCAAAGGGCTTAATAGACATGGCTGCAGGAGGCCCAAGATGGTGTCTGGGATGGGGGTAGAGACATACGCAGTAGGCCGAACTGATAATTCAATAGGAACCTTTATTTCAAGGCAAAGGCCAGTGAGGCGAAGTAGGAACTAGATTAGTAGGAGCCTTTGACCCGTTTGCTTTCTTAGGCTGAAGCCGGCTCACTTTTTCGGTTTTGGCTACGTGGTTGAAATGCTCGCGTTTTGTCGGTCTCGCGTTCACTTTCTTCGCGGCTTTTAACGTTTTTGGCTTTCGGGGATTTTGCGTAGTCGGCTGAGCCCCACGGCAATGGCGAAAAACTGTTCTAATCGCGCCGAAAAACCTAAAGGCTGACCGACACCCGGGCTAGGCCACAGGCTAAAACAGGCTGCTTGCTGCCACAGCTGGGGTAGGCGAAGGTAACAAGGTAAAACATGAGGTGTAAAAGGGTATTTGTTGTACAAGTGTTTAACAACAACACACTTTTTTAATTATTAACTGAGGCAAGAAGGTCCCAGAAGGAGGGAGTACTTAGCAGTAGTTAGCTTTTAGAAGTCTCTAGGTAGTTCTAATAGTAGTACTCTGGATCTGATCCGGCCAACGGCGCGAACCGGCACTGCTGCAGCGGCAAGAAGACTGGGAAAATGGAAATGCCGTGATGCTTTATGCCCCGGCCGACAGGAAGACCAGACGTGAGGTGAAGTGACGCTCCGCGAGGCAGCCGGGCCAGACCTTTGGAGACCCCGGACCCGAAGGGCTGCCTGACGACAGGACAACCCATTTGTTATGACTGCAGATGCATCCTTGAAGGACATCCAAAGAATTTACCAGTAAAAATACGCCTCACATTTTTCAGATAAATACACTTGCCAACTGCAGCAGTGATTGGGTTGTTTACCTTGCTGTATGCACCTGTTCAGCATTTTATATAGGCAAGACCTGAAGATCCATGAAGTTACGCATTTCGGAACATCTCAGCAATGTCAGGAACAAAGTTCTTACTAATGCATTATATAAACACACCATTGGCCATGTCACTGCTAAATTTCAATTTATTATAATTGACAAGGTGTGTGGTCCCAACTTCTCTAAGGCTGGCTGGCATGACATACTTAATAAGAAAGAAAAGGCTTGGATAGTGAGACTGGGGGGATTATTCCCACCCGGTCTCAATGATAATTGATGATAATTAGAAGTTATGTACTCACCATAACGTTCCATCTGAGTAGGTAGTTCATTTGTCTGCAACCTGTGGGTTACGGATCCGATATCGGATCCGAGCTGGCAACTTGTTTCAAGCTAATGGATCCGAGCTCCTAGCCCCTCCCTTCACCCATAATCCCCTGCTAACCCTCCATGACCTCAGATCGAGTTTGCCTCTCCATATATATCCGACAAAGGATATCTAAAAAAACTAATAGATCCAAGAAGGTCAGGGGGAAGGAGGGGGGGATGGTTGCAAATAAATGAACTACCTACTCAGATGGAACATTATGGTGAGTACATAACTTCTAAATCTGAAGTAGGAATGTTCATTTGTCTGCAACCTGTGGGACAGAGTCCCCAGCTACCTGCACCCTGGGTGGACATCATGGAAGGATATTACAAAGCACCGCAGAGGCCAAAGGATGCTCTCCCTCTAGAAAGCAGGTCTAGCTTGTAGTGGTTGATAAAGGTATGAGATGAAGCCCAAGTGGCTACAGAACAAATATCATCCAAGGGAACTCTAGACTTTAAAGCCGCAGAAGTAGAAATGGAGCGAGTGGAATGAGCACGAACTCCTTCTGGTGCGGGTCTACCTGAGGCTTGATAAGCTAGCAGGATACATTGGGAAATCCAGCGAGATAAAGATACTTTAGAGATAGCTTCCCCAAATTAAATTTGGCAAAGGAAACGAACAGCTGGTCGGATTGTCTATGGCCAGCCGTCCTATGGGTATAAAAACTAAGCTGCCTATGAAAATCCAATGAGTGCAGCTTGTATTCACCCTTATTTTGATATTTAGGGAAGAAAACTGGTAAATTTATGGATTGGTTTATGTTGGTTTCTGATGCTATCTTGGGAAGGAAGGAGGGATTGATCCTGAGGTACACTCTATCAGGATGAAAGATCAGGTACGGAGGTTTTACAGAAAGAGCCTGAAGTTCCGACACTCTTTTCGAAGAAGTAATGGCTACAAGGAATGCCGTTTTCCATGACAAGAATTTGAGGTACACTGTAGCAGCGGGTTCAAAGGGTGGAGCAGTCAAGGCTTGAAGAACTAAAGTAAGATCCCATGGGGGTACGGCTTCTTTTACAGGAGGTCTAAGTAAAAAGGTACCCTTGAGAAAGTTTTACACAATTTGGCTGACATCAAGGGTCCTGTATCATGTCCCACATGATAATGAGAAATGGCTGCCAATTGCACTTTGACAGTTGAACAACTAGCACCTTCTTGAAAGAGTTCAGTTAGGAAATCTAAAATGGATGTGAGAGGAGCCGTAAAGGGATCTAGCTCGGCCCGCCCAGATGGAAAAACGTTTCCATTTGCTGTGATATACCTTCCTGGTGGAGGGCTTATGTGCTGCCACGAGGATGGCTTTGACTTGTGAAGAGATACCGGGAGTCCTAACTAGGAGTGGAACTGGAGCAACCAAGCTGTCAGTTTCAGATTGTCCAGGTTTGGAGTTGGCAAGTCCAATGGATGGGAGATGAGATCCGGGATGGGATCTAGAATCCAAGGGTGATTCACAAGGTGAGACCACAGGTAAGGGAACCAAATTTGTCAAGGCCAGAATGGGGCAATGAGAATCATTTTGCTCCCCAATCACGAGGCTTTCTGTAACAGTTGTAACATCATTGGAAGAGGAGGATAGGCATAGAGTAGACCGGGTGGCCAAGCATGCACCAGAGCGTCTCTTGGAGATTCCCTGGTGGGGAATTAGAGAAGAAATTGTCGCATTTGGCGTTTGATGGAGATGCAAAAGATCGCAGCAGGGTTGCCCTCATGTTGCGAATATCTGCTTCGCTACTAGAGGATTGAGAGACCACTCATAGGGGGTAAGAAGGGTGCGGCTGAGCTTGTCCGCTAGGATGTTGGTCCTCCCCGGAATGTGCATTGCAATCAGAAAGCGGTTGGTGGAGATCGCCCATTCCCACACTCTCATGGCTTCGCGGCAAAGAGGATAAGATCTGGTTCCCCCTTGTTTGTTGATATACCAGACCACTGACATGTTGTCTGAGTGAATTGCAATCATTCCTGCGGGAAGGAAGCTCTGAAGTGCTTGCAACGCTAACAGCACCGCTCTCATCTCCAGAACGTTGATATGCAGGGAGGTCTCTGTATCATTCCACGTGCCTTGGACTGTCCTGCCTGAGTAATGCCTCCACCCGAGGCGGAAGCATCCGTGGTCACCGTGGCGATGGGGGAGAGGTGCAGAAGGGTCGGCCCGTATGGAAGTTTGATGCTTGGAGCCACCATAGTAACGCCCTTCTGCAAGCCTTGCTGATAGCAATGGGATGGTGGAGAGGGAGTGATAGGAAGGACCATTGCACTAACAGAGTCCATTGTAGGACTCGCATGTTCAAACGGGCGCATGGAAGGAGTGTAATCGCTGCTGCCATGGAGCCTAGTGACCTCAGGATCAATTTTGCTGGTGAAGCCTCTGAAAGAAGGATAGCCCGCTAATGGAGTTGAAGATTTCTGATTCTCTCCGCAGTTAGGAAGGCTCGCAAATCTCTGGTGTTTATTCTGGCACCTATAAATTCTATGATCTGTGTTGGAGCCAGTAGGGATTTGCCGACATTGATAGTAATGCCTAGTTGTGGGGCTAGATGGAGAAAGAAGTCTCTGGCTGTGCAAAGTAGATGCCTTGTTGGTGCGGTCAGGAGCCAGTCGTCCAGGTACGGGAAGACCTGAATTCCCTGGAGTCTCAGGTGGGCCACAATCACTGCTAACACTTTGGTGAACACCTGGGGGGCTGTGGTGAGGCCAAAGGGAAGGACCCTGAACTGGTAGTGACTGGCTCCCAGCTGGAAGCGAAGGAATCTCCTGGATCGTGTGTCCATTAACATGTGGTAATACGCATCTTTGAGGTCTATAGAGCACATCCAATCGTTCTCCCTCAGAAGGGGGAGGATAGATTGAAGAGTGACCATTCGGAATTTTTCCTTGGTTACTGACAGGTTCAAGCGGGAAAGGTCTAGGATGGGTCTCAGATCCCCCGTCTTTTTTGGCACCAAAAAGAACCTGGAGTAGAACCCTAATCCGAGCTGGTCTTGGGGTATGGGCTGGATGGCTCTTTTTCTTAGCAGCTGCTGTATTTCTGTGGCTGCGGCCTCCCTGTGATCGGGTGGTACATCAGGGAGGTTCTTGGATTGGGGGACATGGAGAATTGGTATCTTGTACCCTCTGGATATGATGCGAAACACCCAGCGGTCTGTTGTGATGGACTCCCACGCCGCTAGATGCTTCGAAAAACGCCCCCCGACTGCCTCCAGAGTGGAGCAGCCGGGCAACCCCTCAGGGTTGCTGCGCGGGCCGTTCAGAGAAAGGTTTTCTGGACCCGAAATTTCTCGGAACCCCTCTGCCCCTAGGGCGACGTCCTCCCTGTCCACCTCTGCCACGGTAGGACTGGTTGTCCAGAGCTGGTTGGGAATGTTGTGATTTTCGGAACCACATCTTCTTCTGACCCTTTTGGTTCCTTGAAAAGGACCGCTGGGGAGCAGAGAAGCGGACTCCGACGGCAGACAACATCTTCCCGTCCTTCTCGCTCTGGACAAGCGTTTCGCGAACTGTTTTGCCAAAAAGGGCAGAACCATCAAAGGGGACATTCGCGAAGGACGCTTTAAAGGGCTCCGTAAAGTCGCAATGACGGAGCCAGGCCTGACGTCTCATGACTAGGCCTGCTCCGCTGGCCCTAGCGGCTCCCTCTGTGGCATGGGACAATAGCCGCATAGAGGTTTTAGAAATAGATCTTAGAGTGGCCATTCGGGTGGAGTATAATTGTTTATCCTCCTCCGACATGGACTCAGGGGGGGATGCAGCGTATTCTTTGATAAGATCCCGCTGCATCCTGATGACATGTGCCATATAGTTCAGAGACCTTACAGAGAAGGTCGCTGAACTAAAGACTCGCTTCCCTAAGCGATCCATCAAACGGGACTCTTTGCTCGGTGGATGGACTGAGGGACTCTCCTGAGCTAATTCCTCTTTGTGGCTGCCGCCGTCAACATGGCATCTACAGGGGGGCCCTTACTCCAATGAGACCGGTCAGAGGGGGGGCTAAGAATCCTATCCGGCCGTTTGGGTATTGGCTCCACGGTGTCTGGATCCTTCCATGCCCTGGTGGTAATAAGGTCCACCAGGGGATCGGCTGGAGGGGACACCCAGGAGGTAGACGGGCCTGCCTCGAATGCCTCCAGAAACACGGACTCGTCAGAGGAAGACTTGGGGGCAGACCACCCACCTCTGATTCTTAGCATCTCCATGATGTCTCCAAAGGAGACATCCTCAGGGGGTGATCTTGGGGAGCCTTCCCCTTCCTCCAAGTCCGTGTCCTCGGTTAAGGGCTCAGGGGTGTCCACGTGCCTCCTTTTGCACTTATGCTTGCGGGGAGCTTCCTCGGGGGCACTGTCCGAGGAGCCCTCGCCAGCAACATCTTGTTCCAATGGAACTATCTGTGACATCGAAGCAGGCTGTCCCTTTGGCCGGGTGATGGAAGCCTGGCCCAGCAGAGAGGGAGTGCAGGGAGGAGTCGATGCAAGGGCCGGGGGTCCGGATGCTCTCAACAGAGCCCTCTCCACAATATCGAATGCCGAGGGAGAGCCACTCTCTAATGGATCCGAAAGTCGGCTCCCACTCGGATCTGATGAAGGGATCGGAGCTGGTGCCAAGACCGTCGGATCCGAGGGACCAGTGTGCTCTGACCTGGACGGAGCCGAAGGCACACTGAATCCCCCGGATCCGAAGCTCGGACCACGGCTCCGAGAGGTCGGATCTGACAGACTCGAGGGTAGGGTCGGATCCAAAGTACACAGTACTGTCGGCGCCGACCCACCTCCGGCTCCAAGGCTGCTCGGCTCCGAGCGCTCCGAACCCGGGTAGCGGGTCGGAGAAGGAGCAATTGGGTGGAAAAAAGGTGTCGAGTTCCCCCCCTGAGGGGGGGGGAGGCAAGAGCACTCCCATCTGCAGCTGGGCCTGGATGAACCTTCGCATCATCCGGTCCAAGTCTGCATCAGATAAACTAAATGTGGATCTCGAAGAGGCCACTGAGGCAGGCCTGGAGTGCCGCCTCGATGACCTCGACGGAGATCGGGTCTCCTCCTCCTCGGGCCCCAGGGAGAAAGAAGGGGATCGGAGCCGAGGAGGAGGAGACCTAGAAGCAATGGAGGGAGAAGCCCGCTTAGCTGGCGGGGCCAAAACGGAGGTCTCGGCCTGCCGCTTTTGGTGCTTCTCCCTCCGTTTTTCCCTCCTGGCCTCCCTGTCCTCCGACACTTTAGCGGGAGTTTGAGTCCCAGTCAGAGGCAGGGGGGCAGGAGTGGCAACCATCACAGGCTGTGATGGAGCCACAGGAGTGGTAGAGGAAGCGGAGGCCGAAGCCGAATCCGGGGGTAGAAGTCCCGCCAGGACCAGCTTCGACCACCGCTCTTTCAGTGCCCTGAGGTTGAACGCTGCACAGATAGTACAGCCCGAGGTGAGGTGTTC
Source organism: Protopterus annectens (assembly GCF_019279795.1). Lineage (NCBI taxonomy): Eukaryota > Metazoa > Chordata > Ceratodontiformes > Protopteridae > Protopterus > Protopterus annectens. The sequence goes on from NC_056729.1 coordinate 1,234,964,161, forward strand.
AACCCCAAGGCACCGAACGCGAGTGTGGCCATCAGCCGGGGAGAGCTTAAGGCCACACTCGGTACATTTCGAAAATATGGCTTTTGGGGCCTCAGCCATTCCCTTTTTTTTTTTAAAGGAAAGAAAAACAACCACACACACACACAGGCCCCAAAAGCACACCACAAACACTCACACACTAGCGACCAGCGAAGGGAGGGTATTAAATAAACAAAAAATAGGGAACCTAACTCAGACACACTTAATAAAAGTTAATTTAAACAAAAAAAAGAGTTTTCTGAAGAAAAAAGTTTAACTTTTAGTCACTTATGTGGAGCTCAAGAAAAAGGATCCTGCCATCACAAGCGTGGCAAACTAGATCTGAGGTCATGGTGGGTTAGCAGGGGATTATGGGTGAAGGGAGGGGCTAGGAGCTCGGATCCATTAGCTTGAAACAAGTTGCCGGCTCGGATCCGATATCGGATCCATAACCCACAGGTTGCAGACAAATGAACATTCCTACTTCAGATTATTAGTAATAAAAATGTTTATGTTTTGTTAAGATATTTCTATTTTTTCACTATTATTTTTGTGGGTGCAATCTGATTGGTGGTGGTAGCTTTGTAATTGCCTATAAACAGTTGTATTCATATACTGATAAAGGCCTTTGGTCTGTAACTGTGGAGACTTATTAAAAGTATTTTTTCCCCTATTTGTGTGCTGGCTGCTGTTTTGATTATTTGATTGCCATTTTGAGCCTTTGCACCTGCCGTCCGAGTGGCGGCTTTGTTCTTTGGATTTACTGTCTCTTCACTACTGCCTCAGCTAACAAATGGGATACGGTGCGACAACCACGAAAGTACAACTTTCTTCCACAAAAGTTACAATGTACTCCTACATCAGGAAGCAGACAAAGAAGAAAAGAATATAGGGGTACAAAGTAGAAACCACTTCCTCTCCTGGATACCACTACCATCAATATAGTAAGGAAATCTTCTTGCTATACAACCAGAGGTGTAACTGTCACAAGTAAAACAGAAGTTTGAATCCACTATAAAGCATCAATCAGACTTCAGATGTACATTTGGAGGTGAGTAAACAAACATCATTAACTTGACTAACAGTGTATCAAGTAAAAGCTATGGCTGGGGGGGGGGGCTAACTGAAACTAACCTCTGTTCATCACAAGACAGAAGCAGCACTGGCAAGCATTTAAATGAAAGATGTTGGGGGTTGGCATAATGGTTTAAGATGTTTACCACACAGACATGAGGTACATGGCTTGATTCTCACCTTTGACAGAAATTGTATAGGCTTAAAATGGTCTATAAGGACAGCTAGCCAGGTACTTAACTACGAACCTATAATTAACACCATCAATGCCAGCCTCCATATCTGGGGAAAAAAAATAGTCATTTCCACATAACACTTACCTACACTACTTCCAGAACAAAAGGATCACTACAAACTAACTTCCTTTCACCCAAAGTTTAACAACTTTACATACCACAGTTACTTCAGTAGACTGATTCTTAACCTATGACAACAAAAGCACCTTCGTAGCAGCTGAAACATTTACAAATAAATGACTACATCTGCAGAACAAACACTTCCCAACCAACTAGAAACTGTTCAAATGCAGGCCTTACCCACCCCTGGGATAAACAAGAGATCCAAAGCCTTATTCAGAATCAGGCAGACACAGCCTAGCAAGACTGAAAAAATCATCCAATCCATAAACCAGAGATAAGGTCATAAACTTGGGAATATTAGCCAAAAAAAGCCATTAGGAGACATAAGGCCAACCACCTTGAAGCACATCAATCTTTCCTATATCCCCACACAAAGACATGTTGGAAATTATTGAAAAAAATGTATTCATATCTAATACCAAGAAAACTGAATACAGAATCATTAGTGGCAGCTTAGGCCCCCTTCTCCCACAACTAAACATCTCCCATTCCAGCAAGAGGAATATAGTCTGTATGCTGCCCACCCAACCCTCCTCCATTGTTAACCACCCCACAGAATCCAGACTACATGCACATCACTTCTAGTTTTCCTCACTTACAGGTAGAAGACAGACACTCTCACCCCCTAAATGGCCCATCTCAATACCGGAAGATTGCCAAATTCCAGTAATAACAGCCACACAGGTAAAAAAAACGCACTCTCCAAAGCTAAGAATGCAGCATCCATGGGACCAGATGACATCCCGGGCTGTGTACTACATGAACTACAATATGAACTGGCACCTCACCTAAGTGTCATGTTTAATCATAGCCTCACCTCAGGTTTTGTGCCCACTGAGTGACGCAGAGCTACAGTTATCCTACTCCACAAGGGGGGATCCACCTTGGATCCTGGAAACTACTGTCCCATCAGTCTGACGAGCCTTATCTGCAAGGCCATGGAGCGTATTATCATGGAACTTATAAATAAACACATTGGCAACCTTCAAACACTGGACCCCATCCAGTTTGGGTTCGTGAAGGGCCGATCTTGTCTCCTGAACCTGATTGACGTCTTTGAATCAGTCTCCAGAGCCATGGACAAGGGTAAGGTGGTCCACACAGCCTATCTAGACCTTGCCAAGGCCTTTGACACCATCCCCCACTCTGGAATCATAGATAAACTTACTAAGCTGGGCATTAAATCCCTACATCATCCAATGGATTGCTAACTGGCTTACTGATAGAACCCACACTGTAAAAGTAGCCAACTCCAAATCCAGCTCCAGACAAGTGACAAGTGGAGTACCTAAGGGTTCAGTCCTGGGACTGCTCTTGTTTGGCATCTACTTCTCTGAAGTACAGGCCAACATTAAGGGACTCTGGCTAACAAAGTTCGCAGATGACTGCAAACTGGGAGCCATTATTGAATCCCCAAATGATGTAGATACTCTACAAAAGGGCCTTACAGAAACAGATGCTTGGTGCCAGAGCCATGGGCTCAAGCTCAATGCCAAGAAATGTATAGTTATCCCCTTTGGGAAAAAACATGTATCTGTAAATTACCATATAGGTGGCAGTACACTAAACACTGAAAGTGTGATAAGAGACTTAGGGACACAGGTGGACAGTGGTCTCACCTTCGATAACCACATCGCCACAACAGTCAGGAAATCCTTCTATGTGGCACACCTCTTCACTAAGGGCTTTTCATCCAGAAAAAAGGAGGTCATTGTCCCACTGTACTCATCCCTCATTAGACCCATTATAGAATACAACGCCCCGTTTGGTATGTACCTCTCAAGACAACTGCAACAACTGGAAAGGCTGCAAAAATACCTCACTAAAAGAATCAACAGGCCTAAAGCAGATGCCCTACGCTGACCGCCTTAAAAAACTCCAGCTATACTCTGTTGCATATCGTCTACTCAGAGGCGATCTCTGCTTAACATACAAGGCCATGTCAAACCCAGAGCTGTTGGACATGCTACACTTAAAAAAAATCCCAGTCCCTCAGAGCCACATGCTCCAGGGATCTAAACCTTGTCATCACAATAAACAAAACATGCTGGAGGGATAGGTTCCTGACCCAGAGACTCCCCAGACTCTGGAACAGATTGCCCATACATGTCAAGCAGAGTGCCTCTTTGGCCCACTTCAAAAGGAACCTTGACGATTGGATGGGAGAAAGGAAATTCACCTAGGGGATCACGTCAGTCGCCCTGCTAGACAGGGGTCCAAGGAAGTAAATAGTGTGGGAAGAAATAGCCAGGGAATTGTTATGGCTAGGCTTCTATAGGCCCTAGGGCTGATAGCCTAGTACCAACCTATGAACCTATGACAGACAGACAGACACTATTAGACCAAACTCTAGTTGATGTCCTCACCAGTGAAGATTGTCTATGTCTGTTGTGTATTACATGTTGGGAAAACCTCTCTCACTATTTTTAATAACATGTATAATCTCTACCTTGCAATAACAACACGTCTCATATGGAAACATGCTAGAATTACTTGCTTGCTAAGAAGTCTCAAATTCTGCTTTAGCTAATGACTTCAGAGCATATCACTGAATGGCCCAGTTCCAATCATCTGCACATATGTAGTGAGGTCTGCAATAATTTGAATGGAACCTGGGAAGAAGCTATCCTGAAAAGCTGTTTATCTGTACACTGCTTTCAATTCTTTTATGTTGAAATGATCATTCTTGTTCAGACTGATTACTCCATATTGAGATATTGCTGAAATGGGCTCCTCACTCACAACCTGAAGTCTGTGGTGAAATGCTGAGATACCATTTCAGAAAGAAGAAACAGCCCCTTCATAAAGCTGCTTAGGTTTGTTCACCACAGAATGAGGAAGAGGGTTTACCATCTCTCTATGGAATCTGTCATCATAGCTTATTGCCAACTGCTTCTTTATCGAAGGAGACCTGTTGAGCTTGCAGGGGTAACGGATTATTTCTTGCAGTTTACTGTCATTCATGAAAACTACATTACAAAAATTGTTAAAATGATATCTTCCAATTCCGGAGACACAGCTACTACAAGGCAATTGCCAGATAAGGAATTATTATTACATTCCATTTCCCCCAGATGTACAAAAGCCTGAACTAAAGATTTGATAAACTTATATATGCAAGGCTAGTGAGCTGGTTACTGTGATTTCTTGTTAAGTTGTTAAAGGTTCATATAAGAGTTCTCAGATGGAATATAGATCTCATGGAGGTTACACCACATCACACTGCAAGAGGTCAGAGCTACAGAAACATAATTTTCAATGAAATATGGCTCAATTGCACTCAACTTAAATTTATTCACAAGAAATTATTTAGAAATCTGATTTGGTTCTAACTGCAAATGAATTAGCTGCAGTCTTTTTTACTCCAACTACTCTTCTCCAGCTTTATCAATAAACCCTGCTCTGCCCTTCCATGTCCACCTGTCATCATTTACGCTGACAATATGGTGAACTGTAGGCCAAGTTTGTTGCCCTCTTCAATAAAGAAACATTATGAAACTGACCTTCTCTCAGACTGGCTACAAAAATGAACCAACTATTAATAAATATCGCACACACAAAGAGGTCATCATCGTTGGCACACAACAGCTATCCGCTGCACCCCGATACTCGCACGTCATGCATAGCAATCATGACTCTACTTAAACAATAAACCAATTCTCCATAGCAATCATGACTCTACTTAAACAATAAACCAATTCTCCTATCTAGAAATTTTGGCTTGACCCTCAGTTAAACTTCCATCAAAAAAAAAAAAAAACAAAAAAACCCCCAAAATCAATAAACTCCTTTTCTGGCCCAGAAAGACTTCACAGACTCTGTACCACCCTCCATTAAAGGAAACAGTGCAACAGGGAAGGCATCCTCCTTGCCTACCACAGTATGGACTATCCATCATTATTGGCCTCTTCCAACAAAAACCTGACTTTTGAACTATGTCAAACAATACCTACAGATTAACACCCTGTCATCTATAGCCACACATCAAAAAGTTACACTGTTTTTAGCAAAACAAACAGCACATTTGCTGGCTCACGTCTATTTAAACTCTTAATATTAGAATGGTTTCCCTTCTTTGTTGGCTTTTTTCCATTACAGACTAACTGCTATCAGAGCTCTCTCCAACCTTCTACTCCTGCTTTAAACTTCATTGTGATTTCTCCCTCACTACTACAAAACTTTGGGAATCACTGTTTGCAAAATTAAAAAAAAAAAAAAAATCTTTGTTTGGGCCCTCAATTCTACCCAGAAGTGAAGAGGAACATCAAATAAAATAAACATACATGCGTTCACAGCAGCTGACCTGCACAAATAATGACGCAGACTTTTCTCACTCTTCTTTCACCCATCCACAGTACCATCCTTCTACAGTCTTCCCATTTTCCACCTCCTACTCCCCATCTTACCCTCCTTCTCTACCCCTACCTTAGCTGAAAATATTATAAATACAGGATCTAACTGCGTCACATGATCAACAACAAACCTTACACCTGCAAATATTGAGCAAACATGCACCACAAGATAAGCAACAAATAACTGTATGTCTGAACAGGTGGGCCAATGCCAGATGAGGCATTTAACACTTGGAATATTTAAAAATCCGTAATCACTTTCGGTGCATACTGGCTCTTCTTCGTACTGTGCATTAACATGGTAGCACTGTAACTGCTCAATCTTAAATTGCATCTGTAAAAAAACTTTTCACTCTATGCTTACTTTATGAATTACTTTTTTTTGTATCTCTTTATTATTAGTTTGAAACCTTTGGGCAGACTTTAAAAGGGTGTAGTTGGATAACTACTCATGTAAATAACTAACTACATAAGTAAGTAAACAAGAAAGATGGGGGTTGGTGTTGCTGACAATGTATAACTTATTAAAGCCCTTCTCAAAGAATGGATTACAACTTCATAACACTTGCTGCTCAGTATATCTCTGAACAGGGTAGATAAACGTTTTGCAATTGGGTGTAACACATGAGTAGGATTTCAAAAGATAAACATACCAGAAATGTTATTTACTTGTGTATTAACTAGGTAAGTCCACTGGACTCAAATATCCCCTTTCAATGGTGACCTGACAGCACTGGTTAATTGACTTGCTGAGTCGCACACTGCTTGCAAGTGGAAATTGAGGTAATCAAATTCAGGACTACAGGATAAAGCTCATTAGGAGTTTGCATACTTACCTCTGAGTGAATAGCTAGATGAATTGTTCAAATAAAGCTTTATCCTGAAAATAATTTTCTTGTTGAAGAATAGCTGTGATGTAAAATGTACAGCTGTGACACTAGATCATTGTGGCAAGGTTAACAAGTAAATCATAATATTTGGGGTAATCCACCTTCTGTTTCCATTTTTTCCTGGTGATTATCTCAACTATAGGGACCAAAGCAAGTGTCATTCCTGAGAATGTACTAACACAGGGAACATGACATACCTATTCATATACAGTACTGGCCCACCTTTTCTTAGGTCCTTCAAGCCTTGAGGCTTGAAGGGTAGTTCACTACGGTGAGCTAAAAGCAAAGTGAACAGAAACTAATTATTGACAAATACTTTCCCAAAAGAAAGCAATACAAATCAAAACATAACTACAAAATCCTCATGGGGGAGGGGTGCTGTTACTGTCACAGTGACCTTTCCCAGATCATCTGTTGCTGTGGTTCCGTACTTTACACTACTGTACTTTCTGACGGAAGGGTCAGTACAACATTACATTTGGGAAAAATCCAATACGGTACTTGTTTACTCCTGGGAGTTGGACAGTTACAAGACCTCCCTGTACTGCTTCTAGACTGTGATCTCAACTTCTACTGTTTGGTAAAGGTGTCAACTGTTACCTATGCGTCAGTTTCTAAAGTAATTTTATCAGGAACATTTCTGAAATAAGCTGCTGATATTGATGCTGCCTAGTGGAATGAGTACTAACACTGCCTTACAATGGCTCATTATGGGAAGCAGCAATACAGTGGGCAAGTCACTTTGGCAAAGTTGGCCAGAGTTACAGGCAGGCTCTTCCTCCCTTTTCAAAAAAATGTCGATCTATTTTCCTTATTCTCCTTGTGCGGTATTTTGTCTGTATACATTTAACATGTGCAGCAAGGCTGTCCTTTCACAGTCTGGCACAAAGACCACAAGCCGGTTGGACTAGTGGAGAGACACAGCTGGGACTACGTCAGGTACAAAGAAGGATTACTCCTTAGAAACAAGCTGTTATTGTGAGAGAGCATAAAGTGGCTCGCACATCAAGACTTGAAAGTGAATTACTGTCCTTGAGGTTAGAGCAATAAGGAGAACAGCTTTAGAAGCCAGGTACTTAATGTCAGCTAATGCAACTTCGTATACAGTTAGCTTCTCCAGCATGAAGTTCAAATATCACTGAGGAGAGATGTGTCTTCTAGCAGGTCTTAAGCTCACTGCAAGAATGCCTTAAATAAAGGTTAGCTGATGTCTCATGAAAAGATGGTACTAAGGACTTTGACAAAAAAATGAAACAGATGTTTAAATGGTTTATACAGCTCAGGACCATAGGGACAGGACAATTTAGTGGGTACAGACCCTCTGTAGCAATCCAAGACAACTCACTTCCATTTTTGTTTCTAATGCTGCAGATACCATTTTCTAAAAGCAGGTCTTCTGGCTTCCTTTGAGATATTTACGTCTTTCTTAGAGAAAAAAAAAATAAAACTATATTCTCTCAGCTGACATAATGCTATGTTAGTAACGACAAGGACAGAAGCAAGAGCCATGAAGACAGAATGGCTAGTATCATTAACAGAATGAACTTGGTTGCGTCAGCCAATAAAAAATTGTATGACAGTAACCCTGACCTGGTGCAGTTTGTGGCAAACAGGGCCACTTTTGGCATCACTATTTCCCTACTGCTTCTTGACAAAAATATGGATACTCTTTCTATTTGTCAGCTAGAATTACTTGCTTGCTAAGAAAGTCTGTTTGCTAATTCTGTAAGCCTGGAAGGTACTGCAGATAGAAGCATATTGCTCTGAATGGCCCAGTTCCAATCATATCTGTCTCCTGGTAAAGCTGGAAAGACCTGGTTCTCACTTGCGTGTTACATTTGCTATACTGCACATATGTAGTGAGGTCTGCAATAATTTGAATGGAACCTGGGAAGAAGCTATCCTGAAAAGCTGTTTATCTGTACACTGCTTTCAATTCTTTTATGCTGAAATGATCATTCTTGTTCAGACCGATTACTCCATATTGAGATATTGCTGAAATGGGTTCCTCACTCACAACCTGAAGTCTGTGGCGAAATGCTGAGATACCATTTCAGAAAGAAGAAACAGCCCCTTCATAAAGCTGCTTAGGTTTGTTCACCACAGAATGAGGAAGAGGGTTTACCATCTCTCTATGGAATCTGTCATCATAGCTTATTGCCAACTGCTTCTTTATCGAAGGAGACCTGTTGAGCTTGCAGGGGTAACGGATTATTTCTTGCAGTTTACTGTCATTCATGAAAACTACATTACAAAAATTGTTAAAATGATATGTTCCAATTCCGGAGACACAGCTACTACAAGGCAATTGCCAGATGTGGAATTATTATTACATTCCATTTCCCCCAGATGTGCAAAAGCCTGAACTAAAGATTTGATAAACTCTGTTATATATGCTTCAAGGCTAGTGAGCTGGTTACTGTGATTTCTTGTTAAGTTGTTAAAGGTTCATATAAGAGTTCTCAGATGGAATATAGATCTCATGGAGGTTACACCACATCAACAGTGTTTGCATGTTACTTCTTAAGCTTTCTGATGTTACTTGGTGCCAGACTGATGAAATACCTGCCATAACTGAAGAAATGTATGTGCAGAAATGAAGATAGGTATTTGGTTACACAAGTGGCCCTACAGACACTGCAAGAGGTCAGAGCTACAGAAACATAATTCTCAATGGAAATATGGCTCAATTGCACTCAACTTAAATTTATTCACAAGAAAATTTGGATGAAATTCTGGATGCACTGGATTTAGAAATCTGATTTGGTTCTAACTGCAAATGAATTAGCTGAAAAATGTGAAATGATGCATTGTGCTATATTCCTGCAGTGGAAGAAGCCATAAAAGCACTGGTCTGAGTTACTAAAGGCAAAATAGTAGCACTTAGAGAAAAAAAATAGTAATTACTGTCACCCCAGAAAGAACTTGACAATTATTAGACATTTGTTCTTTTCAACTACCCATGGCCCTATAGACACTGCAGATGAATGTTACCAACTGAAGACTATAGCAAAATACTTTCAAGTTTGCAGAGATGCATGATTCACTAATAAGACAGGAAATAATCTGTGATATACAAACTGATAAAACAAAGGGCCAACTATTACAAGAAGTATACACAACCTTATTAAAAGCTGTAGATGCATGCAGGTAGGGGGGAAACTACTGGGACACAACTTAAAGACTTAACTGATGAAAATAATGTGTGTAAAATTAAATGCGAGTCAAATAATATGACAGGACTGAGAAATAAAGCCAGGCTGTGCTGTATATTTAATATGTATGAAAAGGGAGAGGTGTGTCAAAATGAAGATCCAAGATGAAGGCCAGATTATTCAATGTTTGTAGTATATGCAGTTATAAGCATGAGAATAAACACTGTCTTGCATTTAGCTAAAATATAGACTCTGGTCTAGGAAAATAACTTCAAGACTGTAAAAGGAACAAGTGTAGTCAAAATAATATGCATACTGTTGAAAAGAAATATGAAATGTTTGAGAGTACTTTTAAAGAGAAACAACATTATACTGAGAGAGAAAAATCCTGAGTGCTGGTAAGACATGCTGAGAATTCAAGGATATTATGTAGAATTTAAATAAGGGAAAGATGAAGAGTGCAATGTTTTGTCAAAAATAAAATACTTTTAAACAACTGGGCTAGATTTCTCTGAAGTAAAAGCTGCGAATTAACTGATAAAACTATTCTGGTCACCATGTGAAACCAAATGATCAAAAATAGCTGACACACACCTCTTAACCTCTGAGCACAAAAAAATCTGGACAAAGCCTACAATAACCGGGGGGGGGGGGTGCAAAGGCCCAAAAATAGGGACAGATTTTAAATATTGCTCTTACAGACATATAAAGTTGCTAGAATAACAGCGTTTGTCTTAGCATACATTTTTTCTGAAAGACAAGAAGTCTGAAACTCTAATGGATGACATTATGTAGTTATTTCAGTTCTCACTGATTTGCCAAAAACCCACACATTTTATAAAAAAATAGGCCAAAAACATGAGGCAAAAATCTGGACATTCTCTGAAAATCTGGACAGTTGAGAGGTATGCTGACATAAGTGTACGGGAATAAAAGGTATAGATATGTTTTTCAAATCATGACACCACAAATTAATCTGTAATACATGTGAAAATGAATTCACAATATGAATGCAGACTGCACAATGTAAAAGCAGAATTCATGGCTTCAAAATTAAATATACTGTCACAGAGACATTTCTGATATTATGCAAAGTAATAGCACTGACATCCAGCATAACCAATCTTCATTTTAATTTATTTAATTTATATATTTATCAAGTCCATTCACCAGGGTAATGCACCGATTACACTGGACCAATTTCAGGTATAGCCCGGGTGAATGAAATTACACCACAGAGACTCATGCAAAGCAAAAAGCAAATTTGTAAATATCAGAAATGAATGTGGGCACATCATCTTCATCTAACATAGGAAATATGAGACTTGTACAGTAAGCACTTGGTCAGGCAGCCAATAGTAAAGGAGTAAAGGCAAAAGAAAATAGAGAGAATAACATGGATACATTTTATATATATATGTATATATATATATATATATATATATATATATACACACACACACACACACGCACACACATGCACACACACATGCACACACACACACACACACACACACACACACACACACACACACACACACACACACACACACACTATTTTTTAGGGTGCCAGGCATGTATTTGAAATGTTACTGAATGACACTCATATTTGTGATCTTTGGTCTGTGACCTGTTGGCTTTTTCTCTGAATAAGACTTGCTAGTATACTGTGGGTGTCTCCCTTCCTAGAGAGAGTGCAACTACAGATGTGGTATATATAACCAATGGGAATGCTGGGTACAGCTCTCATATCAGAGTTCGCCTCCTGCAAAAATGCTTTGTTAATGTGATTTTTTTTTTCACTCCTGAGGAGGTTTTGCTCATTAGTAACTGACTGTACATGTGTCAGGCAATCACCAATGAGATGCAGTCTTGTCAGACAGCCATATAATGTACATACATATTTATATACCGCTTTAAAAAAATCTGCCAGGTGATTACCGCATACAAATAAAATCTGATGCAGAACAAAGTACTTGTAGCTCTCAGGAGTAAAGCAGATGAAGTAGGTATTCTGTTTTTCAACCTTTTCCTCATCAGCAGTTGATGTGGTGACATACTGAGTCCTTGCACTGGAGTATGCCTATATTCTACAACTGCAGGATGCCAAACCCTACAGCTTTTGCTTCAGATCCCATCCACAGTATCCTCAAGTAGAAAGAGCTATCCAAAACAGTGAAGAATACTGATACAGGGACTGCCATCTTGCAATTGCAGAATAAAGGAATATTCCACTGCAGGAAATCAATCACTCACCAGTTCATCTGTTGATGATCAGAAAGCTGAAAACCAAAAAGTACTTTATTGATACCTGAAAATCAATGCAACATTAAAGAAATGGTGGAAAAGCAATCAGACGCAAAAATACTACGACAGAAAATGCTGAAGGCTACCTGATCTACAGGTTAGAGATAAAAGTAATAATCAAAAGGCCATGGAAATTTTGGCTGTATCCTGATGACGAATTATTTCTTGAATCATGCACATCGAGATCAAGTGTTTTTCCTGGGAAATATGACAAGCTATGTAGCAGAACTAACAGACATTGGTTTAAGATAAATGTACCAAAAGTAAAGTTACATAAAGATGAGCAACAACTGTCTGACGAGGGGGAAAAACAGAAACTGTCAGGACTGTAACAGTTATGAGTTGCAGGGAGATAGACACCTGAAGTTGAGTCTTCAGATAAAGCTATAGTACAGCAGAAACTATTCCAAAAGCAAGATCAGAAATCCAGTATGAACAGTCATTTTACATTTAAAAGTGTTGCTAGGCCATTGAAAAAACTGACATATGAACTATTCCAGAGTAAGAAATGATTGTGAAGACTATAATTTTATTAAAGTGTGTTCCTGAATATGTAAAAGCATTTAAGTTTGATGTTTACAGCCTTTAATAGTCTTAGTATAGCATTAAGGAAGGTTCATTTTACAATTATTATTAGTGTAAAGTAATGCACTGCACCCAACTTAAAAAAAAAATTGAGACTTGGAGTTGACTTTGCAGAGTATTTGAAATATTTGAAATGTTGTAAAACCATATTAGCCTTAAAATTAGCTATAGTGACCTGAAGGTCATGTGCTAAACAGCCAATCTGCAAAGTTCCCGCTTGGAATACAGACCTAAGAGAGGACACACCACACCTACAGGGCAAATCCTTTGGGGGACTGTGGAAGCCAAAAGGGCAGAGCTGAAAAATGGAAATGATGATGATGATAATTTGAACTGTGAGATACTTATTTGACGGCCTTACTGGGGTGTGCCACTAAGTGGCCTCTATGTCCATTGTTGATTAAGTAGGACTACACTGCCACCATACAGGGCAAGACAGCTTTCACTATCAAAATTTGGATTTTTTTTTTTGTTTAAGAAAAAAATGATGAAGTCTAACCGTTCCATACTGCTCTTCAGTTGCTGTATTTTCTGGGTATCACAGTCAGCCTGGAAAAGAAGCCTTGTCATCTTTACTGTGCGAGTGTGGGACACACATTTACTGCCTTTTTTTAATGTCAGATAAGTTATTAACAGCAAAGGGTGTGCACTGCAATGGGATGATGTCTGTGGAACAGAATGAGGTTGTGTTTTTTTGAAGAAACTCTTCTATGATCCTGAGATACCATCTGCAGCACCCATTTTGTCTGTGGTTTTGTCTTGGCAAAACATCACATGTTTGGGAATCAGTTCTGGTAGCTTCCTGTACAGTTCTGATGTTCTCTTGGGTGAATGTCCAGCAATCAAAAGATGATGCAGCCAGGTCTGGTAAAAACAGTGCTGTCAAAGATACAGTCATACTGGTCCTCCATAAATACCTTTGGAGAAGCATGTTTGATGTCTCCAAAAAAGTCAGGATTGTGATAAAACAGAATAGCTCACTCACCATGAATGACATGTGATGGTATATAAATATTAATTTTTACTGAAATATGGGGTAATATCCAACTCTTTTTACAGGGCCTTTCACACTGGCTGCATTGACCAAAAGGTAGGAGTTGATAAAGGTGCCCCACCCAATGAACTAGTAGAGAATTTCTTTTTATTTATATTTTTTATTACCAAACCTTCACGTTCTGAAACCTTTTCCTTGGGTTTATCCAGGGCTTTAAATATTCTTATGTACCTTGTCCATTACTTCGTTTTTTTCTTTTTTTTGTTCTGGGACTTAAAAAGCTTTTCCAATTAATGTACTTCTGTCCACTAACCATATACTGCACAACATTAAATCTACACACTAAAAACTGGCCTCCCTTTATAGGATCAATGGATATCTCAGACATGTTGCAAGAAAAACTCTAGCCACCACCTTCTTATTGCCAACTCTCTTTTATGCCCCGCCTACCCTAACAAACTTAAACAATATTCAAAGAAAGAAACTTGCCTCTTGCTACAATAAAACAGCTAAACTTGCCACTAATCTCGCTCATACGACCCACCACTGTCATAGCTTAAATCAATTAAAATGGCTTGAATTGCACAACTACCTAACATATTCACAACTAACTACAGCACACAAACTCAAACATCAACCAGAAAAATGCCCTGCACAAAACTTATTACTGCCCTACTGTCCAGCAAGGGACCTCTGCTCTATTAACAAATTCTTATTACTTACAAATAAGTCAAATAATGTTGCGAGAGACTTGCTGTAATCCCAATACACTGATAAACTCTGTAATAGTATTCTCAGACAAATACAACTCTCTGATAAACTCAGTTGTTTTAAACCATTGCTTAAACAACATCTTAACCAATCCTGGTCCTGCACATGCTCATCACAAGGGTAAGACTTTATGTTCATTGTACGATACTCTCCAAATATTCTCCATAAACAGAATACTCTCAACCTCTCAATGAAATGACAAAACAATTTTTATACATAACTGCTGCCTGTACAATCCACTAAGTTGCATGTGAGCTTTCTCTTTAGTATCAGCCATCTCTGTAAAATATTAGCATGTATAAATATAACCACTGTTTGTATATAAATGTAAATAGAAATGTAACTGGTCTGTGTTTAACTGCAACTTAGTATAATGCAATGTAAGCAAATGGAGCTTTTCTCCCTGGTTCTCTGCTGAAAATGGGTATTACCCAGTCGGACTTTCCCAGTAAACAAAGACAAACAAATAAATAAGCAGAGCTACAAAACAAAGTCTTCTAAGTTCAGCACTTTCATTACACCTGAGGTAGTGCTTGTAGCTTTCTGAATCCTGGTTTGCACCCAAACAAAAAATGAAATATAAATGAAAATCTTTGGAAGCACTTTTTCTACTAAAAGAACACTTAGTAATGCATTAAGACAGAAAAACATGTTCTTCGGGGGAAAAACACTTTTAAACTCTGATGCAATGATGACAAACAAATGCAATTTCAGAATAGTTTTTGAAGGATAGACCTGAAGACAGACAATGCACTTGTGAACTAGAAAACATAGCGTTGTGGCTAAAAAATTTAAAGAACTGAGAGAAAATGGTCTTAGGATAAAGCCAAAGTTACTCATGTGGGAATTTTGTACCACAAGATTCGTCCCTGAACTACACAGAAAGACACCCTGTTAAAAAAAAAAAAATAACCAAATGAACTTCACTGATGAGTAAATCAAACACTGTGATTTAATGCTATGACAGATAGCGAGAAAGAGAAGGCCCACTACTAATCCAAGCCAAGACTCTACAATAAATAATACACGCAGTAAACATTGACAGAAGCAGAATAACTTATTAGAACATGCAAACTCTCTTAGGTACACACACACACCTACTGTAGTCTGCAATTATACACGCCTTAGTTTAAACACCAGTACATTTACCATTACAATATTTGGCATCCAGGTACCTTTATAATGAAGATGCATGGATACTGTGCTTTTTTTTTTTTTTTTAATTAATACTGTGATGTAATGCTTAGCATATTTTCCAGTACATGAATAAGTTGGACACATAAAAGTTAAATACTTTAAGTTTAATTAAGACATAGATGAAATTAATGTTTTACATGTTCATTTGAAAATATACAAGGAAAGTTAGCTGCCGCAATGCATATAAAATTTGTGAACAGTAACACATTGTTACATTTTCATACCTGTCACCCCAGGCAAGTTACACAGAATACTACCAAATGATAATATACTGAACTATAATGCCTTAATGTGGACCCTGAGTTATGTTAAACAGAGTCTGTTACTCACAGATTTGCAAGCAAGGGTTGTGAATACTGTCAGCAGAAGTTCATGAAAATATACAAAAAAAAATGTTTTATAATGACTTAAGTTTTTTTAAGTCATGTACATGCCATAACAACAGTCTTCGTGTTTTATTTCCACCTACTTTAAGCAACAAGATCAACAGACACAGGCACCATATGGCTTGACAACTACAACTTTACCAGGTTCTAACTCATTCCTTATTGCCATGATGCTCAGTGTCTCCTCTCTATTCCTCTGAAATGCCCCTGAACAGCGAGTACCCAAACACTCATTCGCAAAAACATGCATGCATATTAAATTAAATCCCTCTAGGTCTCATTATCTAATGATGGGAGAAGAAAGACAGACATGATTGTTGAAGTGCACGGACAAGGAACATGAGGCTCCCCCACCATGGTTACGTACATAGCATTTGTACCATACATGACCTATTCATCTGTTTCAACCTCAAGGACAGAGTCCCAAGCTAAACACCTTAGGTAGCATCAAGACAGGATATTCATAATAGAAGTGGCCCAAGAAGGCTGACCTGAACCTTGATACTACATTCCGCTTGTAGTGCCTTACAAAAGTCTGCTGATAAGTCCACGTGGAAGTGACACACACCGTCTAACAATGCATTTTTAAAAATGCTCACAAGGTAGCCAGTACTCCAGCAGAATGTCCCTTTGGTTTAATCTCCAATTCAATTCATTATTTTAGGTAACAGAAAGTAATGCAGTCTGAAAGCCATCTGGACAATATGACTTTCACAACTGTCTGACTCAGACTGTTGTCTGTATAGGAAATGAACAGCTGATCGTCTTTTCTAAAATGCACTGCTCTGTCCAAACAAAAATGTAACTGCTGAATGTACATCCAAGGAGTGCCTTTTTCTTTACTGGTATATTGAGGAAAGAATACTGGCAGACTGATACATTGACTTAGGTTTTTTTGTGGCTACCTTTGGCATAAATTAACTGTTAGTCCAAAAGGGCACTTTGTCTTATGGAATATGACAGGCAGCACTTTTGGGCTTAAATCCTGTAGTTCTAAAATGCAACTAACTAAAGTAATTGTCACAAGAGTAGAATTTTTCCACTGAAAAACTTCTAACTCTATTTTACAGTCTGTCTCAAAGACAGTCGATGTCAGTTTCTCTAGCATGAAATTCAAACTCCATGACAGCACAGGGTCCTTTACTGAAGCTCCAAGTAGTAAGAAGCATTTCAGGAAAGCCTTAAACTTTTAGAGAGGCTAAGGAGGAATGACTTAATCCCTGATGAAAACTGGATATGACTGTCAAATTTACCTTTAAAGGAGAGTACCTTAGCCAAGAACTAAAACTCTGCCAAAAATCGTCTATCCTAGAAAGGTTTCTGAGAAGAAGTGAAAATATGGGCCAACATCACTGTATGCAGGGTCACACTATAGGTCAGGTGTGACTCATAAGACAGCGAGTGAGTGAAGGGGGTGCACAGGGTCCCTAGCCATTATCGGAACTGAAGCAACCATGTCGTTAGGTGCAAAGACACAACTCTTGGGTGAAGCTTGATATACAGTTGAGTGAGGGGGGGTCATGCATGAATTTGGGCATAAAGATCTCTCCAATGGGTGATGCTAAAGCAGGTAATGCCAAACTTGCTGGGTCCAAAATTTGGTATGTCAGACTAACTCTTGGTTTGCTCTGTTTAACTTTGGGATGGTGGAAAACTGTATGGGTTTTCTCAATGCCATTTCTGGATTACAGTACTCCGGGGTCTATCCATGCAGAAGGATGAGGGAGAAACAGCTGCTGTATATAGTGACAGACTGGAAGGCAAACAGGTGACAGCGAGGCTTGCCCTAATGGCAAAATAAATTTTTTGCCACTGACAGATTGAGAAAGCACTTGGACAGTATCAAAATTCAGAGACTCATCCTGTCCACTAAGGAAATGACCTGATCAGAAATGTGGATGCTTAACAGAATTTTCACAGCCTCATGGCCTCTCTATACAGGTGTTAGGAGAGCATACCTTGCTGTTTGCTGATATACCATTCCACATCCATATTGTACATGTGGATAGTTATCAGACCCTAAGGAATCTTGGAAAGATTACAATGTCAGGAGAATTGCTTTCATTTCAAGGTGGTTCTGTGCAGCCTGGCTTCTGTATGTGACCATGCCCTTTGGACTATTTACCTTAAACAATGCCCCCTTACCTGCAGGCAGATGCATCTGGGGTGACTGTAAGCAGGTGTCGAGGGAACAAATGGGATGCCAAAAAACAGGCTAGGGTAGTGCAGCCACCAAGCCAAATGATTTTTGCAGATCCCATACATTGGAAGCATTACAGCTTTTGGTTGCAGGACCCTCAGATGAAAAATGAAAAATGGAACCATGAAAATTCTAGGTGCCATCAAGCCTAGAACTTTGAGACATTATGTAGCCATGATTTTGGAGGATAATATTAGTGTCTGTTCATGAAGCTGAAGAACTAAGATCCTGACTTGTGGACCAGACAGTGTGCCCAGCTGTTGCACTATAAATATCAGTGTGTGAAATAACTCAGTTGGGGACTTCAAAGGTTCTCACTGTGACTCCCAGAGAGTACAGACTCTTATACTTCTATGAATACCAGTTGCGTTGGTGCTGCTAGGAACCAATCATAGTTCTAAAGAAATATCTTAGTTCTTTCCAGTACCTGGTGAGCTGATACTGCATTTACTAAACACTCTTGGGGACTTGTTGGACCAAATGACAGTATTCAATATGGGAAGTGACTGGCTCCCATCAGAGGTCCAACAACCTCTAGACTTCTTGGCAATTTTATGAGAACAAAAACATTCTGGAGTTCCAAGCAGCACATCGAATCTGCTTCCAAAAGGCACTGATGGATGGATTATTAAAACCCTGTTCCATTCTGGTCTGGTTGGACCTCATGAATTACTCTCTTTTTTAAAAGGTTGAGGACCTCCAGTTTAGCTGTACCCTTCTGATGGGATAGGAGTTTTGGAAGAGGAAGAAATTGTGGCCGAGTGAAAAAGGGTACTGCATAACCTCTGGATATGACTATCTTTACCTACTTTTCCTGCAAGTCTGGCCATCCAAGTGAGCAACTGGAGGGATACATGACTTCTAAATGCCTCCATGTGGGACAATCTGGCAGCCTTCAAGAAATCTGCAGCTGACCCCAAAGGAGTGATGTAGAATTCCTGGCTTTGCTGACTCTCTCTACTATGCTGGAGACACCAGTTCTACAAACCTCCATGACCATATCTGCACTCTTATCAGAATATTGCTGGATATCCTGCTGTTTCCTTTTCTGAACCACATTTTCTGGGGACTCCTCCGAGTCTGGCAAAATGTATTTGGGGAGTATAATACTTAATGCCAAGTGCCTTGTCTTCTTGCTCACTTACCTCCAGCTTTTCTTTCACCTTAGGACAGAGGAGGTCAGTCCCTGTGAATGGGATTTTAGTGAAGGACACCCTAAAGTTGTCGGCAAAATGACAATACCTAGCACTGCAAGGTCTCTTCCAGCTGCTCTCACAATTCCACTATCTGTAAAGGTCATTAAGAGGTATGAAATTGTCAATATAGCCCATGACTCCTATGTAGTACACATATAACAGTGTGACAACTTCTGCAATATATGATTCATTTCATTGGTCGGGTCATGATGGAATCTAATCATATGTGCTTAGGTAGCAGAGGGGCCTGTAGGAAAAAGTAGTAGAGAAATAAACTAGATTCCTAAAATGGTCTCTGGTTCTACATACCTTTCCTGGAAGCTGGAATAATGGACTCTAGTCTCTTGGTTTTCCTTTAAGAGGAACAGCCACCACTATATAGTCAGAGGATTTTGTTCAGCTTTCCAGTGATGGATCTGTTATGTTCAACTCCTGGCATGCCATCTATATGACAAAAGTAACCATTTTATCTGACAGGGGTGGGGTATTACCTATGAAGTTGCTGGCAAAGGTGATCAGAAGGGCTCTTGACGGATTTCATCTGAAGGAGCAACTGGGTTGATGGGTCACATTCCCTTCTTATGTACAGTGTCTAGGATGCCCCACAAGTTGGGACCCTCAGCTGGATGCTGGAGCTTGTTCTCCATCAGCCATATCAGTGACCAGAGTGGGAGACCTTTCAGGGGAGGTACTAAGCTTCCTTTTATACATTCACTCCTGTAGCATGACCAGTGAGAAGAAGGCAAGGAAAAGCAGGAAAATGAGACCTGAGCAAGTGGCATCCATACCAAAGTCAGTCCTCTACTCCTCTGATTCATGCACGTGAAGGATAAGGGAATATACACTTGGCTGCATGGGCTGTTAAGTGCCAGTGCCAGCACATGCTGTGCAGATGCTTTTTCTACAGCTGATCCGGATGCAGGGGAACCCACTTTTGAATCCATGAATGCAGATGTCAACAGCCCCAAGAAGTGGATGCTGAGCTTCCTCTCAGTGGACATACTCCTTGATGACCCTCTTGGCACAGGTGTATCTGGCCTGAGAGAACAAATGTCAGTAATACCAACAATGTTAAAGGCATCAAGTTTTTCAGCAATAAGACACCTCAATGACAATGTTCTAGCCCCTTCTAACTGAACTATTTGATGCTAATTTAACCGGCACTGACAGCCCTGTCAGTGCCAATAGCATAACTGACAAGGAAGGGATCTGCAGTAAAAACATCCTTGATTTTACAGTGCTGAGGACAGGCCCAGTCAGAAGGCATCAAGATGGAAAGATCTTAATGGAATCTCCTTAGACATTGTAGAACTAGAGGGAAAAAGATGACACCCTCACCAAAACTGGGACTCTTTGATAGGAGAAGAGAGGCTATCATAGAATAGGTGGATAGGTGTTTTTACTAGGCTAATGACCTCAAGGGCCTTTTTAAGCCTAGCCACGTATCCCAAATCTCTGACAAGTTCTGGTACCCCTGGTAAGTACAAGCAGGAGCTTGGGAGATGACATATTGTGCTTCAGAATATGTGGAATGATGGTATCTGCATCTCCTTTACTTTTTTGTGCTTACCGTTACCGTCAGAAGAGAGATTTCTAGGTAGTAAATCATCCAAAATCAACATGGATCTGTTAATGTTCCCAATTCAAAACTATATAGCGCACACCTGCAGTGCTCATTCAAGTGAATCACTCAGGGAAACGACAAACAACGTATGCTTCTATGGGGTTCCACAAGTAACCATATTAAATCATAACTATTAGCAGAGAAAACTGCAGCAAATACAAAACTATGAGTTAGATAATAAAATGACAAACTGTCACAAGCAGGGTGGCCTTAACTTTTTTTTTCTCCATATATTTCAAGTTTAGAGAAGATATGACCTGGGAAGAAGAAAAGATCTGATAATGATTCAAAAAGCCATTAAATTAGAATATCAGTATATTACAACTAACTGTGCATGCTAAAAATAGCACAAAGAACCTGGGCCATTTTTCTTTCTGGTGTTTTGCTGAACGTGACAAAGCAGACCTAGAGAGAAGAGAAGCAGACAACCTGGGAAAGTTTCAAGTGCTTAGCTACCTAGTGTTTGTGGCTACTACTTCTGTGGGTTCAAGAGGATGGATTGAATCCGATAACAGCAAATGTGATACAAATAAAGACACAGATTTTTAGCTCAGCAGCGCAACATAATTATAATACTTTGAAGGATCAAACAAATTAAGGAACATTCTTGACATATTTTACACAAACATCCTACGATGTCAACATACTTCTAAGGAAACATGAGTTTATATACAAAAGTGTCAGTACACTCACGGATATTCTATAGTAATATGCCACATATGGATTTGTACTTTGCCGAGATTATTCATGACTGGTGAGGTTTGGTCTTGGGATAAAGTTCAAACGACTGAACTTCAAAGGCAGGCATTAATTAAATCTCAGCAAAACTCTCATCTGGACATGGTAAGTTGTTCTTACACCACAGCTTATAAATATTTTTATTTTAGATGTTTACATTTTAATCATTTATTCTGCATCTGGCACTTTGCAGAAAAGAAAATTATTCTAGAGCGCAAGAAAGGAACTCTAGACATTCCATATGCATAGCCAAAGAAACCTAATGTTTCAAGCAAGTGACATTCAAATAAAACAGACTGAAGCACCAGAAATTCTCACAGAACATTTTTAGAAAAATAAAGCTACTGAAAGATGTACACATATTAGGAGGGAAACAGATGCTAACATATATACAACTGCTGCAGGCAGCGCTCCATAAAACAGTTATAGTTACTGTTGAGAAAGAAGCCATTCTTTAGAGCAGACATTAAACTAAGGTCCCATGTACCTAAGCTGGTGGTAACTCGGGTGGATGTAAAACATTCCAATGCACTTACTGAAAAGAGGAAAGGAACATCCTTGATGCTTTGACCAAATCATAAGCAGGCTTCTACTTCAGTATCTTAGCACTGTGTGGTTACGATCTGTTCTACAGTCTGCCATTTGCAGCTGAGACAGCTGCTCAGATGGGCAATTCAGAGTGATTCAGTGAAACATTTAAATGGGATCTGATGCCATGCAAATTATACACATCTCAGAAGTGCACTTTTATCGAGCAACGTACCTCTGCCAAACTGCAAAGAGGTTGGCTCTGCTGTGGTGTATCCTTATGAATGTCAGCCTTTGTTTTTTATTTCCTAGCATTACAGGCTGCATGCAGACCTCAGCTGAAGATCAGGCTTATTAGCTGGTGAAAGGTGACACTGACCGACAAGTAAATTTAAATACTCATTATTAATCAGGAAAAATGTATTAATGGTACATATGGGAGATGCACTTAATTTTCACCCTCCTGCATTACTGGTAGTACACAAATCTCAGAGATTTGGAGATTACAATAACTGCTGAAAGCACAATATGACTGGCAAACAAAGGCTTTTACCCCTAACCAAGTTTAACTAATCAATTTAGTTTGGTTGTTAATATACGAAATACATTTGACTAGTTTTGCCTTAAGTGCCTATTTTTACTAATTTCAAACTTTAAAGGCTGGCCTCTGTTTTAATTGATGGAAGGCATTTTATCATTTTATTTATTTTACATTTGGTTATCGGGGAAGTCTGACTGTACACAAGTCATTTTTAGTGGCGGCCCAAGGAGAATAAGGTCCAATTATAACACAGATTAATAAAATACAATTTCACAGGTACATAAGCATAACACTATACATTTTACATCAAATAAAACTAGGATAATAATACTTTAAATTGTACATCATCAAATAAAACTAAGATGAAAATGGTACACTGTACAGGTACCTTAAACTGTACAATCAAAACACCATTCAGTATTATGCAGTATTATAATAATATAAAATACACACTTTGTCTATACTCAGAAGAAGGAGTTGAGTGTTGAGAGAAAGAGAGAGGTATGGATGTTTAAAAACCTCAGCTTTGGCCGGCAAAGATCTAGCTGTATTAAACTGGACGTGTAAGAGAATTTAAGTACTTTTTCTCCCCACTTTTTTAAATAATACAGTATTTAAATTGATTTAGTTGTGCTACATGAATATTAACTGAACTGGAGGTTTTGACTCTGTTCTTCAGTTAGTGCTTGCTTGAATTTTATTGTCTGTTAGTAATTGCAGGTGTGGGGGGTGGCCACATTCTTGGATTTCCTGTCAATGCCTATTTAAGTGGTACAGTTTGAAATATTTTCTGCTTAAAAACCTCAGCTTTGGCCGGGTAACATCTAGCTGCATTCAACTGGACGTATAAGAGAATTTAAGTACTTTTTATCTGCACTTTTTTCAAATAATACAGTATTTAAATTGATTTAATTGTGTTGCATGAATATTGACTCAGGTGGAAGTTTTGACTCTGTTCTTCAGTTAGTTCCCCACCCACCCTCCTTGTTTTTGTTTTGGTGTTAATCTTAGTGGCTTTGAAACTGCCCGCCTCTCTTGTAAATTTGTGTTTGGATACTCCTTCTGGGCCTATCTCATTTGCTCACTCAACTGAGTGCAGTGAGATCATATTCTGATTTCAGGCACTCCTACTGTGTACAAAGAGAGCATCTGGGAAAGAGAACAAAAAAAAAAATAAAAATTTTAAGCTTGTTTCCTGCCTTTCCTGTTAAGTGGTCTAGACTGTTTGTAGGCTTCTGAGCCCCCAAGACCTTTTGTGTTGGAGGGAAGCCTTCTAGCTTAGTTTTGTTTCTTATAACTAGCCAGTTTTCTAGTTTCAGCACTCAAATCTGTTTCTTTGAACTCAGCACTTGTTCGGAACTCACTGTAAGCACTACATAAGCTGCAAATTACTACAGCACTCAACTTTCCTCACTTGTCTAGAGGAAAGCAGCTTTTAGTACTTAATAAACAAACACCTATCCAGGCATGTCTAAGGGTCAGCTCCCAGTGATTCCTCATGTCTACTTGATGAATCTGGGCATCTTGGGGCAATGCAGCAATTGCCTCATGTACAGAGAACCCTCTCCTCCTATCACCCAACACTACAACCTGTGAGAGATGCACTTATATAGCCAAACTGGAAGCAAAGCTCTCTTCACCCAAGACTGGACTAGACAGTCAAGAGGAGACGGTAAACACTTGCACCACACCACACTCATCACATAGTCCCTCAAAACCTACACCACCAAAACACACAGAAACACAAAACACACACCTACATTCGCAGAGGCTCTCAATAAAAACCTGCCCAAGCATCAGGGACATCCAAAGCATAAACGCAAGCAAACTCCACCCCCCAACACAACCCAAATGACACACAGCCCACAAACTCAGTGTGCCACTCAACCACAGCCCATAAGGCATAACAATGTACCCAACACTCTAGTCATAGGTGACTCTATAGTCAAGCACACTGATGTTCCACTCACTAGACTAAACAAGGAGAAAGTTACTGTCAGCTGCCTGTCAGGTGCCAGGATCCACCACATAATGCATGCACTCAGGTCACTCCACAATAAGTACAAATATGACACTGTCATTGTCCATGTTGGTGTGACTGACCTGAGATGTACCTCCCTGGACTACATGAAGAGAGACATGGACGAGCTCTCCGATCTTGTATCCCAAGCAGGTATGACCCTAACCCTGAGTAGCATCCTGCCATCACCCAGAATGATACCACAGTACAAGGACAAAATGATTGACTTCAACAATTGGCTAAGCTTCTGGTGTCATTCTAAGGGGATCCAGTATTTGTCTGCCTGGGACAACATGATCGACAGACCACAATGCTTTGCCAGAGATGGCCTGCACCTGTGGCCTTTAGGATTCCGGATACTGGCTAAGGCTCTTGCCACCCCTATAGTGCCTTTTTTAGGCAAAGTTCAAATGACAAAGTCACCACCATAACAGGTACAAGCAAGCAAAATCTGAGGGTAATGCTACTCAATGCTAGAAGTCTAAACCTCAAAATGCAATCACTCAAGGCACTCCTTAAAATGGAGAACATTGACATCTGTGTGGTGACAGAGACCTGGTTCAAAGCTCCAGAGAGCACCCCTGCATTACCAGGCTACAATTCATACCACACCTTTCGGCCACCTAACCCAGAACAAAGCACTAAAGGCAGAGGCGTGTCCATATTCATTAAGGATATCCACACCTCCAGGCTTGTTGCACAGCATAATGCATCCGAGATTATCCAAGTGCAACTAACTCTGGGCAAGACCGCAATCTAAATTGTAGCTTGCTACAGACCCCCCCACCATGCCCCAGGATTCCCACTCCTCATTTCTTGATCTGCAAGGCCATGGAACGTATCATCATGGAACTCATAAACAAAGACATTGGTAATCTCCAAACTCTGGACCCTACCCAGTTTGGATTTGTAAAAGGCAGATCATGTCTCCTAAACCTGACTGACTTCTTTGAAGCAGTCACCAAAGCCATAGATGAGGGTAAAATGGTTCACACAGCTTATCTAGATCTCGCCAAAGCTTTCAACACCATCTCCCACTCTGGAATTATAGATAAGCTCACTAAACTAGGTATAAATTCCTATGTCACAAGATGGGTTGCCAACTGGCTCACGGACAGAACCCACACTGTGAAAGTAGCAGATTCCAAATCCGACTTCAGACCAGTGACAAGTGGAGTACCACAGGGTTCAGTCCTGGGTCCTCTCCTGTTTGTTATCTACTTCTCTGAAGTGCAGGGTAACACAGAAGGTCTTTGGTTAACAAAGTTTGCAGATGACTGCAAACTAGGAGCCATAATCAAATTCCTAATGATGTGGACAAACTACAAAAGGGCCTCACTGAGACAGATACCTGGTGTGAAAGCCATGGCCTGAAGCTCAATGCCAAAAAGTGTATTGTCATCCCCTTTGGTAAAAACTCTGTACCCATGAGCTACCACATAGCTGGTAGTCTATTTAATGCCGAAAATGTGATGAGACCTTGGGACACAGGTGGACAGTAGTCTCTCTTTTGATAATCACATCGCCACAGTGGTCAGGAAACCCTTCTACGTGGCTCATCTCATCACAAAAGGATTGTCATCCAGAAAAAAACAGGTCATTGTTCCCCTCTACTCATCACTCATTAGACCCATTATAGAGTACAATGCCCCTTTTGGTATGTACCTCACAAGACATCTACAACAACTGGAAAGACCACAGAAATACCTCACAAAGAGGGTTACTGGCCTCAAACAGATGCCCTACGCAGACCATCTCAAAAAACTACAGCTTTACTCCATTGCATATCGCCTACTCAGGGGTGATCTCTGCCTAACATACAAAGCTATGTCAAACCCAGAGCTGTTGGACATGCTCCACTTAAAGAAATCCCAATCCCTATGAGCTACATGCTCTAGGGCCCTAAACCTTGTCACCACAATAAACAGAATATGCTGGAGGGATAGATTCCTGTCTCAGAGACTTCCCATACTCTGGAACAGACTACCTATCTATGTCAAACAGAGCTCCTCATAAGCACTCTTCAAGAAAAATCTTGATGATTGGATGGGAAATGGGAAATTCACCCCAGGGATCACTTCTGTGGCTCTGCTCGACAGGGGCACAGGAAAATAATTTTCTTGGGTGGCGAAAGCCAGGGTACATTTTTTGGTTAGGCTTATATAGGCCCTAGGGCCAGTAGCCTAGTACCTACCTATGAACCTATGAATGAGACTTGCAAGACAAAGAGAAGTCGACTGCCTGAAAATAAAGAAGAAGTGTTTACCCTGTGTGAGCAAGAAGGAGATGGAGTTAGACGAGCCTGGGGAGTCACAGTTACAAATCCAATTAGCTTGTAAGTGTGTTTTAGAGATTTCTTTACCTGAGCTAAGGATGCTGTGGCTGATATAATAGTGAGCAAAGGATTCCATTTAACTATAATACAGGGAGGCCCCTGCCAAGTTGTTGGCTTTAGTGACTTGAAGGAGAGGTTTGTTATTGGAGCGTAGGACCCTGGTACTACAGTAAGATTGTATTAAGTTTTGTAATACAGGTGTTTTCTCAGGTTAGTAAAGGATCTTGTGGGTTAGTATAAGCTGGCTGTAAAAGAGGAGATGGAGAATTTCAAGCCAGCTGAGCTGTTTAAGGGCTAAGCAGTAGTGTGTTTGATGTGGGCTATTGGTGGTGAACTTTGCAATTTTGTTACAGCAGGCATCAGGTTTAGTTATAACCGATTTTCCAAGACTGTTGAGGATAGGGGAGGCATATAGAAGTGTAGAGATGTGTTTGTGCATTTTTAGCCCTGGTGCTGTTTGTGAGGAATTGTTTACTTCTATATAGTCTCCCCAATTTTTTATGTACTTTCTTTATGATGAGTGAAATGTGAGTGTCAAACTTCATGTTGCAGTCTACCTCAACTCCTTGAAGTTTGGTATGAGTGACAGGAGACAGAGTTGTTTTGTTAGAAATTCTAGTACACATGGGTATGGGAGTGGAGTGACTAGTAGGATGGAATATGAGAAGTTTAGTTTTATTAGGGTTTAGTATTAGCTGAGAGTTGGTAAGTCATTCTTCTTTTACAGAAAGGAAAGAGGCCTGTGTTTGGAATTACAGTTCTTGGAGAGAAGTAGAGAACAGATTAGTGTTGAGTCATCAGCATATTGGATGACTGAGGCATGTAGAGAAGAGGTACGGACGTTGTTAGTGAAGATAGAGAAAAGTAAAGGACTAAGGATGGAGCCTTGGGGAACACTCAGTGTAACTGGTAATAAAGGAGAGAGTTCTTGCCTCCACTGTACTGCTTGCTGTCTACCTGTTAAATAACGTTGAAACCAGGTAGTGGTGGGTTTACTAAGATTCAGTTCTGAGAGAGATTTAATGAATTTGTTGTGGTTAACCATATCAAATGCCTTGGAGAGGTCAAGAAAGATAGCTGAGACACAGTTGCCATTACTTCTGTGGTTGCTTACTATATGAGTGAATAACATAAGAGCTGTTGTGGTGCTGTGACAGGGGCTGAAGTCATGTTGAGTGTTTGTGAGAAGGTCGTGGGTGTTGTGGTAATCCATGATTTGTGTGTGTATACACCTCTCCAGTACTTGGACAGAGGCAAGAGTACTGTTATAGGCTGATAGTTGGTTAACTCTTAAGTTACCCCCTACGTGGAGTGGAATAAAGTGAGAAAATTTCCAGATCTCAGGGACTAGGTTTTAGGATATCGAACGGCTAATAAGAATGGATACAGGGTATGCATGCATTTGTACCTGAAATGTTCTGCATGTTAAAAATTAAATATTTTTTCTTGGTATCTACACTTGCCGTGTACATTTTTCATTACACACTTTAATGTAGCAAAAAACATCTCAGTAAAAGCCATTTGTATTTGCTTGTTAGATTTTCTTTTTGCACACTTCAGCCAAGACATTTTAGAAACTAGCAGCTTCTGCTATACTCAGATATGGCCTGTGAGTATCGGCCTTTTCATACTGCAAGAACTATAGGAAGAAAACCAAGAGTTTCTAACTATCCATATGTTAGCAACCAATAACTGGAATGATTTTCTTACTGGGAGGTCAACAAACCATGTTTCTGAAGACTGTTCCAAATTCCAGTTGCACATACACACCAGTGCTGGCATATCTGCAAAATAACCCTTCATGAACTAAGAATTAAAAGGTCAATGAATATTTTGAAGAAAACTGATTTAATAAAAAAAAAATGGGATGACATTTGTACTCAGACCAGTATGGAGTCAATACAATAAATCTTGGAAGACAGCACTTGAGTCAGAACAGGTTTGTAATAAAATCAAGACTCGTAACAATACAGATCAGAAACATAGGCAGAATTCTGTTTGCAATCAGTTCCCATGAAACTATATAAAAAGTGAGTGACTTTGACAAAATAACTCAAAAAGGAAAAAAAAATCTGAAAGGAATAGGAAAGATTTTGAGGCAGGTCTTTTTTAAACATGTTGAAGAGTAGGGAGCAATGTAATTATTTAGGCTCAGTGACTTACACAAGATATTTAGATGTTGAAACAAATGTTTTAAATGATAGTATAATTTATTAATGAAACAGCAGTGCACCACCACCACTATTAGATTCCCCACTTTGTTATTTACAACCAGTATCCAACTACAACAAGCAGGTACAACATGCAACCAATCTAAAGAATCAAAGCCCCCCCACCCCCTCACCATTATAATGGTATCACCGTGCAATAAGGTTGCACCTGTGGAGAGGTAGGCAGAGCAAGCACAGGAATGCCAACAATGCTAAAAGTATGAAACAGGAGGGGACAGTTAAAGTATAAGCTCAGGATATTGCAGCCACATCAAATGATCTGGGCCCTGTCTGCTTGGGAGTCGTTTGTTAATTTTAGAAGAGTATATTTGTCCAGTTATGTTATGAATTTTTTTTAGTAAAGATTTAAATATTGTACCAACTTTCTTACTTTAGACTTACATAATTCCACCCAGTAAACAGAATTTGGTGGGGGATGCTGAACAGCATGTTGAAACAGAAATATTTATTGTCACTAAAAACCCTGACAACTACAGTAACCTGAGTGTATATGAACACTCTTCCTTAAATACGTTTTTAGCAATCAGTAATATTAATTTTTTTTTTTTTTGCCGACAAAGGAGACATTACAGAAAAAATTAACAATTTTAATGCAATGAACATTTCAGTGATGTAAAGAGTGACAATGAAAGAAAATCCTGCTGGAAACAGAGAAAAAGAAAACTGATTTTACATATGTAAGAATTTTGATTACAAGAGTAGCTAACTGGGCAATAGTTCATAGCATCAGTTTTTTTTTTACTATGCTTTATATGTACGGGTAACAGATTACATAAAGATTCAGTCTGACTTTTGAGGCACAGAATTATTAATGGAAGGAAATGGATTTTCAGTGCCCTTCATTTCTTAAATTTTTGCTGACTTTATGCTTTATTAACACTTTTCAATACACAAAAAGTGATGTTCCTTTTACATCAGATGTGGTTAATGAGAAAACTGCACATCCAATCAAGCAGGGCTGGATTTACTAAGGGATACAGCTTTTTTTTTTTTAAAGAGATGCATTATACTATTATACAGAACGTAGTTATGAGGCATCTTACTTTGGAAAAAGTACACTTTCTGTCTAATACTGAATCATTTAACCAACACCAAAGCATGGCTATGGGGACTAAAGTAGTCTGGAGCTTTGCATGTCTTGAGATGAACAACAGAATTATGTTTTAATATTCATGTACCTATATATAGCAGATGCACAGATTATGTGTATTTTTGGCAATATAATTGAGCTCAGTGCATTTTTCCACCTTATGAATAAGTGGTACACAGACATAAAATTTAATTATGGCAAAGTTAAGATTAATTTTTTGATATCCATTAAGACATTACTAGTTACCATAATGCCTTGCTCTATTTTCTGTGGTTGTCTTGATACATTTTTTAGGTTCATAGGTGTGTACTAGGCTAATGGCCCTGGAGCCTTTACAAACCTAGCCCATAGGATTACTCTGGCATCATACCACCCGACCCTAGTTCCCAGTGCCTCTGTCAAGTAGAGCCACTGGAGTGTGAATTTTCTATTTCCCCTCCACTCATAAAGATTTCTCTTGAAGAGGGCCAATGAGGTGCTCTGTTTGACATGTATGGGAAGTCTACTCCATAGCATGGGCAGTCTCTGGGTTATGAACCTGTCCCTCCAGCTTGTTCTGTTGATTGTGGCAATGAGGTTGAGGACTCTGGAGCGTGTGGTGCAGATGGATTGGGATTTCTTTAGATGTAGCATTTCTCACAGAGCTGGGTCAGACATGGCTTTGCAAGTCAAGCAGAGATCGCCACTAAGTAGGCGACATGAGACAGGCGAATAGTTGGAGTTAGTATTTAAGGCCTAGGATCCTCTTTGTGAGGTACTTTTGCAGCCTCTCCAGTTGTTGTAGGTGTCTAGTGAGGTACATGCCAAATGGGGTATTGTACTCGATGACTGGCCTAATGAGGGAAGAGTTACAGGGAGATAATGACCTCTTTCTTCCTGGAGGCAAACCTTTAGTAATGAAATGTGCCACACAGAAGGGCTTTCTGACCACAGTGGCAATGTGATGGTCAAAAGAGAGGTTGCTGTCAAACTGTGTTCCCAGATCTCTTATAACGCCTTCTGTGTTCAGTGGACTACCATCGATGTGGTAATTCATGGGAACTGGGTTTTTCCCAAAGGGGATGATAACACATTTTTTGGCATTAAGGTTAAGGCCATGGTTCTGACACCAGTCACTGGTCTCAGTGAGGCCTTTCTGTAGGATGTCAGCATCACTTGGGGTGTTAATAATAGCTTCCAACTTGCAATCATCTGTGAACTTTGTCAGCCAGAGTCCCTTCGTGTTGGCCTGGACTTCACAGAAGTACATACCAAACAGGAGAGGACCCAGGACCGTGGGAATGCACTCGTGACTGGTTGGCAGTCTGACTTGGAGTCAGCTACTTTCACACTGGGCTCTATCTGTGAGCCAGTTTGCAACCCACCTAGTGATATAGGGGTTGATGCCTAGCTTAGTGAACTTTTCTATGACTCCTGAGCGGGGAATGGTATCAAAGGCTTTGGCCAGATCAAGGTAGACTGTATGAACCACCTTGCCATCATCCACAGCTCTGGTGACTGACTCAAAGAAGTCAACCAGGTTGAGCAGGCATGATCTACCGTTCACAAAACCAAACTGTGCAGGCTCCAGAGTTTGGTGATTCCCTACATCCTTGGTTTATCAGGTCCATGATGACACGTTGCATATCAGACTCATCAGGTTAATGGGGCGATAGTTCCCAGGGTCTTAGTCACTCCTCCTTTGTGGAGAGGGATGACTGTAGCAGTGTGCCATTCAGTAGGGACAAAGCCTGAGGTGAGGCTGTGACTGAACAGGGCACACAGGTGATGTGCCAGTTCACTCTGTAGTTCATGTAAAAACACAGCCAGGGATATCGTCAGGTCCCATAGAAGCGGTTTTCTTGGCCTTGGACAGTGCTGTTTTAACCTATGCAGCAGTAATACTAGGTGCCTGGCAATCTGCTGGTATTGTGATTGGTCCTTTGGTGGGGGAGAGAGGGGTAAAGTTGGCACTGAATCTGTCGGCCAGTATATTGGCAATATCTGTTGGCTAGGTATAGGAGGTACCATTCTGCAGTAGCTCAGAGCAAATCTGGGTATTGCTGTGGAGATTCTTTACATAACTATAGAAGGCCTTGTAGTTGTCTTTACTATCTGCTGCAATTCTGTTTTGATTTAGCTTTAGAGGATTTGATGAGGGATCTCAACTTTTTGTTGAGGCTGATATAAGGGAGTTTTTCCAGTCTTGGGACTTCACCTCATTCCACATCAGTTTCCTACTTCTGTTGTAGAGTTTGTTTATGGCAGGGGGCCGCCAGATTGGCTTCCTTTTTTTGGAGGAGAGAGTCTTGGTTCTATTGGGTATGGCAAGATCCATGCATTTGTGCATTGTTGTATAATTTGGGGGTCATGCAACTATTCTCCATTTGTATTGGTGCCGTGAAGTCAGCCACCTCTGTTTTTAGGAGCCCAAAGTTAGCTTTGGAGAAGTTTTTCATGGTGGTTACCTTTTCAGGGAGGGTAGGAGGGATGTGGATTTCCACGGTGATTTGTTTGTGGTTGGATCTAACCAAGGAGGAGTTGACTAATGATGTACAGCAATGCTCACCCATGTTAGTAATGACAAGGTCAAGGATGTTGCTACCTCTAGTGGGGGTAAGAACGAGCTGGTCCAGGGCATTGGAATTAATGAATTCCAGGAAACGTTGGGCAAGTGTATTGGTACATGAGTAGTTTTCCCAGTTAATGGAGGGATAGTTGAAGTCGCCCAGTATGAGAGTGTTAGGTTGAACCCTAATTCTCTCCAGGGTGCTTAGGAACGTGGAGTGTGAATCTTGGGACATGGTTGGGGACCTATAGCAGGCTACGA